>NW_020664448.1:15807370-15978984 GCF_002925995.2 Terrapene triunguis
TGTTGCTGGCACAGATGCCCGAGGACCGCAACAGGGGTTCGTTGCCCGGCGTGCTTCGCGCCAATAAACACACCGGGGTGGAGAAAGAACCAAAGTTTATTTGAGATCTCAAAGTGGTGCAAGGAGACAGGCAAGTCTCAAATCGAGCACATCAGTAAAAAGCAGCTTCTCTCCTCTTATACTTTACAATTAAGCCCACCCTTCTCTCCCCCTCTACCACCCCCCCACTCACCCCCCCTTTCTACCCAAGACATGTTTATACATTTAAGCCGTTAAATCATTCTAGGGCTATAAATCTAGCTTGTTAGTAACATTCCTCTAAACAATCATTTGGTTCTATTTACTCTTAGTTTACCACCCCTCCTCCAGCTAGAAACATGCAAACCTCATCATTATTGCTTAGGACCTGGTTATGAGCAAGGTCGTAATAGGTAACTGGCTATTTACACATTCCAATTCTTGTCCTTGGCTCTTGAGGCCGATTAGAGTTAAACATGGAAGGACAGAGTTTAAACATGGAAGAACTCTGGTTCATATATATAGGCCTAATGACGTCATCAACCTCAAGACCTTTTGCAGGAAAGTGGATAGCAACCCAGACTTACCCTGGGGCAGGTGGGTGAAAGGCTCAGGCTGCTGGTGCAGGTTCAGTGGATCCACCAGTTAGAGGCTGGCTAGTAGCCTTCTGATGCAAGGATGATGTGCAGGAGCTGCAGGGCAAGCAGGTCTGCTGAGCCCTGCAGAGAGGAGCACGTCCACACTTCATCTCCTGTGACTTCTCAGATCAGTGCAAGGAGAGCAGTGGTCAGCACAGAAATAACTTTTGCTACAAGAGGTATGATAAAAAGAACTAACATTTTCCAAGAGGGGGAAACTAGGGTTCTTCCCAAGGACTGGGCCCCCACTCCAATTACACCTGGCTTACTCTGGGACCAGTACTACCCTGTTTTGTTTTGTTTTTATTGGTGGGCATGCGGCGGAGGGCTTCCGAGAACTCGGCCAGAGTGAGAGGCAGCTCTAGCCGGTCTTGGTCACCTGCACTGACCGTCGGGAGTCCGTCCCAGAGCACTCTGCAAGCGTCAGGATCGGTTAGATCCAGGGAGAAAAGGCCTGCATAGAAGGCACTGGCCCTCTCGCACATCTCTGCCGGATCCATGCGGGGGGTGCCGTCCTCCACCAGGAGGCAGGTGACGTGCTTCTTGGCCCCCCTCTTTTTCTCCAGGGCATAGAAGAAGCGGGAGCCGCGATCCATCTCCTGAAGGAGGCGGATGCGGGATCGAACAAAGGCACCCCGGGCCCGATGGTCCTGTTTTGTTGATAGGCAATGACTTTTGTTTGAAGTTTTTTTGGAAAGAGTTCACAATACCATACAATGGCCCCAAGATTCATGTGGCTGAGAATGTTTGCACATTTACAGTTGGCAAGAGCTTGTGGGAACAGAGCACTGCTGGCAAAGAATGTATTCTGGGACCCAGGACTGATTGTAGAAGTGAGACGCCTCTGGGGACACTAGGATCAATGTAGTGGCTTCCTTCAAGCGGTTTTGGGGAAAAACTTCAGTGAGGAGCCAGCCAGATTCCAGCTGGTAGGAGCAACTGCAGAAGCAAGCAAAGCAGGGACCTTTGGATGCTGATTAAGTCAGTTCTTTCTGCACGACGTCCCCTAATTAAACCTATCCAAAAACAAAAAAAGGAGGAAGTGGAACTAACATTCCATTTGCTGCCATTGATACTGGAGAAATTTTCTAGCCTTCATTTTGTGTGCCTAGTCTCTATTCTGAATATGCAGGAGTCACTCCACCCTACAATGGAAGCTGTAGATCATGAGCATGCTCGCTACAAATTTGGAGCATATGCCCAGTAGTAAAATTGCATAAAATGAGGTATGGCCACGAAATAAACGGCCTGAAGCATGAGCAGTAGGGTCAGATGAGGTAATCATGGCTCTGAAGTAAAAAACAATGTGAGTGAACATATACAGAATGAGATAATGTATAGCGATGAGCATGTGCAGTCTGAAGATGAGGTAATGTGTGTAGGGTTGCCAATTTTGGTTGGACGAATTCCTGGAGATTTAATCACATGACATAATCTTTAATTAAAGATTAATCTTTAATTCCTGGATACTCCAGGGCAATCTTGGAGGGTTGGCAACCCTAAATGTGTGTTAGTGAGCCTGCTCAACAGGGGTTAAGAATAGCACTATAAAAGAACACTCAAATAAAATAGTATATAAGGCAAACGATAGGCAGGCAGTTGTCCAGTTGGGAGCCAGTGAGAAGAGCTGCTGGAAAGGACTCACCAAGAAGACAGAAGAGTAGCTGAGAGAGAGAGAGAGAGACAGAGTAATGGATTAGAATCCTAAGGAGAGCACTGCTGAGAAAAGACACTTCAGCAAGCAGCAACATTTGTGACAACACAACAGAATCAACAGATAGTGTAAGCCTGTTAATTCTAATTATAGTTAGCATAAAGTATAGTTTAGTATTAGTATGCGTGAGTATGTGAATGAATGGTTAATTGTAATTTTCTTATGTAAAACTTAAAATATAAGTTAAGAATTGCTGTCCAGGGCCAGCCTTTGGGATGGGCTGTCTGGGCCCCCCGCCCAGAGCAGCCTGCCAAAGAAGGTGCCATGCACAGGGTTTGGATTCCCACCTGACCTACTGAGGTTCAGCTGGACTGAGAGAGGCAGCAGGCAGGCAGGCGAGCAGCAGCGTTGGAGAGGAGGTCAGGGGAGAGACCTGAGCTGCAGGGAGCAGTTGGACGACCAGCCTTCCGAGCCAGGTGACTCCTCCGGAACAGGGGTTCCCCTCCTCCCCCCTGATCCACGTGTGCAACCGCTGCTGTTCCTGTCCACTGCCCGCTTTCTCCCCGGAGCCACCCCTGGCCACTCCGTGCTGGGAGCATCCTCCTGTCTGCTGGGGCAGGGGGGGCTGATGTCGGGGCATCCTCCTCACCTGTGCACCCGATTTTCATTGAGCTGGGGTGACGGGAAAGGGGGAATCTGTGTGTGTGTGCTGCTGCCTCTCTGGGTCCGGAGCTGCTGGCGGCTGCTTGTGTCTGAACACAAGACTCCAGGTTCCTGACCCTGAGTGCTTTCTTAAAGAGACAGCACACTCATACACTCAGGCACACACACATTCCCCTCAACACAACACACTGGGCTGATCACAGCCAAATACCTTAAGATGGCAGTCTTGGAGCAATCTGGCCTATGGCAAGCATGCAGGCTGAGGTTAGACAAAGGTCACTACAAAACCTGAAGGAAGGGGTCAGTCAGGCAAGGCACAAGTTTACCGTTAGGTCCGGCTCTGATTGACAGGCAGATCTAACAGCTATGATTGGTTTATAAGAACGGACCAGTCAGAGAGGGTGTCAAGGTTCCTTCCCTACTCTGAACTTTAGGGTACAGATGTGGGGACCTGCATGAAAACTTCTAAGCTTAACTACCAGCTTAGATCTGGTTTTGCTGCCACCACTCCCAAGTGCTAACTCCCTTCCCTGGGTAGCCTTGAGAGACTTCTCCACCAATTCCCTGGTGAACACCAATCCAAAACGCCTTGGATCTTAAAACAAGGAGGAATTAATCATTCCACCCCTTCCCTTTCCCCCCACCAATTCCTGGTGAGTCCAGATCCAATCCCCTTGGATCTTAAAACAAGGAAAAATCAATCAGGTTCTTAAAAAGAAGGCTTTTAATTAAAGAAAGAAAGGTAAAAATCATCTCTGTAAAATCAGGATGGAAAATAACTTTACCGGGTAATCAACTTCAAAGAGCCCAGAGGAACCCCCTCTAGCCTTAGGTTCAAAGTTAGAGCAAACAGAGGTAAACACTCTAGCAAAAGGAACATTTACAAGTTGAGAAAACAAAGATAAACCTAACACGCCTTGCCTGGCTGTTACTTACAAGTTTGAAATATGAGAGACTTGTTCAGAAGATTTGAAGAGCATGGATTGAGGTCTGGTCCCTCTTAGTCCCAAGAGCGAACAACCCCCAAAACAAAAAGCACAAACAAAAGCCTTCTCCCCCCCTAAGATTTGAAAGTATCTTGTCCCCTTATTGGTCCTTTGGGTCAGGTGTCAGCCAGGTTACCTGAGCTTCTTAACTCTTTACAGGTAAAAGGATTTTGGAGTCTCTGGCCAGGAGGGATTCATAGATTCATAGATTCTAGGACTGGAAAGGACCTCGACAGGTCATCGAGTCCAGTCCCCTGCCCGCATGGCAGGACCAAATACTGTCTAGACCATCCCTGATAGACATTTATCTAACCTACTCTTAAATATCTCCAGAGATTTTATAGTATTGTACACAGGAGGGCTGTTACTCTTCCCTTTATAGTTATGACAGAGGGTTTAAAGATGATTGGAGGAAAGGTATGCCAATGATGAGGATTGAGGGAATAACCAACCAGAATAGACCAAAACACGTATATAAGGCAGAGAGCTGACAGGCTTGGGTCAGCAGAAGGAAGAGCCTGGAGTAGAAGGATGAAGTCAGCAGAAGTCAGAAGAGTTGGGGTCAGGAGCAGGAGAAGAAGAGGAAGATCAGAAGAAAAAGTGAAATCACTGAAGAGGGTGGAAGAGGGTTAGGTTTTGCAATGGACCAAGAAACCAGTGGCAGTAGCTGCAGCAGCCAAGAAGCAGCAGAACCACAACAAACAGAGCGGAAGGACCCCTTCTGACAGACAAGAGGACAAGAAGACTACAAAAGTAAGCATGTCAACTATAGTATAAGATATAAAGAATAGGGGGGTTGAATGTGTATGTTTGGGATAATAAAGTTGGATGTCTGTGTATGTATATCTAACCAGGGTCTGAATAATCTCTCCCCTGATGGCTAGCTGGGGAGAGGAAAGGCTTCAGGAGCAGACTATATTCACATGAGCACACCCACTCTGCCTAGGTATCCAGCAGATAGAGCTGTGTTGCCAAATTGGTAAACTTTGGCTGGTGTTGGGTTACAGATCACTTTAGTACTGAATGCAGGGGGAGTGAAATGTTATCAGTGTTATCTTTATTGTATGAGTAAAGAGCAGCAGAATTGTGCTTAGCCTGTCCTGTTTGAGGGGGTCACGCTCAACTGAAATGAACTCGCTAAGCTGGGGGCTCGAATGCCAGACCCTATGAAAGTAAGAAGGGGTGGGAACAAGTGTCCCTGCTGGGAGGTGTGGACTCTACCAAAGAGTCCTAGGTATGGTTCAACCTGCCCCTCCCCACTGTTCAAAGATAGAGCTAATTAAGGCTCCTTGTGGAGTTTTTTGTTTTCTTAAGTGATCACTAAGGCTGAAATCACTTGCTATGGGACATGGTTTCTGCCCAGCCTTCTTCATCAAGGCAGTTCCCCCACTAAGAGCTGACAATCACAGAGAGCTGGGTGGAACCTCAAGAGACTGACCTACAGAGGTCACAGCAAAGAGGCAGGTGTTGGCAGAAGGTGACAGATGGCGGGCGGAGCAGAGCGGCGGGTGGAATAGAGCAGAGCAGCGACTGGCAGGGCAGCCAGCGGAATGAAGCGGTGGCTGGCCAGCGGAACAATGATGCCAGATCAAGTGCTCAGATGTCAGAGCAAGCAAGGTGCGTTCTTCCCTCCCACTCTGGGTGGGAGGTGAACACCGACAGATGTACCTCTGAACCATGGAGTCCTCACTGACCAAGGACAACCACTGTGAGTGGGGTGTGGTGAGGGAGCAGAGAGGAACATGGTAAAGGACCTTTTGGTTGTAGAACTCAAGAACCTGAGGCAGAAGACTCTGCCCCATGCACTCTGGGGTGGTGTTCTGCTCACGGTGTTGTGTTTATGAATCCTGCTTGTGGCATTTTTCCTAATTAATGTCAGCTGACTTCCCTGCTTTCATTAAAAGTTTATTTTCTACACTCAGACTCTGTGCTTGCGAGAGAGGAAGCATTGCCTCTTAGAGGTCCCCAGAATGGTGTGTAATTTTCCCAGGTTACTGGGTGGAGGCTCAAGCTGGTTCTGTGTTGTATTGTTGAAAAGGGACTCCTAGATATTGAACCCGGCCCCGGTTGCTGCCGACTCCACCTGGCAGAAGGGTTACATGTGTTTGTTGCCATGTATAAAGTTAAGTGTTTAATCAGAATTGCTGTCAGCATCTACATGTGATTGATCACCACATGTAGAACGTAATCACTTAAGCCACCTCTAACTGTATGACCAGTGGTGCAAGTAAGCCGGAACGGTCAGGTACGCCGTACCATTAAGGCATTTATTGCCGGTACACCATACTGGAAAGACACATTTTCAAGAATGAATAATAAATACTGTTTTTGTAAATTAACCATTGTCATGGATTATTTTTGTGTAATGTGCCAGGTGTCGTAGCCATCCCAGTACGCACTTCATGCAGTGTTTTAGGGCAGCTGCACAAGACTAGTCCGTGGACTAGTTTCTCTTGTTATCCACATAAGGATATCGGAAGAGTGCGCTGGCATATGTATCTAATTGTGGGAGGGTCCCTTGCTAAAAGAAGTCCCTTGTACGTGTTGTGTTGTGTATTGGGTTGTGTTGATGTCAGTTAGGGCTAGTTGCTATGGGGATAGGTAGGAATTGACTGGGGGGTTGGGTGGGCGGTTACCACGTGGGGTTAGAATATTTAGGTGTGGGGTGGAGGCTGCAGCCACAGTATAAGTTTAGTTTTGGAGTTGGGACTGAGGGTGAGTGAGAGAGCAGACAGCAGAACATGTCGGCGCTGCAGCCCTTCCCCCCACTGTGCGGCTGTATAATTTGTGTGTCGTACAATAAAAAATCGTTCTCTGCACTGCTGTTTCCATTCTCCTGTGTCTTTGCTCCAGCCAGAAATCCCCTTTCCTTACATTTTCTTTCGTTTTTGTTTGAATTTTTTTTTAAATATCCGTTTATTACTTCAAACATGTTCCAATGAAAACTAAAATGATGAAAAATAGTGCTCCTGAAAGGGAATGCCCCTTTAAATTTTGATGTCTTCTTGCACCACTGTGTATGACACTACAGTATTACAGTATTGAGTACTTTAATGTGTATACTTGTGCTAATAGGATTTGTGTTTCTGTTTCTTAATATATGCTTTTAAGATCCTATCCAGGCTCATTGCCTACTGTCTTGTGGGTGTTCCCCAAAGTACGCAAAAAATTGTAATTGTTACATAGTCAATATTCCTAACTTCAGATACAGAACTGAAACATGCATACAAATTGGACAAACACATTCAGCAAATCATAACCTTTCCAATGATTCCTCACATAACCTGTCTTGCATAAAACATATCTTAATTATGCCGTATTCATATTATAACAATATTTCTATGAAGAATATGGGGTGCAGCATCACAGTGATGGACAAACAAAAATGGAGGCTCGGTCTCTTCTCCAACAAATTCAAAAGAAAAAGTTCTTGTTTTTATTAGTAACTTTGGGGAAATTGTTTCAAATGAGTGACTTTGCTACTAAAGGATTGCAGAGCGCAACTCTGTCCATTACTGACTGCATTGATCCGATAGAGGGGCTGAAAGAGAGTTTCTCTGATTTAAGAAGCAACAAAATAAATGGCTTCAGTCAGGTGCTGAAGTTAACTGATGAACTAATGGAGAAATTTGGTATTGAGAACTAGGATGTAGCTTTTTCTCGAAAGAGAAAATTACCAAGCCATCTGGAAGAGTCAGTTGTGAATTCATTTCTGGGAAAATCAATCAGGGTGCGTTCTGACGAAGATCTGAGAGCAATGTGCCTGCCGCTTTCAAAATGACACATGTGGCATCATGAAAGCTGTGGCTGCATGCTTGCCAAAATCGGACACATTCGGACATAGAGAAAGCCTCAAGCGTCGGCAACGTGTCCTTACACGGACACAAGTGTCTGTCGTAAAAATTTTGAGGTCTGTGGTGTGGGGGGTGCTCACCTCGGGCGGTGCTCACCTCAGGCGGCACAGCTCTCCGCAAACGGCTCCCCGTCCCTGCCATTGCTGACGGAAGGGAGGTGCAGCCAGGCAGCATGCTGCCTCCGTCTCCCCTCCCAGAGTGCTGACTCTTACTCCCAGCCCATTGGCTGGGAACCACAGCCAATGGGAGCTGCAGGTGGCTGCACCTGCAGACAAATGCAGTGTGCCTGCAGAGCTGCCTGGCCATGCTGCCACCAGCAACAGCAGGGATGGGGAGCCGCTTGCGGGGACGAGGAGCCGCCCGAGGTGCTAGAAGAAGGTGAAGAAAGAGGTTGTTTGTAGCTGTTGGCACTGCAGGTCTCTGTAATGAAATGGGTCCCTACACAATTATCCACTTTTACCCACTGTCCCATGTTGGTAGGCTATGTAAAACAGGGCCATCTCAGCAGGAGCACCAGGAGGCACTGAACCTGATGGGAGCATAATTAATCCCAGACACACAGGGTTAAAACTCCCACTGCCTCATCCCTTCAGGGTAGTAGCTATGCTCCTCACCTCCTGCATCTGACCAGAGGGCAGGCCACCCATGACCCTGCCTCCTCTTCAGCCCCTTTTGTGCCCAAGGAGTCCCACAAGGCCCTGCTGTCAGCAGAGCATGGAGTGTGGGAAAGTGGAACTACGTCGCAGTAAACCTTGTAAAAAGTAGTTATTTTAAAAAAGGATTCATAATTCAAAAGCATTTCTTCCATATTTAATAAGTGTATAAACAGTTTCTAATAATTGCAAGCCCAATAAAATGCAGTTGGGGTACCTTTTATTTTGCACGATGCTTTGATCTACCTACCTACATATCCACACAACAATTTACTACACATGGGATACATTTCTGAGCTCCATCAACTTCAGCTGAAGTTAGTTAGCCCAGTCCTGAAAGGTCCTGAGTATCTTGAACTCACACTGCAGTCAATGGCTGTTGAGGGCCCTCAGAAGCTCAAAGCAGCTGCTCAGCCCCTTGCAGTACCAGGGCTTCATTTTCTTTCCAAACATCTCCCTCGGTACTTATATGGAACTCAGTAACATAGTATTTGAGTGCATCATAAACAATGAATTTAGCATCATGCAACCTTTATGAGATTTCCTTATGTCTGCCTATACATATGCTATTATAGCCCAAATCTATAACAAGGAGCAGACCTGGCAACCACTTACATGGCACTGTTTCACATTTTCAATCTAAGCTTCTCTCATTGTCTCTGAATCTTTGATTACCCCTCCTCCCCTTTTTTTTGTTACTTATCCATTAGTGCTATAGTACAGAAGCAGAACAGAACTAAAGCTAAAGAACTGCATTTATAATGAATTCCCAGCACTTGTAGTTTTCCACTTAACTTGTCTGGGTTATTTTCCCTACATTATGAAAGTAAGTATTCCACAGTAAGGGCCAAAATCTGTCCTTAGAGATGTGTGTAGGCAGAATTGTACATCAGCAGCAGCTATATGAAAAGGATGGCTGTAATAAAGAATAAATACAGAACAGTGGGAAAGTCTGATTAACATAGTGTTAAACTGTTTTATATTGAGATGACTGAAGACATGGGAATAGGGCATCCATTTCTGATGCCTGTTTGCTGTACGTATGTACTATGTTAGGTCAATCAATCCCACCATGACAAGTTTTCCCTTCTTAGGGTCTTTTACTAGTATGGTACTTCCTGATCATAGTTTGTGAATATGGAATTTACATTACATGAAATTGGTTCTGCCTTTTCTTAGTGGAATCTAAATGTCCTCCTGTAGCGGGGTGGTCACCCGCTCCTGCCCTGAAGGGCTTAAAACAGCCCTGGGCTAGGGTAGGGGAAACCTGGGCTGATTGGGGAAGTAGCCACAGCTGGCCTTTATAAGAGGGCAGTGGACCAGGAGCAGTCAGTCTCTCTCTGCAACCCCAGTACCTGCTTTGGCCTTTAGCAAGGCCCGCAGTCTGGGGATTTGCCAGGCTGGAGCTCCCCAACTCCTCTTGCCTTTCCCCAGCACTGCTCTACTCCCAGTACCCTGAGTTCCCAGGCAGCCAAGTCCTTCTCGCTCCACTGCTAGAGAGAGAGAGAGACTCTGACACAGCTCCTCCCTGAGCCCTTATAACAGGGCCAGGTGTGGCCTGATTGGGGCATGGCCCCAGCTGTGGCTGCTTCCCCAATCAGCCTAGCCTTTTCCCACCAGAGTGGGGTAACTGCCCCGCTACAGTGACCATGTCACCTGGTACCGGAATCCATCTTAAACCTGATGTTTTTCCATTTAGAAGGAAGGGTGGGGACCCAGAGAGACAATGGATTCCTGCCTTGTGCCAAAGCTATAAAAGGGGGTGGAACAGAACAAAGGGGGCTGCAGTCATGAGAAATCCCCTAGTTATCACCTGAGCTGGAACTAACAAGCATTGTACCAGGGAAAGGATTGGGTCCAGACTAAGAAGGAGTCTAGTCTGTGAAAGAAGCTTATTGGAACATCTCTAAGGGTGAGGTTTACCTGTATTCAGTTTCTTAAATGTATTAGGCTTAGACTTGCATGTTTTGTTTTATTTTGCTTGGTAACTTACTTTGTTCTGTCTGTTATTACTTGAAACCACTTAAATCCTACTTTTTAATGCTTAATAAAATCCCTTTTGTTTATTAATTAACTCAGAGTAAGTGATTAATATGTGGGGGGAGCAAACAGCTGTGCATATCTCTCTATCAGTGTTATAGAGGGCGGACAATTTATGAGTTTACCCTGTATAAGCTTTATACAGAGTAAAACGGATTCCTTTGGGGTTTGGATCCCACTGGGAGCTGGGTGTCTGGGTGCTGGAGACAGGAGTATCTGTTGAGTGGTTTTCAGTTTAAGTCTGCAGATTTGGGGGCGTGGTTCAGACCCTGGGTCTGTGTTGCAGCCAGCAAGCGTGTCTGGCTCAACAAGACAGGGTTCTGAAGTCCCAAACTGGAAGAGAAAACAGGCTCAGGCACATCAGATAACAGGCCCAAGGGGGTCTCTGTGACCCAACCTGTCACAATATGTTTTTGACATTTCCTTGGCCTTAGTACTCAATAAGCCTAGGGAAGTGATCACTTCCCATTCCGTCATCTTTATAAATTTCCCACCTGCATTTACTAACTATAGTAATTGTTGCAATTCCCAGATCCAAAACAGAAAAGGATTTCTTTGCTGAATTCAATTTAGTAGATGATCTTGTATTCAATATTATTAGGTTATGCATATCAATAAATTGTACTAAGCGTTTACCATTTCGGTCACCTTTCTTAGTACCCGATAGCTCATTATGACTATTAAAGTCTCCACAAATTATGAATGGGTTTTTGACTGTATTAATTTTTTTAGTTCTATCCCCCCCTCCCCATTTTTACATAGAGCATAAACATTATAAGTAAGGCTAAAACTTTGTCACAGAGGTCATGGAAGTCACGGACAGCCGTGGGCAGCAGGGGGACCCCCGCTGCTCCAGCTGCCCGCTGCTGCCACCGTGGGGCTGCAGTGGAACTCCTGCAGCTCCTGACCCTTCCGGATGGCAGGGGGCACCCCGAAGCTCCAGCCGCCATGGGTGGCAGGGTGGCCACGGGGGGCTCCGAGCCACCGCAGGGGGGACCCTGCAGCTCCCCTCCGCCTCGGGCAGCAGGAGACTCTGCAGTTCCCAGATACAGGCAGAGGGGGACCCTGGACCTCTGAGCCCCTGCCCCCACCCCCACAGCTGCCCAGCGGCTTCCCATTTTGTCATGGATATTTTTAGTAAAAGTCAAGGACAGGAGAGATTCCAGAGGACTGGAAAAGGCCAAATATAGTGTCAAT
Organism: Terrapene triunguis; assembly: GCF_002925995.2. Classification (NCBI taxonomy): domain Eukaryota; kingdom Metazoa; phylum Chordata; order Testudines; family Emydidae; genus Terrapene; species Terrapene triunguis. Next base: position 15,819,074 of record NW_020664448.1, read on the forward strand.
CTATAAAAAGGGGAATAAGGACAACCCAGGAAATTACAGACCAGTCAACTTAAGTTCAGTATCCGGAAAGCTCGATTGGCCACACATGCATAATGTTGCCCCTGCTTCCACAAGGGAGGTTAAACACATAGTTGCAGGAGCCGATCTTCCCACAACAGAGCTGGTCATGGATGTAGTAAAGTGGTCTTCTAGTCAAGCCAAGGCTATTGCTGAGAGACTGGGGCCACTGAACTGTGATACAGCTGTTGCATGGCTGGCCCATGTTTGGCAAATGTAGCCCTCTGCTGATGGCATGGACTTCACCCAATTGGCACAGTTATGTGCCTCTCCTTGTGATGCAGATGCTCTAGACATAGGCATAGGTTCTTGGGAGCGGACTGTCACTGGACCCCAGGAATGGATGATAAGTGCTCTTAAAATATTACTGCCTGCGTCTTCCCTTAAGAAACTGTATATAATGGAAGAGCAGAAACCAGGAGAGGCCCCAGAAGCTTACCTAATTCGAAAGAAAATGCTGGCAGCTCTCTCTGATTCATTACCCCAGACAGAAGAGAATGGGATTAGCACTTTCCAGTATCAGGGACGCGAATCAGTACAGAGCACTTATGCAGGATTAAATTCGCAGACAAAGATGACCATGGGGACTGTGGATTTAGAACCCCTAACCTGGAGTGAACTAGTGGCAAAAATCAAACAGGCAGGAGATTCGCTGTGAGAAACTGGTGTCTTAAAAAGACAGGTCAGCAAAAAGACTACCTCAGAGCCCGTGCAGGCTATCACATTTACAAATAATGGTCCTCACTCTGCCAGGCACCCTCCCAATTCTAATCCCCCTACCTTCCACAACCCTGGGCAGCACTGACCCAAAGAGACCCGTAGGAACATGATTTGGAAGGAGCTGTTGAATTTAGGGGAGGATATGGGAAAATATGATCGTCAGCCCCTCAGCATCCTGATTAATGCTTTGTTTCAGGTCATGCGGAGAACGGAGTTAATACAGGGAGCTCCCTCACAACCCACTGCCCCGGTACTGAGTGCATCCCCCACGCCCACTCCCTGTCAAAGCCAGATCCCTGCCCCCTCTTCTGAGTGGAGGCTCTCAAGGGAGTCTGACAATCATTAGGGATGCCCTCCCCAACTGGGCCTCCCCAACTGATCACAAGACTTCATTGCAACGTATGGGGGAGACCCACTGTGAGGGCTACAGTGGGGAACCCTGGGATATTAGCCCAATTACTAGTAGACACCAGAGCATCAGTAAATATTCTAAGTCCCCGGTGCGTCTCCGGAGGGAAACCCATCACTAAACGGATTCAGCTCAGCAGGTATGGAGGAGAAATCCAGGAAGCTCCGGTTTCGCAGAATGTTCCCTTGCAGATTGACAGACTAAAGGGATGAGTAGAATGCTGTGCTCATGAGGGAAATGAGAAGAGAATCCTAAGTGTTCCTTTCCTCCAAGTATTTCAGCTAACTGTGGATCTCGCTAACGAATGTTATGGAAATTGGAAGGAAGGCCTGCAGAAATCTCTGCTGTGCATCGTTGTGCCACTACAAAGGCACCCACAGCCACTCTAACCTCCATTAATGATCCATGGGTACAAGAATTTCCCGGTGCATGGACTAAAAATAAGACAGAGTGTGGGAAAATAAACGCTGAGGTTTTAATTGAGGGAAAAGATCCCCTTCCTCAAAGGCAATATAAATACCCAGCTGCAGCAGAGGAAGGCATTAAAAATACTGTAGACTGTCTCATGGAACAAGGGGTGCTCGTGCCTATGAAAAGTATCTGCAATTCACCAGTGTGGCCAGTCCTTAAGGCAGATGGGGTCACTTACAGAACGACAATAGACATCCGTGCATTAAATGCGGCCACCCCTGCAGCAGCCGTGGTAATAGCTAAATACAACGAAATCATAGCGGCGGTAGCAGCTGGCTCAAAATGGTTCTCTGTGATCGATTTGGCTAAAGCTTTCATGGCTATCCCCCTCCATCCTTCATGTTGGTATAAGTTTTCTTTTACCTATAGGGGACAACAATATGCCCTCACCCGGACCCCCCAAGGTTTCCATTCTTCCCCTAGTATTTGTCAGGCCCACGTCACTAAGATGTGGAACCAGTTGCGCCCTGACTACCACTCACACGTAATTTCATACGTGGATGAGATTTTAATACACACCTCCACTTCAGAAATGAACAGGGAAATCACCAGGGAGGTGTTGACTCTAGTGCAGGAAACTGGATTTAAGGTAAATAGAGAAAAGTCTCAGTTAGTACAGCAACAAGTAAAATACCTGGGTGTGTGTCTTGGGGAGGATGGCCGGACTCCTGATCAACAAAGGGTAGAAACGATAGGAAAGCTACCTGCTCCCACAGACACACGAGCCTTACGAGCTCTCTTGGGAACTTTTAATTTCGCCAGAGAGTTCATTGAAATGTTCTCTGACAAATCCAAGTCTCTGTACCAATTATTAAAGAAAAACAGGATTTAGGAATGGGGACCAGACCAACAAACTGCCCTGGCCACCTTGAAACAAGATTTGGCTAGTGCTCCTGCCCTGGCTTCTCCTGCCCTTGCCCTGCCCTTTGTGATTCAATTGGCCTCCTCAGAGACAAGCATTGGAGCCACTCTCAGTCAAAGGCAATGCGACAAGTTCAGAGTCATCGCATATGCCTCCAGGCTCCTGGATCAAACAGAGCAAGGCTTTACCCCCTATGAAAAGGAGTGTCTTGCATTGGTCTGGAGCCTCACGCATTGGGAATTTATTATTGGAGGGTCGAAGGTCATTGTTCAGACTGTGCACTCTCTGCTCAAGTACATCATATCAGGGAACATACAGGACGGTCAGGTCTCTAACCCCCTCCCCCCCATTGCTCAATGGACCTTCGCCCTAATAAACTGAGGCAATCTGAGCCGGCAGCTCCTCCTCCCCGGCAGCCCCGCGCCCCGCTCCAGCAGCACTGTGTAGGGCCAGGGACCGGGTTGTGTGTTGCGCTGGGGAGCGCAGCCACGTGTCCGGCTCGCACAGAGCCCAACACCCTGTTCTGAGCAGCAGGGTAAGGGGGGCAGGAGAAGGGGCAGGGAGGTGCTGGAGGGGGCAGTCAAGAAACAGGGGGGGTCGGGAGTTCAGGGGGGGGCTTGTTGGGGGGCAGGGGGGGGGAGAGGGATCGGAGCAGTCAGGGGACAGGGAGCAGAGGGGTTTAGATGGGTTGGGAGTTCTGGGGGGGGCTGTCAGGGGGTGGGGAGTGGTTGGATGGGGCGTGGGAGTCCCAGGGGTCTGTCTGGGGGTGGGGGTGTGGATAAGGGTTGGGGCAGTCAGGGGACAAGAGGCAGGGAGGCTTAGATAGGGGGTGGAGTCCTGGGGGGCAGTTAGGGGCAGGGGTCCCAGGAGGAGGCAGTCAGGGAACAAGGAGCAGGGGGAGGGTTGGGGTTCTGAGGGGGGCGGGGAGTGGAAGGGGCGGGGCTAGGGCAGGACGGGGGCGGGGCTAGGGCAGGACGGGGGTGGGGCTCCTCCCGTCCTCTTTTTTCCGTGCTGAAATATGGTAACCCTATGTAAGGGCAATTGGCCCGTAAGCATCAAGTCTTGTTTGAAGCTTACCAGGTTGCCACACTGGGACTACAAACGCATGTTTCCACTCCATTGGTAGCTCACCTTTCCCCCATATACTGTTGTACAGTTTTAGCAGTATTTTCAGACTCCATCCAGATGTTTTACCATTTCATTACATATGCTATCCTCGTCTGGTGCAGACTTTTTGCTTTTAGCTATAACTTTTCGAAGTTCTCCCATACAGAAGTTTTCATGTTAATATCATAACCTCATCTTCCTCCCACCTCTTCTAGTTCTCATAATTCTCTTTCATGATCTCACCTCAGTCCCCCACAGATTTCTATACTCTGATTTTCACCATTACTAACATTGTAGAATATTTCTACTAAGGCTCCCATTTTTTTTCATTGGAGCTTTTAATTCCTTGGCCTTCTACAATAAGCCCTAGTATAGTATTACTTATTCTATGCTCAGCTCTGCCCACTGCACTAGTGCAACCAGGGACAGCTGCCGGTGAGCCTGGTGCCTGCCCCAGTGGGCAGGGTTGGGAGTGGTACAGCTACACTGGATTCAGAGTAGCAGCCGTGTTAGTCTGTATCCGCAAAAAGAACAGGAGTATTTGTGACACCTTAGAGACTAACACATTTATTTAAGCATAAGCTTTCGTGGGCTACAGCCCACTTCATCGGATGCAACTACTGGAGAGCTACACTGGAGAAGCTGCCGGCGTAAACTCCCCCCTAGGCTGCTGCTTTTGCCACTGTGATTCCTGGTAGAGCCCTGCAGCTCCATGGATACTGATTTATAACCACAGATATCCAAATCCACAGATATAAATGTTGTACCTGCGCAGGGCTCTATTGACCTGGGGGACCAGTTGAAATTGGGAAGCAGAAATTGGCTCTGCCTATTTCCTATTATTTGAAAAATGTACGAGGACCGAGGTGCGAAAAGAAGAATTGTTCTGGAAAACCAAGACATATGGTAACCCCGTCCCTTTCTATCCTCTATCCTCACAGCCTTCCTTGACTAATGAGCGCATTGTTATAACCGATGACTCTTTCCTGCCTTTCTGCCCCTTGTTTCTTTTCTAGCTCTGCCACAGCCACACATTTATTTTTCCTAACTCTGACCGGCCCCTTGCCCTGGGCTAGCTCCTAGGAGTCCGTAGTCTCTAGGGTGACCAGATAGCAAGTGTGAAAAATCGGGACAGACGGTGGGGGGGTAATAGGAGCCTATGTAAGAAAAAGCCCCAAAGATCTGGACTGTCCCTATAAAATCGGGACATCTGGTCACTCTAGTAGTCTCCCTCAGAGCTTCCACCGCCACACAACGCATAGCTCAGCCTCAGCCCACCGTCCTCCAGCCCAGCCTTGCCCCACTGGACCCCATCCCTGGAACAACCCAACCGGCCCCCCACCACTCAGCCTCTCCATTCTCTCACACACACCCCCTCCCCGCCTTTTACATTGGCGCCAGCGCCTTCTTTTCCCGCCGGTGACTACACCGGCCAGTCACCGCCCTTCTTAGCTACCATTGGCCAACAGGAGCCATGATGCTACCTCAGGGGCGTGGCTTATTCCCCTGGTCACCAGCCTGCAAAAAAAAAAATCCTCTGATTGGCACGTGAGCGGAACCAGCGACAGAGCTTCCTCCGCGCATGCGTAATGTAGGTTCATGGCCTAGGCTGCTGGGATGGCTTCGCGCTGCTCTCTTAGCCATCGGCGGGCGGTTCGAACGGCAGCGGATGTGACGACGTGGGCTCCCTACCCGGTGACCGGAAGGAGCCGTTTGAAACGACGGAGGCCGGGCGCGGGCAGGTCGGTAACCAGCGGGGTTATGGGGGAGCCTTTGTTGTGACTGCGGGGTGGGGAGCGGCGCCCGGCAGATTCGCCCCTTTCCCCAGCCTCGCCCCGCTCCCGTGCTGCTGTTGCGGCGGCAGCGGGGTGTTGTGTTCGGCGTGGGTCGGTCCCGCCTCCCCCCCCAGCAATATGCGGAGCCCAGACTCCGCCCGCGGCTGGCAGAGCTGCGCCGCTGGGGAAAGGGGGGGGGCTGGCAGGGGGAGGCCCCTGGGGTGCCCGGCGGCCCGGCCTGCCTCGCTATAGACTTGGTGTGTGTGTTTCCAGGCCTCAGGTGGCGGCCCGGACCCCGGTGTTCCGGGCTCCCAGTTTTTGGGGCGTGGCTGCCCTATCTGCGATCCGCTTTTAAGGGGAGGCAGGGTAATTCTGGAGAGACGCTAATCTCTCCGCACTCCTCCGTGTGCTTTGGGGCCCCATCCTGAGAGAATCCGGCCATGCAGGTGTAGGCTGAGCCATGGGGTAAAGCCCAACCGCTGCTAGCCTGGAACAAATGTTTGGGGAGTGCCCCCTTCCCTTGTCTTCCCACGGGCACTAACTACCCTGCACTGAGGGTCAGCTAGTGAACTCAAAGTCAAAAAGGCCAATGTAGACAGACCATGTGGGTAGACTGTATACCCATGGCGGATGTAAACTGGGCTGTTGGGAGAAAGACAATGAAGTCGGGTTTTAGAGGGCTTGTGTGGGGAAATGGTAAGACATAGAACACTAGAAACTGCCCCTCCCAAATAAGAGTGTGTGGTGTGCATGCCAGCTTGCATCTGTGTGATGCTCCCTCATTATAGTGAATGGTTGGTTACTCCAGTGATGCCTACAATGCAGAATTCTACTGAATAGCTGAATCTAGTTTATTTTCAACCTTCTTGCACTCACTTCTTGCACTACATTGTACCAAAATCTGAAATATCAAACATTTAGAAGTGGCTTCTGCTTTACCGATTTAGTTTATGCTGCTTCTTCCTCCTGAAATTTCAGTTCTTCAGTTTTTGCACGGAAATTATCCTTTCCTATTTCAGTAGGAAATAGAATGTGTCACTCTCTTTTTTCAGTGTTTTTCTCCCTCACTGCCTATGTCAAACTTTTGATTTATAATTTATTAGCATTGATAAGGGACAGATACCAGTAGCACATTAAAAAAAAATTTGTAGTTAAAAGGTCACTGAAAAACTGGTTATTTTCTAGTCATTTTTACAAGCAGACTGTTGCTGATCTGGCTCACAACTTCATACGGTAGAGATTCCCCATCTGGTCTGTGGAGAATTTACAGGTCATATAATCCTCACTCTCCTTGTTTCCAGTTGCTGAATTACATTAAAAGACAGTTTTAAATACTGTTGTTTGTAATATTACTTTTTCTTGAAAGTAAATGTGAAAGAGTGGGTAAGGTGGTCTGCATGAGGAGGTGGTAAGGGCCATGACGCGCCATTTAGTCCATCCACCCTTTGAAATATTCTTCCACAGCAGGAGGTCTCAGACTTTCAGTCCAAATAACCCAGTACAATGACCTTTTATTGATATGTTTCATAAATTGAATGGAGTTGTAGCATGCATGCTTTCTGAGGCCCCAATCTCTCAGTGATTGCCATGTGAATGGAGGAGTTGTCCATGCAGAGCTCATTGCAGGTTTAGTGGCTAAGTGATAAGTGCGTTTGATTGTAAGCTTGTAGCAAAGACTTATGCTTAATGACATTGAGTTTTTTGGCAAAGTGTGCAATGAGCATGAATATCTTTATAGATTTTTAGGATTGTGCCAAGATTTTTGATTTCCTGTAAGTATTTTTAAATACAGTATATTTACTTTATTCTCTAATGTTGTTTTGATACAGAAGTCAAATATCCAATGTATGCAAAGATGAAAAGAAAAGTGGCAAAAGGTGGGAGACTGAGGCTTAGTCCTAATGAAGAAGCTTTACTTTTGAAAGAAGAATATGAAAGACGACGAAGACTAAGGCTGCAGCAGGTATGTCTGCATTATCAACAGTAGTTTTCATTTAGATGGTTGAAGAAAAGAACATCTACGGTTTAGGAATACACTTCTTTAAACAGCGACAAAGAGTCCCGTGGCACCTTGTAGACTAACAGAAGTATTGGAGCATAAGCTTCTGTTAGTCTATAAGGTGCCACGGGACTCTTAGTCTGGATCTGTAAAAAGCGACAAACACGGCTATCCCTCTGATACTTTTTTAAACGATACTGTCACACAGCAAAATTTTCAGTTTGGTAACATACTGTGTTTTGCAGAGTAAGTTTGTGAAACGCTTTCATTGTCAATTAATTGTACCTTTTGTGGTGGCTTCTCTCTTCAGTGCTCTTTGCCCAGGCCCCATGGAGCTCTGTCCTTGCTCCTTTTCTTCCTCTACACCTTACTTCTGAACAATCACATCTGAATGTCTCTCCAACTACCACCAATCTATGTTGACAATGACCACTTGGATATATTTTTCTACTCTTGAGGTATCACTTCCATACAGACTCACATTCTTGATTGCCTTTTAGGCATTCCTTCTAGATGATGCATTGCCAAATCAAACTAAACACGATTAAAACTGAACTTCTCCACTTTCCGCTTAAACTTCCTTTTTCTCCTTGGTCACCTTTGGGGAAATTTTGTGATTCTCCATGTACCACAGCTTGGTGCCTTAATATAAAATTGAACTCTTCTCCCCTCTCTTTGCATCCATGTGGCTGATAAATCCTGTAATTTTTTCCTAGGTAACCTATTTAAAATCTCTTTCTCGCCGTATCTCTTACTCTTATTTCATCCCTCATCTACTGCAACCTTCCTCTCATTGGTTTTCTGAATACTAATTTTGTCTTCCTTCAATCTATCCAAAATTGCTGCCATTAAATTGTCTACTTTAGCTACTGCTGTGTCTGGCCCATCTTTTAATGCCATTATTGGCTCCTCCTGGTACAGAGGAAATGTAAGCACCTTGCCTTTAAAGTTCTTCACAGCCTGGCTTCTAATTGCCTTTCCACCCTCGTAACTTTCTGAAAAAAATGCTGCATTTCCTACTTCCTTGTACAGTCTCTGTTTAGATTGTGTGGTCTTTTGGGCAGAGACTTTCTACAACTAGTAAATCTTTCATTCAGCAGTACTCACTCACTGATTTGGCAGGAGTATGTTGTAACAACATGTGAGACTTGTTTGCTAGCCTCTTCTTAACTCTCTCTGTTGACAGGTGACTTTTGTCTGTATGGAGAGAAGGATATTAAAATGCATTATTGAATTATGGCTGTTAATGGTTGATGAACTGTAGCTCATTATGAATAGTCTTACACATTTATTTAAGCTTTTTAGTTTGGAAAAGAGAGAAAATGGCAACTTAGGTATGCTCAGAACCCAATTAGGTTGATCTGAGTAGTCAGTAAGATGGATGAGACTGAAAGAGTTGGTTAAGGGTCTGCTACAAAAATAAACTCTGGTAAGTCACTAATAAAATGTAATTTACTTGCTCAGGTTAGAGAGCAGGAGAGGTACATTGCCGTGCAGATAAGACAAGAAGTGAAGCAGAGGAGAGATGAGCAGCTACATCAGTTGGCAGAAGAACTGAAAGCAGAGTGGTGGAAAGCACAAAATCAGAAGATTAAAGCCTTGGAAAAACTTTATCTATCAAGTTTAAGAGCTGTGGGAGATGGACACAGACAGGCAAAGGAAAATGTAAGTAAACACGTCACTTGATATTGTGTCATAGTCAAGGCTAACAGAAAATATTTACTGAACTAAAATTATAAAGATTATGGCTTACAAGTTTCTGTGACGCTTCTGACCTTGCACTTCTAATGCCTGAAGTGATATGTTTTTAAAAAAAGCCAATTTTGAAAAGTTAGCAAAAATATTGACATACAATTAATGCAGTGTATAAAAGTGTATGTCTAAACAGCAACTAGACACCTGTGGCTAGCCTGTGCTAGCCAACTCAGGCTTGCAGGGCTTGGGCTGCTGGGCTGTTCAATTGCTATGTAGACTTGTGGGCTCAAACAGCCCGAGCCCAGTGAGCACAGGCCAGCTGCAAATGTCTAGTTGCTGTGTAGACCTACCCTAGAAGTCAGGAGACCTAGCTCTGCTACAGATTTCCTGCATGACGTTTGGTAAATCACTTAACCTCTGCCTCGGTTTCTCCATCTGTAAAAAGGAGATTATGCTACTTCACCTGGTGTTGAGACTTAATTATTACTGAACAGCTTTAATATCCTAGGATGGAATGTGCTGTAGAATTGCATATTAGTACTATAATAAGAGGAGGCAATTAATTACAAAGGATAGAGTTACTGTTGATGTATCCTAGGAGTTGGCAACAGTGGAAAAGGAGGTACAAAAAGGATGTGGCGTTGTAAGGAGCTTTTGCTAAAATATTCCATTGTTGATAAATTGTGGTAATGGTTCTTTGAAATGCTAGTACCACTTTGGTATGAAATTGATATTTTGAAAAATTCTTCTTGCTTCTAATAGATGAAGTTAGCAGTCAGTGAGTAGATGCAGAGGGAAGCTAAGCTTTTCAAACTGTTCCAATGAATGACGAGGGGAGGGGAAAGGGGGAAGAAGGAGGGCATGGCAAATTTGTTACTATTGGTACAGTACTATACAAAGAGCGAATAAGGAAGGCAATAGAGTAAGGGAAAGTGATTATCCAGAATATTTAGATTCTTGTAGCATAGGATTAAACACAGTGGTGCATTTCTATCATATGAGTTGATACTTGTTAGCAGTAATACTTGAATTGTCATGTTGATAGTATTATAAGTAATTAGAATCTGGGTGAAGTGTTTATTATAACATTAATTACATTTCATTGTAAAGGAACCTGATTTGGTGGCTCTGGCAAAGGAAGCAGAGGAAAGGAAACAAAGAGCAGAGAAGAGACATAAGGAAGCCCTGAAAGAACAGAAAAATCAAAAAGAAAAGTTGTTGAAAGAACAAACGTGGTATATAGCGGTAATTTATTTGTCTTTAAAATGCAGATTATAGTGTATAAAGAGTGAAATGCAGGAACCTTGAGAATTCTTGTTTGGTACATTTTTAGTTTAGGAATTCCATGTAGTGCTTGATGAAGTTATGGAGTTTGGTAAGAATTCTAGCTTGAGAAACAAGGGGATAAAATGGTCAAATGAACTAGATGGCTCAGGGAGCTCTCAGTGCGATGAAGGGCTTTTCACCCTCATCACTGGTTTCAGCCCACTTGGGTAGTTGACAGCTGTTCAATGACATATGAAATGAATTGATCTCGGTTCAGTTCCTGAGGGACAGATATCCACTTCATAAAATCCACCATCATATTTTTCATTGGCTGTCATGCTTCTTAGTGTTCTCAGCAGATGAGTTCAAATTTGAACGGTGTGAAAAAATAAATGTGTTAGAAGATAGTATTACTAGAGGAGAGATGAGGCACTATAGGTAAGTTTGTGTACATTTGAAAAATTAAAGTGGGCTGACCAAAGTGACACATGCAGCCCAGTGATATTCAGGAAGCTTATTTGAAAAGAGGGGTTGATTTTGTTCCGAAGCTTGTGCACTCTGCAATTCTGATCACTTTTTGACCATCTGCATTATTTCAAGATATTGATTCTTCAGTGTTGCCTTTCATTTTCAGTTGCCTGTTCACTGATCAAATTACTTCTGTTCACTCACCCCTTGAGAGTTATTATAAGAGTACATACAAAGATTAATTAAAATACATTTTTAGGTTTATCTTTGATTTTTACAGTGCTAGTATTCCTGTTTGAACACTTTTTCCCAACCATTCTTTGTTCTTGCCTAAGGCGAACAAATGCACGTAAGCATGCAATGTATGTGGAAAAAGAGAGAGCTGCCAAAATTGCAAGCCTGCCACCACCTCCACCCCATCCTTTTGAGGTGAGTATCCAATATGTGGGGATGGTGATAATTTCAGGGTAAAATATAAGCATTACTGTGGCTTTATTCTGTCTTCTGGAAGCATAACATCTGAATTCACTATTTGCATGTTGTAAGTTGCAATAGTTCACCAAAGACTATTCAAGGGCAAATTAAAGAATTAATTTTTATGCACAAACGTATGCCTTGTCATTAGGTTTTTTTATATTTAATTTGGTTTGTGGTGGTGGTGGGTTTTTTTGTTTTGTGAGACTAATATGATTTTTCTTGATTAATGAACTCTTTCAGTCTTTATTACCGTTAAGGCAATTAAACGAAAGTTTAAATGCCCTTCCCCCAAAATACATATACAGCCCCAATCCCCTGTTTTAATGATTCAATAATATACTTTGCATGTGTATTGTTTGCATGTGTAACTGAGAGCTTTAAGATTCTGTTAGCTTTTCTTCTTGAGCTGTCTTTGTTATGCTTGTGGAATATGGAGTACAGAATATATGCTAGAACAATTTTGTGACGGTTTGGGCCCTTTGGGGTGTCACCTGAGGTGCTGAGACATCACTGAGCCTGTCTATTATGCCAGCCTGGGTTCCCTTTACCTGGCCTTGCTGGGTTATGCTCACAAGCCTCTTCCAGCCAAGCACACAGGCAGGGTCACACCCAGCTGCACAGAGAGAGAGAGAGAGAGAGATCCACTCTGGAAAGGTTCAGCCTTAGGGGCTTGCTCCAGCCCTCTGATGCCCACTCCTTTTAAGAGGTACAAACCCAAAGGTTTTATGAAATTCGCCCTCAGTGTGGAGGGAGATATGCACAACTTCTTGCCTCTTCCCACCCTCCCCCTGTTAGAAATTACATAAACTGGGTTATATTATAAACAAGCAATAAGTTTATTAACTACAAAAGGTGAATTTTAAGTGAATATAAGGGATAACAGAACAAAGCAGATTACTGAGCAAATAAACCAAAGTACGCAAGCTAAGCTCAATATACTTAAACAGGTTACACAATGTAATTTCTTACCCTGAATGTTGTTTTAGGCAGGTTGCAAAGTTTCTGTGGTTCAGAGTTTATTTCTTTTCAGACTGGACCCCTTTTCAGTCTGAACTCCTCCCTTGCCTTCCCTTCAGGTGGCTTTTGCAGTCTTTCATCTTGGGCAGACAGACCATGGAGAGGAGTCGTCCCATTTGTCTTCCTTCCCCCCCCTTAAATAGGATTTACATAAGGCAGGAATCCTTTGTTTCCCAAATTTGACCCCCCTTCTCTTCCAGTAGAAAGTTACAAGAAGTCCCTCTTCCTTTCCAATCATATCTCACATGAGCCATCTTGCATAAAGTACATCTCAGTTATGTCATATTCATATCATATGCATATTTTAATAAATAGGTAATGACACGTCACAAATTCATTTTGTTAAAACCAGTGGTCTAGAAAAATGAATGAAAACTAAGATCCTGATCCTGCAGTAATTTTGCATGCACAGACATGTACATCCACTTGGAGTTCCATTGTCTGCTTTTGTGGGGCTTTTGTGCACCACAAAGGTCCATCTATTGTAGAATTGGGGCCTAAGGTTGAAAAATAACATGAGACATACTTTAATATTAGACAAAGAAGTCTTTCAAAACTGTGCCTACCGTTAGCTCACTTAATATACCTGTTGACAGTATATCCACTTCTAATATTGAAGGATCACAGTATATTATTGTAAAGTGGGGGAGACTGCTGGGACCCATAAAATTTTTCCTTTGAAAAATTGTTATGGTTCTTATAGAAGCACAACAAATTCTTTTAAATTGGTAAACTCTTCTTGATTTCAGCACTCTTAAAAATAGCTTAAACTGTGTTTTGTTTAACCTAATCACCATGTTACCTTTGACACAAAAGCCATACTAGCATAAAGTGCAGAAAAAATTGCTGCCTCTAAGATCAGTGTGCTGGAGTAGAGTGTGCTGGAGTAGAGTGAATTTTTTTCAGGCTGGATTGTAAACCCCTAATAGAAACTCTGACAGATTCTTAACTCCAGGAGCAGTAATAACATTGATCACAAATGGAGAAATAGGCCACTAATTGTTTTTGCATCCTAAAGAGATTTTTTTGTAGCATTAATTGGAAAATTACAGCCTTGTGACATAACTCTCATCTTTGCAACAAATATTATTTGCAACTCTTGCATAAAATACTGGAGATTTGATTAAAATGTAATCTGTTACTGTTAAATTTTCAAATATTTCAAAAGAACTATATCTCATTATATTCCTAAAGTTGTAGGGAATAGGGCTAGCAATAGGTAATCTATCTAAGTTTTGTTATGGGAATTGTCTATTTTCAAAGCTATAATTAGTATCTATAAATATGTTAGTTTATGTGGGTCTATTATAATTACTTCCATTTATTGTCCCAGATAATTCTGGTAGTTCTTATTTTTATATTGTTTGACATTTAAAATAGTTAAATTGTCAGTGGGGCTATATTATTGATGCAACACCAATATTTCTAGACTAGAAAGCATGTGTTTTCAATACTTATAGAGTAGTGGTAGTCTCATTCCATTGGGAAGGTTGAAACTGGCTCCCCATTATAGCCAATCTTCTCCCCACGCCTTAATACAAAAACAAAAAAACCTTGAAATTCTGCATGCTACATCTTACCCCGGGGTAGAAGTTTTTCTGGGAAACCTAGTAAAAAGCAGACAGCTTTGAAGTTATTGATATTTTGAAAACTTAGCTCTACTTTCTGAATTTTTTTAACCCTCTATTATTCATGATCTATCAGAAGTGGTTTGGCCTAGAAATTCCACATTTATTTTGTTGGCCTTTGTGAGAAGTCTTTTTTGGCGGGGGGGGGGAAGGGGGGATGTGGGCATCTTGGAGGGTGGGAGAGCTGAGGGGAAACAAATAGAAGGGAGATGGGGGTTTAAAAAGATAGGGTTTAAAGGGCCAACACTTATAGTGGAATATATATTGGCCACCTTGATGTTCAAAGTGCTGGGCTGTGCCAGAGGCACTGGAAAATATAAAAAGGTGTAGAGATGGGAGTAGAGGACTGGGGAAGGCATATGAAGGGGTGGCATGGAGTCTTGGAATGGGGGCCTCTGAAGGAGACATGAGGTAGATGCACATGAAGGAGACAGAACACTGATGGGGCATGAGTGTGGATGGGTACCGAGGACTGCAGGAGTAGAGGTACAGGATATATGCATGAGACATGGGGAGAATATGTTGAAGTTTTCAATGGGGATAAAGGCCAACCTTCGCCTCTGCTGCATTTGTTTGCATCATACCCTACTCGGGTACGACTCCCATCCTCTCACACACCATCTGTGGGCCCCTAACATCTGCAGGAGAGAAACCTTGCTTTGGTGGGCTGAGACCCCCTCCTGCAGATGTTATACACCAACCCAATTTAAACCTTTTGGCACTCATTTTAAAAAGCCCAGGGAAATTCAGAAACGAAGTTTGAAGATTTGTTTCAATTAAGTGTTGCTAACTCATCTGTTTCCCTTCCCTCCTCCCAATTGCACACATTTTGTAGGAACAGCGTAGACATTTGCTAATATAAGGAATGTTTTTTCTTGAACAGAACTTCTAGTAATTCTGACACCATCATAAGACATTTAGGCATTTGTAAACGTAGTCTGCAGTTGAGTGTATTTGAGAGATTTTATTTTTGCTTTGTTATTTGAAAGTATATTGTGTAATTATGGTTGTCCTACATTGTGACAGCTGCTATAATTGGGATCTGTATTAGTACACTGAAAACAAAGCACTTTTAAATTAAGGTAATACTGCTGAAAATTGGAACCATATCCTTAAAATTAATGACAGTTGGCAGGGAGGAGTTGGCCTTGGGCTGTTAGACCCTGTCAGTCATTAAACCCTCTTGATATGCCTCATATTGAATGTGGTTTGTTAGTTAATATATATGTAAAGTTTGAAAATCCGTGCAAATCATTTATTTATGTTCCATTTAGCTCATAATGGAAAACAGTGCCGCTGGTAAAGTAACTGATTATTTGTACTTTCTGCTTTTTAGAACTTTGAAGTGAAAAGATTGCCTACGGTGAAGGTCTATAATGCTGACAATTTTTCTGTTACTCATCACCATCTTTCTGAACCTTATGTGGATAGAGAAATGGACACACAGCAGGTGACTGATATCAAATATGCCTATGGCG
Organism: Terrapene triunguis; assembly: GCF_002925995.2. Taxonomy (NCBI): domain Eukaryota; kingdom Metazoa; phylum Chordata; order Testudines; family Emydidae; genus Terrapene; species Terrapene triunguis. The sequence continues at coordinate 15,834,503 of NW_020664448.1, forward strand.
TATGCTTCCGTATTTCAGTACTATTGTATTGTATCTATGGATTTTAAATCTGCTGCAACAAATATTCGTTTCACAGTACTTGTTTAAAATCTAGGAGTTGGTATCACATAATTAAAATGAAAACATGTCAGCTAATTTGGATTTCAAATGGTGAAGACTTGTTAACAGTGTAAATTGTGCGTATGTATTCGGGCCCCAGTCCTGCAAATACTTACTTGAGTAGTCCCATTATGTTCATGTTTGCCTGAAATTACCTAGGATTGTTAAATGTTTGAAGGATCGTGGCCTAAAGACTGAGGGTATGTCTACACTACCTGCTGGATCGGCTGGCAGCGATCGATCCAGCCGGGGTCGATTTAGTCTAGATGCGATAAATCAACCCCCGAGCGCTCTCCCGTTGACTCCTGTACTCTCCCGCCACAAGAGGCTCAGGCAGAGTTGACGGGGGAGCAGCAGCAGTCGACTCACCGCGGTGAAGACTCCACAGTAAGTCGTTCTAAGTACATCGACTTCAGCTACATTATTCATGTAGCTGAAGTTGCGTAACTTAGATCGATTTCTCCCCCCCCTTCCCCAGTGTATACTAGGGCTAAGAGCAGATGCATCAGAGTGTTTCATATGTGAAACTTGGAAAATGTTTTCTCCTTGTTTACAGGCCATGAGTTTTCACATTAACTTTTTTCAACTCTCAGTGGCCAGATTTCAAAAGGCTCTTACTTTGGAAAACTCACAGAATGTGTTTATTTTCCATATGAATCTGGGAAGACTTCTGTTTTTTCTGTTGTGTTAAAAAAAAAAAAAAAAATTCTACAGCCTGGTATGAAATCAAATGTATAGCACTGTCTGTATTCAGCATTATACCTTGTATTGAATGAAAAATCCTGGGTGTTTTTTGGCGTAGCCAAGCTATCATAAACGTATAAGGGATCTTCCACAGTAGCACTTGAAACTAGAACAATTTGACATCTCAAAATGAGAGGATTATAGATGTCACTATGTACATGTTCAATTGAGAGCTGTACACATTACAAGTTGTGTATAGCCACTCATAACTACTTTTTAAAGTAGTTTGGCTGAATAATTGAATACAGAATTACTCATTTATTGTCAACTGTATTTTGAGTCTGCACAATTCTTGGTGATATTTGAACTGTGACTAATTGACTACCAGCCAGATGCTCGGTTAGTAGCTGAAGAGGAAGCAAAGCGGTTGGACGAACTACAAAAAGAAGGAGAGAGAGATAGGAGAGAACAGCTTGAAAAAGCACATCTGAGAGGAAGTCATGCCTTGAAGATGGTCCATTTGGCACAAGTAAGCAAAGTAGAAAATGTTTTCACCCCTCAGCTCACACTGTAATTCTTCATAAATGTCAAAATGACCAGCAATTAAAAAAACAAACAATAGTAAATTGGATTCTAAATTAATTGGTTTGAATTGGAACATGCTGACTTCAGGAAAGACCTTGGAATAATGGATGTTTTCAAAATGCATATCCTTAAAAGAAAACTGTTCTCATTTTGCTCAGCCCTGCAATCAGAAAGTTCAGAAGGTAAGAAGCAATTCTCTGTCATTAAAATGAAAGGGATTTGAAAATTAAAGGAATGCTGCAGATAGTTCAGGTTTTGTGGCTAATGCCCAAATTTTACAAAACATGATATAGCAAATTTTCAGAGTACTTGAAAACAATAAATAAAAAGGTTTTTGGTTAGGTATGGGTTCTGAGTTGCAAACACTGGAAAAGGAATGTTGAAATAAGTGCATAAGAAGTGGGAATGTACATTTTGGTTTTTAAATTGACTTATTTTTTTACCAAAATTGCGCACATACATTATTTACTATGTATATGTTTGTCTGAGACTGATTTAAAAAAAAAGTGGTGTGAATTTGAACTATTAATTTTGCAAAGCTTGCGAACTCTGCTGGTATGCTTCTAAGTTCTTTGCTTCTGAACTTTTTGGCTTGATCTTGGACACGGCTGCCCCTTTAATGTAAGGGTTTTTAACTGAAGTCCTGCAGTGTGAATAAACTGCTTAAAGTGGTCTAAATCAATAAAGTGGTCAAACAACAGGTACAATTTAGGCAGATTCAAAGCTTAAGCATTTCAGAACCCCCATCTCTCACAGTGTTCTAAGAACTGTAGTGGTTCCTTTAGTGACCTTCAAAAATGTTCATAAAACTATTATACTGATTTTCTTCAACTCCGGATTAAGTTTTAATGAAGGGTAAAGTTTTCAAAAGTGTGTGAGTGAAAATCAATGGGACATAGGGTTTATAATTACTTAGGCATGTTTCACATTTTTACTTGACATCTACAAAAGCCTTATTTAATACGCTATAATCAGACTTTCTTCCTACTTTAATTCTTGCTTCAATGCTAAATGAACATTAAAAACTGAATATTGAAACATTTAATTTTAGGCAAAATACAGTTCTTTTAAACATTTAAAAATGAACTATGCTTTATATTAAGTAATAGTGAAATTCCTGACTTTGGAAGTTGAACTCTAATTCTGATAGTCCCTCTCATCCCCATTTAGGTATTTAACTGTGTTATTACATAATGATGACACAGCGCTCACCGATACCCAGAAGTGAGTGTGAATAACTAGGCTGTTGTAAAGTTAAAACATATTCTGAATTCAGCTACTCTGCTCCCTTCCTTTCCTAATTTTATAAGAGATGGCAGAGTGATTTTTAATTCTGCATAGTAAAGGTGATTGCAAACTATGTACATTTTAACCCAGCATTCTTTAGAGGCAGCAAGACTGATAAGACTTAATCCACAAAATATTAGCTGGGAGGAAGGTAATTATCCTCACTTTCCAGGTGGGGTAATCTGAAGCAGCAGCTACCTTTTAGTAGGAATGCACGAACTTTACCTCCAAAAGCTTGTTTAAATTAACTTTAGTGACAAGTTAAATGAGTTTGTTCTCAATCTAGCCCATGTCCCATACTGCCATAGTTCAGCCCCAAGCATCTCTGCTTGTCTTGAGTCTGTTGATACAAATGAAAAAGCGCTGTTGGCTGGGTGTTTCCAGTGATTGTCCTACCACTTTTTGGAATTCACATCTCCCTTGATACAAAATACCCTGATCTTTTGAGTACATTCTGGAGCTCATCTTCCCCTCCCCCCCCCCCAAGTTGTTTGAATATGGGGGGAACTTTAAAGATGACAGACTGTTGTATGGGGAGAAGGATTTAATTTCTGAAATTAATTTACTTACTAGTGGTGGGTTATGTTTGTGATATAATTAAGTTATATCTAGGATGCCTAGATCACATACTACTTTTTTTCCACAGAACCCCTGCGCCTCATTAAGTATAGGGATGAGGCAGAAGTTTGATATTTTATTATCATCTTTCAGTAAATGGACCCAGGCCTTATTTATTGTACACCGTCCACACCTTGCAGTGAATACAGAATTGTTAATTGCCTTATGGCTGTTCTGTGGTGCTTATCACCAAAGTATCTGAGTACTTCAGAAAGATTGAAGAAGTTATCTTTGCAACAACCCCTTAAAGGGAGAGAGATTATTTTCATTTTACAAATGACAAGTGAAGGCACAGAGACAGATTCAACCCAACATTTGCAGAAGTGTCCACTAATTTTTGGAGCCATGGTGATTGGCTACCCAACTTGAGTCATATAAGGTGTGATTTTTTTTTTCTTAGGTTCTACGTAACTGCATCTCATATTGACTTCAGCTGGAGATGAGAAAAATGGGCCTTTTGCCTCTTTTGTTTCTTTATAATCTAAGAAGGCGGAAATGTTTTTTTAAAACATTTTTCTGCCTTTTTTATTTTACATAAGCAATTCTGCTTCTGTTTAGCACAAAGGTCTTGATGGCAACTAGAGAATTAGAAAAATTATATCACAAGAGATGCGTGAAAGTTGAGCTTTTAAGAAAAGAATGGATTTTAGTCACTGTTGTAATTCCCTGGTTTTTGTTTTAACACTTGTTTAACTTGACCAACATTTTGGAGAAAAGAAGTCTTCCTTAAATATTCAGTATCCCCAATCTGTCAGGTACAGTTTGCGAGCTAATGATGTATATAATCTCCTCCAAGATTCCAACCAGTCATCCAGCAAAACTAGGGAAGACCAAAATTGACTGCTGATATTTCTAAGGTATAAAATAGAAGGAAAAATATTTAAAACAGACTTTCAGAGCTTTTATGCATCATGACAATGCAAGGAGAGTAATAGCCCAATCTTTAAAAAAAAATCCTTTGCAGGTCAGCAATTTAACAAGGACCGAATGTTTTGTTCTATAAAATAGAAAACTTGGAGTTCTCCTATATTTAGGAAAGTTGGCCTACGGGTATATTTTCTGATCTTTAACATTGTAGCGGATCCTTCAGTGCTATTATGACTCTTCATGCCAATAAATGAGTGTAGGATATTCTAGATTGATATATTTTAAGAGGTGTGTGTGTGTGTGTGTATTTAAGCTCAGGAATTTTGTATTCCAGTATGAAGCAAGCATTAAACAAATTTTGTGGTAGCTAATATCAGACTGTCTGGATGTGACAGCTAAACTGTTAATTGATTACTTTGCTACTTGAAGGACCGGGAAAGGCTAATGAAAGAACTTGAACAGATGCAGAATATGGACCTGGCGCGCAGAAGACAGATTGTGGCACAGATGCCACCACAGCTGTTCGAACCTGCATACAGACGCATGGAAATTAAAGAAGACTGGCAGAGGGAACTGGAGTTTGCCTTTGAAGATATGTACAGTGGAGATAGGAGTAAGCTATTTTGAAAGATTGTGAGCCACTGTCAGCATACAGTATTAAAAAAAAAAAAATCTTTGTAGTAGAAGATGTAAATTAGATATGTGTTGAAAGACTCAAACAACTTTCTTAGTTTCTTTGAAACAAATTTTTGGAGTAAGATTGACTTTTGAATTTTGGAACTCTTGAGGAGCTTCTTGTGTGGTGGTCTTAATCCTGCAATTTAAAGTGGTTTTATTCAGATAGAATATATATGACTTTCACGTTGTTTCATTTCTTTATTTAGAAATGAAAGGAGACATGATTTTGCACCTAGAGCCACAGCCTTTGCCAATTCCCTCTGATCGGTCTCAAGATGAGGACTTGGATATCTCCCTGGAGCCAGATTTTGCATGTGAGACTCAACCAAAAATGGATGAGGTGACAGAAAAGGAAGCCCAGCACCCTAGTGAACCAGAGAGTAAGAAACTTTCAAGTTTATCTCTTCTATTGGATATATTTCATTATTTAAGCTATTTGGATGTACCAGAGGGAAAAGAGATTTTTTTTTTTTTTTTTTTTGGTACAGGAATTTTGGAAAATGTAGTAGTGAGTTAAAAAAAAATAAAAATAAAGTACATTAAATACCAGAGATCATGGTATCTTCATCTTTTTAATTAATTTTAACATCTAGAAACAATTTATTGGAGTGTAATAAATACAAACTTCAAATGAAAAAAATGAACTCTCGTTTTTTGTCTCAGTCCTATGAATTGTGTTGTAGTACTGAGGACTATCCTAAGCAGTTGTAGGATTTGTAAATGTAACTAGTGAAATTGCATGTCGACTAATACATGCATATTATAAATATTTTGAAAAGGTACTTTAAGATATCTATGTTGAGAACCTGTCTCTATTCCATGTCAGAAAGTTGTTGTATCTCCTTAATCCATTTGTATAAGCAGCTAATGAAAACAAATTTTGCCAAGGTAAATATCTTACTAGGATGATTTTGTTTACAATCAATGACATACATAATGTGTACCTTGTTTTGTCTTGTTCTTATACCTTTAAGAGTTTGAGGTCTGTGTTCCTCCTAGATCATGAAATGAGAGTGGCTCCCCAACCACAATCAAAACTGGTCTTAAAAAAATTGCTAAATAAGATCCGGAGCCAAAAAGACCAGTGGACTTCAAAATGTGAATCAGAGATTCAAAGTGAAATTGAGACAATTGAGTCAGGAACACTTGCTAGTGAAGAGAGACGATTATGTGATTCAGATCCTGGTCATGAACAACATACTGATTCAGTCTCTGAGGCCATAGGTAAGTATTGTGTAGCTCCCCAACTAAAATTAAATGTGCTTTGAGAGCAAAGAGGGCCTGGCTGGGCAGAACTGTGAATACTACTTTACCCATAAGAACTCTTTAGTGAACAGCCTAAAGTTGGTGCTTTGTTCTGGTCATTTTGTAGACGTGGGGTAAAAAGTGGCTACGTGACTTGGCTTAACTCCTTTTGACTTTCAATGAGACTTAACGTTTTTGAAAATTTTACCATTGGTCCATTTCTGAATTTTTTTAAAGGAATTTAAAGGGAAGCTGAAATCACTTTCTCCCATATTTCTTGACGTACTGAATATCAAGTACCAATAAATTGGAAGGACATCTGTTCCTGGATTCAGTAGCTCTTTTGAATTATCTTTAACATGAAATAGATCAGGTTTACTGCTTGATTTGTTATTACTTTGCAGCCATTTGTTTATCTCCCATTTGCTTCTGGGATGTCATTGGATTAGTGCATGTGATTGGTTTTTAGAGTCTAACTATTAGGCAGTTCAGTACTGTAATTGTTTAAGTAAATGATCAAGTAACTTTAACATATTAGAATTTTACTTATACTTGTGAATGCATTTGCTGTAATGTCATTATTAAATTGAACAGGCATTCCCTGAAATTTTGGGGATGGCTTTGCCTTTAAGGCGTGCGTGTGTGTGTGTGTGTGTGTGTGTGTGTGGTGATTTATTACTTCGTCAATAAGGTGTGAGAAATACACTTGCTAGAGGGAAGCAGGAAACCTTTTCTCATGAATATTGAGAGCTAGTGGTAACAGTGACCATTCTCAATTTAAATGCTCCATTGAAGCTGACTGGTATTCATGGGGATGCTGAGAAGGCAGAAGGAGAGGCTCAAAACTCTTCTGCTTGAGGATGCCTGAGGAGAGTCTGTCTTTATCTAGCAGTGCTGCCTCTACGCTTTATCCCTCTGGCAGCAGAGATCTGAGTCCCTGCTGCTGCTGTTGCTTTTTCAGTAGCTCATTGAAGACTTAGAGATTTTTGACAGAAGCTGTGAAAACAAATCATGATCAGATTTCATTGATCTGTTCCAGAAAGCTATGAATGAATTTGGGGGAGGGAAAAAAATGAAAGAAGCTTGCTGCTCTTTTTTAGCAGCTAGGAAGATGGTGGATTGGAAAGTGTAAATACTGCTTCAGGAGGGTGTGTGTATAAAGAGAAGCCCCCTCCCCATCTCCCTGCATCTGGGAGAATAGTGAAAAGGAGAAAGATGAAGCTATCCATCTTAGAAGTTGCCACTAAACCACAGCCAGTATAAAAGATGGGCCCCTCCGCTTGATCCAGGGACAGAACTCTAGGTGGTGGGAAGTGCTAATTCCCAGGAGCCAGTGGGGATGTTGGAAGAGGAACTTCTCATTAGGGTGTTTTCCTTAGACTCAATCAGGGAAACCTGCCCCCAGATGAAACATTGGGTTGACCTGTAATAGGTAAGTTTTTAAATGTTCTGGCTAGTAGTTCCCAAGCCCTGACAGCACAATCAGGACTATTACTTATATCTGTTAAATATATACATATGTTTCAGAATCTCCAGAAACGTTGGAGCATACTGTTATAGCTGGAAATTCAGTCCTAATCCACCCTCAAGAACAAGCAGCCAAAATTAGAATGGAAGTAGAGAGACAAAAACAGGTATGTGGGTTTTTTTAAACTTCTCAGGATCCTTTAAAATGTGCTTTACATTATAGTTGCTGTATTTCAAATCTAAGAATGGCCATATTGGGTCAGATCAAGGGTCCATCTAGCCCAGTATCTTGTCTTCCAAGGGTGGCCAGTGCCAGTTGCTTCAGAGGGAATGAACCGAACAGGGTAATTTATCGAGTGATCAATCCCGTGTCATCGAGTCCCAGCTTCTTGCAGTCAGAGGTTTAGGAACACCCAGGGCATAGGGTTGTCCTTGACCATCTTGGCTAACAACCATTGATTGACCTATCCTCCGTGAATTTACCTACTTCTTTTTAACCCAGTTACACTTTTTGTATTTCACAACATCCCCTAGCAACAAATTCTATAGGTTGACTGTGCATTATGTGAAGTACTTCCTTATCTTTGTTTTTAAACCTGGTGCCTATTTCAGTGGATGACTCCTGCTTCTTGTGTTATGTGAAGGGGTAAATAACACTTATTCTCATTCTCCACACCATTCATGATTTTACAGACCTCTATCGTATCCTCCATCCCTCTTACTTATCTCTTTTCTAAGCTGAACAGTCCCAGTCTTTCTTCTCATATGGAAGCTGTTCATGCTCATAATCATTTTCGTTACCCCTTTTTTTGTACCTTTTCGATTTCTAATATATCTTTGTGAGATGGGACAACCAGAACTGCATGCAGTATTCAAGGTATGGATGTACCATGGATTTATATAGTGGAATTATATTTTCTGTCATTTTATCTATCCCTTTCCTAATGATTCCTAACATTGTCAGCTTTTTTGACTGCTGCTGCGGATTGAGCTGATGTTTTCAGACAACTTTCTTGAGTGGTAATAGCTAATTTAAATCCTATCATTTTATATGTATACTTGGGATTATGTTTTCCAGTGTACATTACTTTGCCTTTACCAGCATTGACTATAATCTGCTATTTTGTTGCCCAATCACCCAATTTTGTGAGATTGCATTGTAACTCTTCACAGTCGTCTTTGGACTTCACTATCCTGAGAAATTTTATATCATCTGCCAACTTTGCCACCTCACTGTTTACCACTTTTCCAGTTCATTTATGAAGATGTTGAACAGCATGGTCCTGGTACAGATCCCTGGGGGACACCAATATTTATCTCTCTCCATTCTAGAAAACTGGCCATTTATTCCTACCCTTTGTTTTTTGTCTTTTAATCAGTTACTGATCCATGAGAAGACCTTCCCTCTTATTTCATGGCTGCTTACTTTGCTTAAGAGCCTTCAGTAAGGGATCTTGTGAAAGGCTTTTGAAAATCTAAGTGCACTATATCTACTGGATCATCCTTGTCCACATGTTTATTGACCCCCTCAAAGAATTCTGAGAGATTTGTGAGGTGTGATTTCCCTTTACAAAAACTGACTCTTCCCCCAACAAATTGTGTTCATCTATGTGTCTGATTATTTTATTCTTTACTATAGTTTAAACCAGTTTGCCTGTAATTGCCAGGATTGCCTTTGGAGCCTTTTTAAAAAATTGGTGTCACATTGCTATCTTCCAGTCATCTGGTACAGAAGCTGATAAAAGTGATAAGTTACATACACTTAGTTCTGCAAAGTGCTCTTGTGTTCACACTGTATACTCTAGTAATAGCCTTTGTAAAAAATATGCCTTGTGAAGTATCATTTGAAAACCAACAACTTGCTGGTCAATAATATCATGGTGAAATGTATGTAGCAACATTATATATGAAGTTATATATGATGATGATAGCACATGTTCAAACCCACACAGACCTGATTAGGCAAAAGTTGTTAAACAGGTCTATCCTAAACAAAGGAATGTGTGTTTACCTCAGTTTACATATAAGTAGTAAACCGGGTCCATGAGATAGCAGGAGGAGGTAAACTGGTTTCTCAAAGACAAAGGAAAAACTGACTCCTCTAGCCAGGAGTCATCAAAGTTGATGGGCAATCATCGGTCAAGTGGCCATTCTTTGGCAAGGAAGGGGAGCAGGAACATATTAATCTGCATTTTAGCAAGCAACAACATGGAACCTCTTTCACCATGAGACTCCACAGCTGGAAGGAACTTTATTTAGGGGTACCCTCAGGAAAATGCATTTCAAAGGGTGACTGGACTATAAAAGTGGTGAGAGGCAAAAACACCCCAGGTTATTTTTCTTTCTTTTCCTATCTCTCTTTAACCTAAGATGACAAAGGATCCAGCCCTTGGGGAGAGGGGCAGTCCTGACCTGAGAATTTGGTCAGCAATGGGAACATGTGGGATTTTACCTTGAACCAAGTCTTATTTAAGGTTTAGCTGCTATAAAGAGTTTTATCTTTAGTTCTCTTGTAACAATTGCTGACTTTAATACCCTATACTTGTACTCATTTAAAATCTCTTTGTAGTTAAATAAACTTGTTTTATTTTTTAATCAAAATTAATCCAGTGTTTGTGTTTAAATTGAACTGTTAGGGTAACTCAAGTTAAGGTGGCAAACGGTTGCATATTGACCCCTGATGGAGAAAACAGACCTTTAATATCTGAATTGCCCAGGAGAGGGCTGGACAGTGCAGAACACACGTTTTGGGGAAAATTTAGAACTGGAAGTTGTTGGGGCCACCCTGCAAGTAATAACCAAAGTTGCTGGAAGCCAGAGCATGGCAGATGTTTTGCTGACAGGCTGCTGGGGTCAGAGTTGCTGTACTGGGGTTGTAGCTATACACAGATATTCAGGGTGTGATTTGCATGTTGTTTGTGAGCTACAACAGCAAAGTATTGTGCGGTGCCCAAGGTTGCAGTGCACGTGGCGACACACCCCATCACTGGTCTAGAGCAGTGGTCTCCAAAGTGGGGTGCACAAGAGGATCCTTGGGGGTGCGCTTTTTTTTTTTTTTTTTGCTCTGGCACAGCCGGGGGTGCGTGCTCGAAAAATTTTTACTGATAGGGGTGCGCGATCCAAAAAGTTTGGAGACCACTGGTCTAGAGTGCACCCCGGAATGTGACAGTGACCATTAAAGATCTTGTGGAATGTTGTGTAAGAGTATGTGTTAACCTCTGTGTCCTGGCAACAATTTCAAATAGACTCTGTATTCTTCACTACCTATCCCAAGGGGTTTTGAGCTGCTATTGTGCCCAGGTAGTTCAGCGACTGGTGCATAACACATCTGTAGACAAAAAATAAGCCACTTCAGAGGTTTGTGAAGTGCAATTTATGCTGTGTACCTTTTAGCTACTTCAGAGGTATTGTGAGACTTACATCAATGTTAGCAAAATGTGTTGAGAATCTTTGAAAAGCACTATAGAATTGCAAAGTACACTTATTCTGAATTCAGTTGCAAGATAGGGACTTTGTCCCCCCGTCCCACCCCTGAAAATTGTCAATAGAACTGAAATGAATAGACGACTTTTATTTTATCAGTTTAATAGCAACTATTGTAAGCAATATGTAATATAGCTCTATACAGTGAAATTTTACTTAAAGCAACTACCACACGGACAGTAAGAATCTGTGTTCTAGTCAAAATCAAGTAAAATTATACTGTAAACTTTAGGGCTACTTTTAGAGGTCTCTTGCAATAAGGATTGCCTATTGTTGTGTAGGTTTCGTTGCAAGTGATTTGGGACATAAGAATTAACTATGTTTTATGTTTCTGTCATTTAATTCTGGAGAATCACTGTAGTATTTCTCTGTGATAGATAGAGCGAATAGAGCAACAAAAACAGCAGCAGCTAATTTTGCTTAAGAAAATTGAAGAAAAGAGAATATGCTTAGAGGCAGAGTTCCTAAAGGTCCAAATGCAGGCTCAGCTGGAGGAAATAAAGAAAAAAGAGCAAGAGGAGAAAGCTGCGAGTGTTGAGCTGAGTCCTGATCCACTTGTGAGCCAACAGCGGGAAGTGGAACACAAGGTACAGTAAGAACACTTTGTATCACAATTCGAAGAGCTGATTCCATTACTAAATTGGAGTAACTGTTTAAACTTGATTTTTAACTTGTGTGCCATGAGGCAGGATTTCCTGACTCCAAAATGTATTTGTGCTAATGTGTAAGTACTGATTCACTTGACATCCACAGACTTTGGGTATTGAATTATTTCTGCAGGATTTTAGGACATTTATCATAGAGGCTAGAAAATTTTTATGCACAAAAACCAAGGTCATGTGGCTGACTTGTGCAGTGAGTTGTATCATCTTCTGTGCAGAAATGCATGGGGAAAAGAAACTTTTTTTGTTTTTTTAAATCTGCCTTTTTGACTACATAGAAGCCACAAACATGATCACCTCAGGGGGAGGGGGAGATGAGTGGGGATATGGAAAGAGTATAGTCTAATGGTTGCTCTTAAGTGATCTTGAGGCATCTTCTTTCTAGACCCCATCCCCCCCCCTTAAATGCAGCCATCTTGGATCATTGGTCCCCTAGTCTGTGGCTGGACCCTTGTACCTCTCTGAAATAAGCTGCAGATCAACTGTGAGCATCAGTAACTTCCACAGTATGTGCTAGTGTATAATACCAATTTGGCAGGAGAGAATGTAGCCTTAGACCAGCTGCTCTAGGAACTGCACCCCAGCTCCACCACCTCAGGCTGAAATTTCATGGACTCCAAACAAGCACTAACTAGTGCAGCGTGGCTTCTGCTGGCTTGAGAGTAAGAGTGAACATGCTGCCTAGCATTCATCTTATTTAATATGTTTTATACTTATTTGAATTTTCCCACCTAAACAATTTGTTTCCTGTTAGACTGAAACTGCTGCAGTGCCAGGAACTAGCAGTTCTAATGAAGAAAATCGTATACAGATGATTCGTAACTATCAACAATGTCTTCTACTGCAAAACAGGTATTTTCCCCCTGTAAAATTAATATCTTGGGTGGATTGTTTGAGAATTATTTTGTAATTGAAATCTGTTCCAATAATGTCTTCATGCTACACAGGAAAGAAATGTTTTTGTTCTGTTTAGATTGCACAAACAGTCAGTTGAAGAAGCCAGAAAACAGTTGCAGGAATATCAGAATAAGTTGAAGCAAAGATATCCATCTATTTCTATGCCATTAGGCTCTGCGGTTACATTGCAGTCCAGATTTATTAACTTAAAACCTACTACCTGTGAATCAGTTTTACAAATGCGTGGACCCAAAGTGCTTCATAGAGATTATCCATCAGCTAGCCAGTCATCTGTACATGTTCATGTACAAGAATATGCTCCGCCATTAACCACACATTCAAGAACGCATTTTGTGTTGGAAAAGCCATTTGAACAGAGAGATGACGAGCAAAGGCATAATATGGGCTCTAGTAGACAGATACAATCTATAGAGGCCTCACAGTTGGAGCAGAGGCAGTTTCATTTGCCACAACAGAATTACCCTTCACAAGAACAGATGGAAATATTGGGTCCTTCTGATAATCAGGTGAGAGACTTGTCAGAATCCCAGAAGCTGCCTGGGTCAGTCATGATGACTTCACAAGATGCTTCAGTTATGATGCAAACAGAGGCGCATATACAACGGGACAGTTCAGCTTTGCCCACAGAAGAGTCATCTGAGTCTTCAAGAACCCTGGATCTTGATAAAAAGTCAATAATGTCTCAGAAGATGCCAAACCTACTAATAGAGACAGAAGCACAAAAACAGCCTCAGCTTATAGTACTTGATATGCCAGCAGCAGAGGGGTCTCTGAAAGCTCAGGCTGCATCATTTGATTCTTCAGAATACCAGCAGGTACCTACAGAGAGCAGCATAAAAACAATCTTTGAACAAACTATCCCCCAGCCTTTTCAACATCTTCCTTCATTATCTCCTGATGAATCTGAGACTGGGGCAACCCTGGAGTCCTTGGCATCCAAAAATGGAGGTGCATCTTTGTTAAATTATTCCAGTATACTAAAGTTAAGAGAGAGAGTGCTAGCTTCTTCAGAGAGCATCCAAGCTCAGCAAGACCATTTGAAAGAACTGCAAGAGCAACTGGATGTACAAAGAGAAGCTCTTCTTTCAAGGCAGAGAATGCAGGAAGAACTGCTTTTACGTAAGCAGGCTAAATTGAAGGAACAGATGCAGAGACAACAAGAGGCTTTGAAGGATTTTCTTAATAAGCAGGTATGTTTTGTAAATGTAGTATAATGTCTGCTAGTAAGTGTCCAGGCTACAGAGTGGACTTTGCCAATTAGCAGAGTTCCCCATGTAGTGTGCAGACTTTGAGGATGTGCATTTGTCCTTTACTGAAACCAAGACTCAAACCAGTGATCTGTGACCTTTCCGATCTGTAATCAGTGGTTCTGTTACACGAGCCATGAGAGCCTCTCTGCCCAACCATACAGGAACTGTGCTAAGCTTGTCTTAAATTGAACTCTGAACGTAGTGCTCATTGAAGTAGTTAGTTTTTGAAATATTTGCAGGCATCATTATTCAGCTTTACAACCTTTGAATGATGGCTCTAACCTTAAGGGTATAATGAACACTTCTGTCCGGTAAACCGTTTTAAAAAAATGGAGCTGTGCTTTCTATACCTGCAAACAGGAAAATTGGTTTTAAAATTGTTTATATTGGCTGCCTTCTGTTTTGTTAAATTGTTTATGAATAGCAGTAACACTCTCAGACTTTGAATTGTTTTTTAATCACTTAGCTATATAAAATAACCCCTGTTCATTTTACAAAGGAATTTAAAAAATGAAATTCACATTTGTAAAGGCTGATCTGTTTCAAAAGGCAACTTTCCTGTTCTGCATCTCAATTCCAACCTTGTTTGAATTTGCGGCTTCTCCTGAGCAGGCAAAAAGCTAGTGTGATATTTGAGATATGGACAAATATCCATTAAGGATTAGGTTGGGGCACTCCTAATTGTCACTTGTAATCTAAGAAAAACTTTTCTAAAGCTTTTTCTTTGCTGAATTTTCCTTTTTTGGGGAGGTTGAGCAGGAGGGGGGGAAGAGGGTGGTAGCAAAGATCAAATCGTCTATGAACTAAGCTACCATTGATGATTGAAATTTATTCGAATTTACAGGATCAAGTTCATGTACTAAAAATTCCCAGGCTGCCTATTTTTTCCAGTATAAAACTTGTCCATAAAGTCACCTAAGGGATCTCTCTAGTTACCATTCTAAGATTAGAATTGGATGAACATTTTTCAGTAGATAGTAAATTTGCTGAAAACCACAGGTTCAAGGTAACTAAAACTATTCAAGGTAGGATTGAATTCAGCTAATAGTTCATCAGAATAAAAAGAGTGACTTTTTTTTTTTAAATGAGCTGGTTTGACATTTCATTTTGAAACAACCCATTTTATTTAAGCAAGAAACCAAAATAATTCAGTTTTGGTTCAAAATGAACTTTTTTTCCTACATAGTTTGGTTCAGCCACTGAACCAAAAACTCAGTTAGTTATTTGCTCAGCTCTATCCAATATAGTCCACAATGTCTTGAAGTTGAGCAAGTCTCTTTATAGAAGCTGGCTATACAGAAACTCTTTTTTGCCTTATTTTATTTAAACTGGTCTAGTACCGTAGGCATCATAAAGAATGACTTCACACTGCTTTGGCTCTCTGCCTTTCATTTGTGCAGTTTTCAGAGAAGTAAAATCCCTGTCACTGTTAACTGAAACTTAAGTAGAAATATTATTTCAGGACTTGATCCTGCAAGAAACAAAGTATTTTGGCCCAATTCAGCAAAACACTTAAACACACAAGTAATTAATTTTTAACAAGTACTCACATGCTTAGATATTTTGCTGGGTTGAGCTCTTAGAACCTTTCTCTTTTCATCTTCTGGAAAGTGCTGATGTATAGTGTATTTGGCACACATGAAAAAATAGAGGTTTAGTAAAATGGGTGTGAAAATTATCTTAGCCACTATTACTTCCTCTTTTAAGGCAGAAGAATCTGTCACGTACAGAGAGATGACAGAAACACAGAAGTCTGACCACTTCAATCTGATGACTTACCTTTTCAAAGATGCAGAAAATAAATCTCAAGACGTTAATTGTGGTGATGTGAACAAATATGATGAAAATAGATTGCTTTCACAAAGCATCAGTCAAGCTGAGCAAATCGGTGAGGCCATATATCATATTATAATGCAGCTGCTCACTTTTTCAATTATAACTGGTTTCTTTTTTCCCTTCCCTCAAATTGGATCTTCAACTGCTTATAGTCTGTTACAAATATGTAAATTGCAGAATATTATTTTTATGTTACAGAGCAGTCTCAAAGAATTCTGGGAAGAGAACAGAGATGGCGAACTTCAAAACCACCTCTGGCTAAAATCAAGTTAGGGCTAGATTTGGAACAACATGAATTAAGTGTAATACCAGAGCTAGACACGCCAAGGAGTGGCAAAGTTTCTTTTACAGGTAAAAAAAAAAACAACTTACTAGATGTTCTGGTTTGCTTGAAATATAATTCCTGAAGTAAGAAATGAACATTTTTTCTTTGACTTTGAGGTGGTTGAGGGTGAAGCAGTGGTCTCAGCTGTAGCTTTGAGGTTCAGGTATTTATTTTGTATTTATATAGCAACAAAAAGCATACTGTATTATTTACAGTTAACCGGTGCCTTGGAGAAATTACAATCTAAATACAGATTTACAAGGGAAATTGCATGGAATTTAATTTCAGGGGCTTGGTTATCCTGTTGGTTATTTGCATGCCCCTCCCAGTGCAGTATGGTTGGATGATCAGGCCCTATACTTTTATATTAAGGGATTCCTTTCAGAATGAAGGTTAGTGACTTTAAAAATAAAATATGGACTATCTAAAATCTTTCAACTGTTCATTTTTTGAGATTTCATCTGAAACATGCAGCTTCAGTGTAAGTGTTCCCTTATGAATTGTCTTTGAGGTAGTTTTGCTGCATAGAAATTGTTAGGCGCTGTACAGCAGCGGTGGGTTGCTAGAACATACATAGAATATGCAACAGCAACAAAATTAAGGGATGGTGTCAAATTGCTACAGAACTTCTAATAAGCTTGTTGTAAGGGTCATTTAAGAAATACTGTAATATAGTAACAATTAAGGGGAACATGTCAACTTACATTTTCAGACTGTAGTGTGAATACCTTCTATAGTTATAAGTAACACCCTAGAGGACTAATACTGAAAGAACAGGTGGGTGAGGCTTTTTTTTTTTTTTTAAACAATTAACAAAATCGTCCAAATCACAAGACTTGGTAGTGACAGGGGACTTCAACTACTCATACATCTGTTGGGAAAATAATAAGTCAGGGCACAGATTATCCAACAAATTCTTGGAATGCATTAGAGACAACTTTACAGAAGGCGAAGAAAGCAACTAGGGAAGAGGCTAGTCTTGATTTGATTCTGACAAACAGGGAGGAACTAGTTCAGAATTTGAAGGTGAAAGGCAGTTTGGGTGCAAATGGAATCATTAACTCCTCATTTCATGATCAAGGAACGATAGGAGGGAAAACATCAGAATAAAGAAAATGGATTTTAAGAAGGCAGACTTCAGCAAACTCAGAGAATTGGTAGATAAGATCCCATGGGAAGCATGTCTAAGGGAAGTTGGCAGTATTTTAAAGAAACATTATTAAAGGCACAAGAGCGAACTATCCCAGTGAATAGGAAAGATAGGGAAACTACTGTGATTTAACCAGGAGATCATCAATGACCTCAAATGCAAAAAAGTCATACAAAAAGTGGAAACTAGGTCAAATTACGGAGGCTGAATATAAAATAACACAAGCATGTAGGAACAAAATTAAAAGCAAGAAGACCACCAAGGACAGGGTAGGCCCATTCCTCAATGCGGAGGGAAAGACGACACCAGGAAACGCAGCAACATATTATGTTTTTTGTTTTGGTTTTCACCAAGAAAGTTAGCAGCATTGGATGATTAACATAGTGAACATCAGTGTAAATGGGGTCAGATCTGAGGCTAAAATAGGAAGAGAACAAGTTAAGAATGACTTAGCCATAGTCTACACTACAGAGAGAGCTGTCTTGCATTGACCAAATGTCGACCTAACTCTGTATGTGTCAGCGCTAGAATTTCGTCCTCACCGATGTAACTCACCTGCTACAATGACTTTATGCCACTCATGGAGGTGAAGTTATTGAGTCAATGTCGATGTAGTTAGGTAGACGCAGTGTCAGTGTAGACACTGGATTGCTTGCATCAGTCAACTGTTGCTAGCTTAGGTCTTTCAAAACTAGGAAAACCTGGTTCTAAAACTACACAAATGGGCAGAGGGACTCAGTAAATTAGTTTTAATTTTTTTAATTGACTAGAGTTCAAGTTCACAGTATCGCTTTAAATTAAACCTAGAAATTAAATGCATTTTAGCAAGTGCTAAACATTTTAATTGAAATAGAACACTTTACAACTTCAGTACTGTATTTCTGTAGTACAAAATATACATTTCAACACAACATGTCTTTTTATGAAACATTACCTCTTACCTCTAATAAATAAAAATTCTTTCAAATTCAGATAAGACAGATTCCGTTAGTGGAGAAGCTTCTCTCATTTCATCTGTGGAAGAGCTAGTGTCTGGCATGTGCAACAGTGAATCGGTTCATGAAGAAAGAGACTTATCCATAGCCAACTGCAAAGAACAAGGTTCTAGTGAGAACCCAAGATACACTAACCAACTAAGTAGTTCATGGCATGAAAGACTGATGGTGGATGCTAGTAGTTCACATGAGCCAGGTGGGAGAATCCATCTTTTTTTAAGGTATATGTAGTTACTTTAACATTGTAAAATATACAGCTCTTTAACTATGTCTGGCCTGATTTGTTAGAGGATGTACAATGGGTCTGAAGTGTGTGTGTGAGAGAGAGAGAGAGAAGCTTGACTCTACATACATTTAAATGTAATACTCAGTTTTATAGATCGTATTTTAGGGAGTTTTCCTTGTATTTATTGTATGGTGACTTCCTCAAGGAACCGAACAACTTACCATACGGGAGGTAATTGTGGTCTTTGATGCTTTCATCCCTGTGGTTCTGGATTTCAGGACTGAGTTTGGTACTCCTGCCAACCATATATTTTCCTTTGACTAACTCTGGTTTTAATAAGATATTGACTAAAGACTCTTTAAAAAAAAAAAAAAAAAAAATCTGAATGTGTATGGGGTAGGCAATTTATAGATAGCTGTGTTTATAGTATTTTGGCTTAAAATAGTAACTAGATTTTATATAAAAACACCTTAAATTTTCCAGCCTTAAGCACCATTCCATGTTCATCTGCTCAGCCCCCAATCACCCTGCTAGCATTGTTCCAGGTGTGATTTTTACTTCCACATTGTTATCCTAGTCAGAGCTGCTAACCGAACATTGTTCCTTTTCTGATCCATTTTCATTTTGCCTAGCTATCTACTTTAATCCAAAATACCTGCCCGTAAAGGCATTATTGCAGGTTGGATTGTCACATTTGTGTCAGTTTAGGAACCTAGCTTGAAACATGCCCCTTGACTTCACTTTGAAGTGTTTGCCTCCCTGCTTGTCCCAGCCAATCTTGGGATTCTTTTTCATGTTTCTCATGGAGCAGCTTCTTGATTAGGGCTTTGTCTTAGAAATGTTTATTCAAATCCTTATTACTAGTTTACAACAACAGTACTTCGTGAATAAATAAGATGTATTCTAGATTTAATTTTGCAAAAATACTTACATTCATTGCCACAGTGTAATAGCCAGCATATTGAAGTATAAGAATCCCTTACAGGATGCTGGAGGCTGTGGGAGACAATTGGTTTTTGAGTGGGTTAAACCAAGAAAACTAGTGCTTTTGCAGTTTCTGTTGCCATCCTCCAAATACTATGTTCTTAATGATACTACTGTAACTAAGCAATGAGATCAGGATAAATGTCTCTTTGCTAACTCCACGGAGATCAGCAATTCATTTGGCCTAGGATGTGAAATTGTGATGTATTCATCCCTATGTTAATATCACAAGAATAAACATACATTAGTGCTATACACTAATACAACACATTTTTTTCAATTATAGCATAGTTTTTTAATAGTCTAAAGTTAAAAGGCAATATTAGATCACCTGGTCTAACTTCCTGTATATCAGAGGCTGTTAAATTTCACCCCATCACTCCTGCATTGAGCCCAACAATTTGTGTTTGACTACAGCAGTGGTTCTCAACCTGCGGCCAATGTGACATCCTCAGGGCCATAGAGATAGCATTAGATGCGGCCCACGTAACACATTGTGGGCCACATACATGGCCCACGATAGTAAATAGGTTGAGAACCACGGGACTACAGCATAACTTGTGTTTAGCTAAAGCATGTCTTCCAGGAAGGCATCCTGTCTTAATCTGAAGACCTCAAGAGATGGAGACTCCATCACTTTCCTTGGTAGTTTGTTCCAGTGGCTAATTGCCCTCACTGTTAAAATTGTTTTTGCCTGGTTTCTAGTTTGAAATTTGTCTGGCTTCAGCTTTGGTCTTTATTATGCCTTTCTACACTAGATTGAAGAATTCTTCAGCACCTGGTATTTTCTCCTTGTGAAGGACACATACACTGTAATCAAATCATGTCTCACTCTTCTTTTTGATTAAACTAAACAGTTTGAGCTCTGTCTCTCTGTAAGGCATTTTGAATAATGTTTGTGTCTCTTTTCTGCACCCTGTTCAATTTTTCAACATCTTGTTTAAAGTATTGTGCACAGTCTTTTGGTATCAGTCTCGCCAATGCCATATACACAAGTAAAATCACCTCCCTACTACTACTTCCCTGCTTGCATTAGTCCTTTTTGCCACAGCATCACACTGGGAACTCATTTTGAGTTACTTGTCCACTCTGATCCCTAAATCCTTTTCAGAGTCCCTGCTTTTCAGAATATAGTCCTTCATTCTATAGATCTGGCCTGTATTCCTTGTTCCTAGATGTAGAACTCTGCATTTGACTGTATTAAATCACGTTTTGTCTAAATGGGCCCACATTACCAAGCGATCCAGATCACTATGTATTACTGCCCTTTCCTCATTATTTATCACTCCACCAATCTTTGTGTTATTTGTACTAGTCTGTGTTTCTATTTTGAAGATTGAGAGGTGAGATCTGAGAGTCTGTTCTCTAGTTTGCCTCAAAGAGGGAGCTCTTGGCCTTCTAGGTCAGTGGTTCTCAACCTTTCCAGACTACTGTACCTCTTTCAGGAGGCTAATTTGGCTTGCATACCCCCAAGTTTCACCTCACTTAAAAACTGCTGGCTTACATAATCAGACCTAATACGAAAGTGTCACAGCACACGATTACTGAAAAATTGCTTCCTTTCTCATTTTTACCATGTAATTTATAAAATAAAATGAGATTTTAGTTTGTACTGACTTCGCTAATGCTTTTCATATAGCCTGTTGTGAAACTAGGCAAATATCTAGATGAGTTGATGGACCTCTGCGTACCTCTACGGGTACACATACCCCTGGTTGAGAACCACTGTTCTAGGTAACCGTTTTCTTTCTCTAACTTTTGATTGCATACTTCCCCCACTGATTAAGTTCTTCAGATGATAATTTGCGAAAAAGTGTATCCTTGGCATTTGTAAATTGTAGAAAAGCCAACTAAGGAGAAGCACTCTGTATTTACCAGTGCAATTGCTGTTCTTGGAAGTAACATAGTGGAGCAGATAGTCTTTTATAGGTGATAAAGAAAAGGTAAACATAGACAGAAGTCAACAAGTTGTATAGGAACTGAGGTAAAAGGATTAAGTATGGTTGCCATCTAGTGTTCCGAATTTGGTAACGGACTTTTATCTGTTTCCTGTTTTTGATTTACAGCCAACCCCAAGGATTCTGTTGTCATGGGTCAAGATTTACCAATTTATGCTGCTGACATTGGAAGGAGAGTAATTACAGATTCTGGGCCATCATTTAGACCTGATAGTATGGTTAGTTATATTGAAAATTAATATATCATGTCTTTTAAAATAACCATACTACTTAAATTCAGCTGACTGTTTTAGTATTTCCTAAACCTTTTTTATTAACTTGAAATACGAATTTGAAGGTGACCTGCAAAGTGTTTTGTTGGGGGCGGGGAGAGTTATTTTTACCATAATTTTATTGCTTTATGATGTGTAAAACACACATGCAATTCTGCTTCTTTTTTCAGTAGAAATTCAGTCTTGTTTACCCTTTATTTCTTGCAAGTTTTCATAGACTACTAGAGAAGTGGTGTGACTATTACGAGTTTCTGAGCAACTGGTGGATAAAAGGGTTTTAAGTCATTTAAACCTGTTTTGTTAACACTTTAAAAAAGAAAGCAGCAAAATCTTTGAAATATTCAAATATCTTGTCCCTTTCAGTTCAGGACTAAGAAACCACTTATTCCAGCTTTCCTGGTCTTCTAAGGATTTGTGCAGTAAAAACAGGGGAGAGAACTTTGTATCCCTGATATTTTTACAATTTAAAACAAAGCACAATTTCTAAAAAATAAAATCTTTTCAGGCCCCATTTATATGACATAAAGAAGCAAAAAAGTGCACAAACCCAGCAATCTTCCTTTGCATGTCACCTATAAAATAAGCATGGAGGCTTTCCTATACTGCACTTCTGTTCCTCTGAGATCTGCTCTTTTATTATTGAAGTGGATCTGTGATGAGAAATAGCCAAATCTGAGCACCAGTAGATCTCCTGGTTTACATGGTGTATGATCTATATGCAGTTCTGGGAAGCAATATAATGGTTCCTGAGAATGTGGTTGTGTGCAGTGTGGGGGGTTGTGTGGGGGGGAGGGGTGTGTGTGTGTGTGTACGCATGCATGTGAGGAAATTTTTGTACTGAGCAATGATGAACCTTTATTTTGTCTGACTCTTCAAATAATGAAGGTTTCTACACTTGAACTGAGCTCAAAATTAAATATTTGTATTTTAAATAATTTGTCTTGTCCATACGCAATACTATAGTCATATTTTCTTGACCCTAGGTAGCACTTTCTAAAGGATGGACAACCAGTTTTGCTCCACAGGCTTGTGCACGAGAGGCAGCCTGTGATTATTTGTCTTCAACAACAATTTCCACTGGCAGTTTTTTAACCAGTGAAAAGTTGGACCTAAGCCCTGCTAACACTGGTAAATATTTTTTTTCTTATAAACTGGATTTTATTTACAATATTATAAAGGAAAATGAATCTAATACTTTGACATTAGTGAGTTCTTCTGAAAGAAGATTGATTAATGTGAAACTTGACTTAAGCCTTGTTAATGTTGTCCTCTGAAATAGAGCATAAATAAAATGTAATGCATGTTCTATGGTTGTAGCTTTGTTTGACTTTCAAGTAAGCTAAACATATTAGCCTGTTAACTACAACTACAGTAGTTTTGGCAAATGGCAACTGATGTTACAAGTACTGTTGTCTGAAATACCTCAGGTTTTCAAGTTGGCAAAATTGAAAAAAGAAAATTAAACTATAAATTGTTGTTTTTTTTCCCTGAATAAACATTTCAGACATGGCTAATCAGCACATACAGTAAGTCTTTGCTCTTCTACAACTATCTATGAGTTTCAGTATTGACTGTTTGAACAGTGATCACAAACTTCAGATGTTTTTTCATAGCATAGACTTTGTAGCAAGCCTTAGAGGTATGGTTTTATCAGGTCTGATACAGAATTTTAATTCCTTGTTTTATATGTTCTTAATTTTCTGGGAAAATCTCATTTGGGGAAGAAATTCCATGGTCTTCAGTTAATGTGAATGTGAACGATATATGTCAGATATTTTCCTCAATATTCTAGATATGACAAGTTAGGAAACATAAAACATGCACATGGGTGTGACCAAGTTAGCATTATGACTAACTTTTCTTTACTCTTTTTGAATACACTCTTCTGATTAAAGATTTCTCAAATATTTAACGCTTTTACCTGTCATGTTATGTAAATTTTTTAAATGGCAAACTGGCACTGCCCTACATAATGAGTGTTTAAGGATACATTAAAAAAATTGAGAGGCGCTCAGATGCTGCGGACCATATATGTACCTGAGAGAGAGGGTAAAGATCTTCATCCTTTAAAGTTGCTAAGCTCCATCGAGCATTATTTAATTAGGTATTGTCAATGTAGATTTATAGAAATTGCTGTTAAGTTTTGTATGGGAGAGAATTGTGATAGAAGATGTTTTTAAAAAATCTTCAGTTTACATTGTTTCAAGGTTTATGCTGTCAAACAAAAGTTTATTTTCAGACAAGTTCACTTAAGTGGCTTATTTGCAAAACTGGGTGTCAGTCTTATGGTTTATCTTCCAGAGTTGTCTTCAAATAGTGCCGAGGATAGGATATTGAGAGAAACAGCAAGCAGCCCTTGGGACTCTTCAGCATCTCCAACACCTACCACTGCTCACCAGAGGCAAGAGAATTCTTCTGAAGTTTCTGAATTTCATCTGCCTGCAGAAGAGAATTCTATCTCTAATAGAAGTCAAATTCAGCAGATCATAGACAAATATACGAAAGATTTGAACTGGTTACCTGAAAACACTATATCTTTCCATGGTAATAACCTGTTTAGAATATGGAGACTGAATACAAGAACTAGACGTATACTGTGAAAAGGAGTTTAACAAGAACATGCATTTAATCTGTATTCAAATTTTAATTACATTTTGTTAATCACTAGATAATATACATGTTGATGTTCCCTGTTCTGCTGATATTCTGCACCCTGTGGCCAAATGCCAAAAAGATCAGAGGCCCAATTATATAGTCAGTTGCATATGTGTGACTCCCATTGGCTTCAGAGGAAGTTGTACCTGTGCAGCTGGTAGGATAATTGGGTGGTTTCAAGATATTTTTTACCATTGATTTATCTCAGTCTGTAGTGGAAAACACACACATGCACAGCTAACAGTAAATAATAAATAAATATTAGCATTTTAAACCAAATCTGTTAAAGAAAATGAGATGTATTTATATAGCATTTATTTATATACCCTTGACATTTTTGTTAATACTCTGTGCCTTCAAATTAGAAGACTGTGCATGAAAGTATAACAATATGGTCATGAATTACTACTTAATGTTTAGCTTCAGCATTTTGATTTGTCACTGTCCTGGAATACTTGAAAACAATTTTAGTTTTTACTTTGAGTTGACTCAGCACAACCTGTTTGGGTATTGTATACACATGCATCACTTCAGAGATACAGTGATGTAGATGGCCTGTTTTAACACAAAATACTTGCAAAAACTATTTATAAACTTTTTAAGTCTTATGCATTACATTTATAGCACCTGAGCTGTAAATGCCAGGTTTGCATTTTTTAAAAATAAATTTTCCACTTTTTTTTTTAAAGCTCCAGCAGTTGGACTCGATTTTTCTGATATGGAAAGAAATTTCCCTAACTTTCAACCTCAGCTTTTTCAGCCTTTGGAACCAAGTCCTGACTTTGATATCTCATCATCCCTTTCTCAACATAGGATTTCTGAAGACAGCAAAGATTTTAGCAAGGTATTACACAAAGTTTTGAAATAAGGGAACGCATGCAATTTATGTAAGGTTACAATGTTGTGTGATTAGAAACTTAATCTTTTGACATTTACAGAAAATATAATGGCAAGTTTGTGTGTTTAATCTAGAACTGACCAGTAGTTCACTTCACAATAATTTGCTTTTTGTGATAGAAATGGATCTGAAAGAAAAGTTAAAAATTACTGTTGCAGTTTTTCTCTTGTATTATATTTGAGAATATTTAACCATGATCAATAACTAAACTCTTTGCCATGATTCTTCTGCCACTAGAGTTTCGCTTCCTCAATCCAAAGTCAAGACACATCTGTATTTCCTGAAGCCACAACCTCTAGCTTGAAAGCGAGAAGTTACAATCTGCATTCTTTTCTTAATACAAAGAAGCTAAACAATACTACATCACAAGCAGAGGAGTCAATTAAGGAAAATGTTACTCTGGGTATGGATCTGTTTTTAATGTCTAAACGTGAAGATTTATAGTTGTTTGGTCCCCTGCAATTGTGTTCTCTTGAAGTTAGTGAGACACTGCTAGCCGTTCGTTCTATACTCTTCTCTGCAATGTCATAGCTTATCTCTTACTTTGTGCCCCCACTGCTATTGAACAAGACTGTGTCCACAGACCTGGTTCCTTAGTTTTTCTGCTGTTGGGTGACATTCCCAGGAATTACACAATCCAGTTCTTTGCCTTCCCAATTATTAAAATTGACTGTTGACTTTGGTATACATTTCCTTTGAGAGCACATGTAATTTTAATATTCGGGCCACTCTGTAATGTATAGATGCTGCTTATTTATTGATGGTGCTTTCAACCAAAAGGAAAAAATATGCTGTTCACTTTTTAAAGCTGTGGGCACCGATTCTGTCAAACTCCCCTTGCTGTCTCTGGGTATTGCAGAGATCCAAATGCAGAATGTATGATGCTCAATATCTAGACTTAATAGTGATTTAAGGGTAGAATTTAAATTTGTAATTTTAGCTTAAATCATTAATTTTTCTTAATCCTTGTAAATTCCCTCTCTCCAAAACCAATTATTTCATGTACTGAAAATACAATAAATAAAATTGTGACATGCATTACTATGGGCACTTTTAAGATACCGGTAGATCAAATTTTAGGTCTGTCATCTGAAGTCTTTTTTTAAGCAGTGACTAATCTCAAAGTATGAGTTGTTCCTGTGGACTTCAATTTTTTTGCTGCTGCTGTTCACCATGGGATGACACCTTAGTCAAGTAAAAACTACAGATGTTTTGCTTGTGTTAAGGTTTGCAGGATTTGGCTATAGGGAAATATTTTGAAAGTTGTCTGCATATCACAAAGTCTATATTTGTGTGTGACATGAGCCTGCTTATCAATTATATCTTATCATTACCATATTTAGAGACATGTATATTTGGAAGAATGCTTATCTGCTAACTTCCAAATATTGTCAGTTAAAAAAAACCCTAGAATCAAAACCTCTTATTAGAGAGATATAATCCCATTGCTGTAGTATCTGAGTGCCTCCTAAGTATAACTTGTTTTGTATGTGTAGATCTTAAGGGAAATCCAAGTGAGAATAACCACCTGCTGTAATTGGCCTTTATAAGAAAGAACAGGCTGTGTTCTGATTTTTTTTCTACTATTAATGTATACAGCACCAGTAATGATTTTTTTTTATTTTTTTTTTTTTTTTTGCTTTTGCTTCCTTTAGAGACGCTGTCAGAGAGGCGTTTGAAATGCTAAGGCTTTCTACCTGAGAATGGTTTCCAAGGGCCAAATTCTCTGCTTGGTATAAATTGGTGCAGCTCTATTGACTTCAGTGTAGTTTTGCCAGCTTACACCAGCAGAGAATATGGTCCTAAACATTAAAGAAAAAGACAAGTTACTATGTCAAGAAATATAAAGCTATTAGAGATTGTATTTAAAAGAAGCCAAAATTATTTTGTGTAAAATAACTATTTTTAAATGAAGATACTTTCCTGATTAATACTCAGTTTTTTATGATTTGGATATTTTGCTATCTAGGAAGAATTTCATTCTAATTCACCAAATTGACATAAAAAACACCATCATATCTTAATAAATGTGAATGTACTGGAATTAAATTACTGTATTTAAAACATTGTTGCCTATTTTACTATACTTTTCTTAAACGAATAATGAATAATTACTTCCTTTTTGTAAACGCTACGGTATGTATTTAGACTTTTCTGACAGTCTGACTTTTTTCAAGCAGGTTCTGAAGAATCTTTTCACCCTCTTCAGTTGGAATCTACCCTGAATGAGCACAGCCAGAGTACTGAACAACCAATAGGTCTTAGCATTGTATTTGAACACAATTCTAAAATTAAAAAATCAGAGAATGAGAACTACGTTTCACCTGTGGGAGACCAATATGAGGGGCTGGCGAGAAATATGGAGAATACTAATCTCCAGTCTTCAGTGGAAAACCTGAGGAGTCCAATGCTGAGTTCATCGGAAGAACTAGGTTCATTTTATCAGCTAATTACAACACAGATTACAGAAAATGAGAGTCTCCTGACTGAACATTCAGTAAAAGAAGTTGTGGAACTGAGAAAAGAGAACTTGTGCTTTGAAGAATTACCTGTTGTGACACCAAATAAGCACAGGGAGCTTACTGAAACCCCAGTTCTTAGCAATGAAGCAAATAGGATTGTGGAAGGAGACCATTCACAGTGCAGTACAAATATATTGGAGGAAGAACAAAGCATTCTAGAAGTACAGATGTCCTCTAGAATGCCTAGAGCAGTAGACTCAGAAATCTACGTCAACCCTTCACAAGCAACTAGACAACAAAATGGTGGTTTGCCAGAAATACCCCAAAACCAAAATTCTAATTCAGTGCTCACAATAAGTTCAGGGTCACATTCCTTACAAAGCCGTGTGCCAGTCTGGGTGAGTGAAATAAAGGTTTCACAAGGTAATTGTTAGTGAGTTAAATGCCATTCAGATTTCAACCAATTGCTCCAAGCTATATTAGACCTTTTGTAATTGGAAAATTTAGCAAAGTTCACTTTACAGTTTTAGTTGGAGACTTCTCAAAACTTGTGTAATTGAATCTGAAATTATACTGATTCTCGTCATTTTAGGTCTAGATTTTAATTGAGAAAAGGCTAGCGATTATGGTAAAGGAAGATTCAGTTAAAATGCTTAATTTAGGAAAACAACAAAGCTGTGTTATAAATGCTGTTCCCTTAAGGATCAAACAAAAGCTACTATTGTTTGCCAAGAATTAGCTTTCAGGTTGTGACTAGAATTCCGGTTTAGAGGAGGGGTGGAAGGGAGGTTTTGTACAATGGCAAATTAAATATTTAGGTTGGACTGAGCTCCTTTGGAGGAGTTCTAAGTACATCAATAAATGTGGGAAGAGCACTTTGCCTGAGGTATTTCTTTCACTGCCTGGGGCACATTTTCTTTATCTGTATGTTGAACAATTCTTTCCTTTGTAACAGGCTAACAAATGTTGCTGTTGCTAGAAATATTGATTTTTACCTTGATGTTGTCTTCTCTGTTTTCTAGGAGACAGAGTCAGGGCATGGGATTATGGAAGAACCTGAACTGACTCTGATAAGCTCAAATGACATCAGTGTTGCAGAATCAGACTCGGAACACATTAGCCAAGAGAAAAAAAGAAAAAATAAGTTTGATAGCCTGGCATATGCTGGCCAGTCTGAACTTAAAAGTTGTTCTGAGGTAAATCTTGATCTCTCATCATTTTGAGCCTGGTACTGCTGATTTTTTTGCTTTAGTAAGAATAAGAAGAAACTTGGTAATTTTAAAGCATGAAATACAATATTGTAGATCACTAGCATGTTTTGGGTTCTCCAGATTTGCAAATATTTGAGCCATTTGGTGGTAATGCCATGTCTGGTAGGTTGGACTGATGCAGAGAACTGAAATCCATCCTGCTTCCTTCACTCTGTCCTTTGCCTTACCCCAGCAGCTTAGTTGAGATGGAGTACTCCAAAGTTCACACTGTCAGAAGAACAGAAATGTCCTGCTGTTGTTAGTAAGGCAGAGCAATAACTCATTCCTGGAAGACTCAATGGGAAAGGCAAAAATCCTATTACCTTACTAGAGAGGGCATCCAGGTATTGGATAGAGGAGCACTTCAGAGCCATCTGCAGTTCTCAGAATAGACAGAAGAGGGTGGGCTCATTGCATTACTGCACTAGTCATTTATTATAGTATCCTTTTGTCTTTTTTGCTCAAATTAAACTAATGAGGTTCCCAACCCCCCTAAGGTACTGAATGACTAAGTCAGTGGGTGTGAGTATGCTATTTAAGTTCTGACTGCAGGCTTTCTTATTCTAACGTAGGAAACTTGCCCCAGGGTATTTTGTAGTAGACTTTTAATGAGACTTCTGGAACTGAAATTCAGACAGTGTTTAGGGGTCTCTCTCTGTCCAATCCTCCCTTTTCCTTCTCAGTGAATAAACTATAGCTTTTCCTCAGCATTGCATGACTCAAGCTAGAGTAGCAACTGTTCCATCCTCAGGATATTTCAACAGCTCTGGAAAGGTCCATGAGGATGCTAATGATAAAACTTTAAAATCAGGTTGTGAATCATTATTTCCTCATCTGAGGACTGCCAGTTTTCCAGGCATTTCCTTGGTTGGATTCTCTTTGACCTAGATCATTCTGTCCCTATTCAGATGCTCATATGTTGTCCACAAACTGTCCCTGACCAGTTCCAAACTCTACAGATAATGCCAGTTAGGATTAAACCATTCTGACAGTGGATGATCACAGGGTAATTTATTCAAAGAAGATACATTTTCTCAAGACTATGTGGATGACTGTAATATAGTTGATGCCAGCCAATGTTATGAAGGAACATGCTAACATAGCTGTTATCTTGGGAAGATGCTCACATACATTCAAATGAATAATAATTCAATTGCAAGAGGGCATAGAGACACTGAAGAGCTCCAAGGGCATGAAGGTGGCTTTTAAGAAGCAATTAGACCGTGGAGGAAATTGAGAATAGACAGTTGGAGGCTGTTGTAAACATTGGGGCAGCATTGGGGAATAACATTTATCTGAGAATAGGAGAAGGAGACAGAACTGTGTGAGAGTGGATGTGGGAGCTAGAGATGGAACAGGAAGAAAAGCAATCAGATGTAAGTGGGGGCAAAACTGGGTCCTGAAGCAAAAATGAGAAGTTTGAACTTGATGGGGAAAAGGGGCTTTATGGGTAAGGATCTGATTTTTTTGTTTTTAGAGAAATTTTTATAAAATGGCTTTTAGTGCCAGGAGTCTGGATTCCCTGCTGCTGTGTGCTAACTACATTTTTCTTGCATCTGTGCTAATGAAGAAAGAGCTCATTCCGTTGGCTCCTTAATTGTTTGTTCCTTGACAACAATGGAGATGGATTAATATTACTTCACTAAAATGTGTAGCCTGTTCTAAGTACATTATACCAATCGATTCTTCTGTCTTGCAGCAGGGGAGAGAATTTTTACCTTTAGACCCAGAAGCAGATTACTCTGTTTTCACGCTTCCTGACTACTCTGCAATAGCTCAGAGTCCTAATGAGGATCAGTCTCCGTTACATCAATCTGCAGGTACTCGTGTGTAACTTCAGTGTACTCATTAGAACTGAAACAGAGAATCTCCAAAATATTAAAACACTGGTAAAATACAGCTCCACTTACGGTAGCCTTGTAATTATATAAGTATATGCCACCATTCATTACAGCATTATACTAGATATGGTCCAGGTCCAATGTATGCCACTGTACTATGGAAACAGCTTTTTTTTGCCTGTTCCTATTGAAAAGTCTATTTCAGCATTGCCTGTCTTGAAGACTTACTCCAACCAGAAGCTTATTAACTCCTCTCATTACACATTCTATCCTTTTCACTAATTAGAAAATAGTCTTTGGCTCCATCATAATGTACCACCAGCTTTGCTGAGTCATTGCGTAATATGTAATGTTCTCCATCTTTCCTAATTTCTTGTTGGTCTCCTGCCCCTTAGTACACCTCTACCCCGATACAATGCGGTCCGATATAACGCGGTAAAGCAGCGCTCCGGGGGACGGGGCTATTTTACCTCGTTATATCCAAATTCATGTTACCGCAAGCAGTTCCTCTGCACCTGCCCATTACTTGCTGCGGCCCTCCCCAGGACAGGACCGCCCCGCTCCAGCTCACCTCTGCTCCGCTTCTCCTCCCTCCCAGGCTTGCTGCGCCAATCAGCTGTTTGGCGCAGCAAGCCTGGGAGGGAGGAGAAGCGGAGCTGTGGTGTGCTCATGGGAGGAGGCGGAGCGGAGGTGAGCTGATGTAGGGGGGCCCCGGGGAGGGCCGCAGCAAGTAACGGGGGGGCGCAGAGGAACTGCTCCCGCTCACCTTCACCTCCTCCCCTGAATGTGCCGCCGCTCCGCTTCTCTCTCTCTCTCTCTTCCCCCCCCCCCCCCCCCCTCCCGGGCTGCCGGGCCCCAAGGGGGCAGGGGCCGCAAGCCCGGGGGGGGGGGGGGGGGGGAAGAAGCGGAGTGGCGGCACACTCAGGGGAGGCGGAGGCAGGACAGAGGTGAGCTGGGGCGTGGAGCGGTTCCTCTCCCTACCCTGATGTAACGCGGTCTCACCTATAACACGGTGAGATTTTTTGGCTCCCGAGGACCGCGTTATATTGGGGTAGAGGTGTATTAATTTGTAAGATCCTCAGACCAAAGTTCTGAGGATCGGCATGGAGGAGTGCCTAGTACACTTTGGAGCATTCTTAAAATAAGAAGTACTCCTCTGACAAGCTAGATCTGCTCGGTGGTTTGAGAATGTCTGTCTGTAATTTGGACCCTATTGTTTACAGTATGTTTTATGGTATTAAGATTTAGTAACATGTATAGCAAATACAAAATGCTATATACGTGCACTCTAGCTTTAAAATAACTGTAGGAAGCATAAATCTGAATTGCTGTTTAGTAAATTTCCTAATTCTCTTCAAATCAAACCCTGGTACAATCCATGAAAACAGTAAAGCTCAGTTTTAGGACCATTATTTAAATTCATAGGTTACTACAGCTGATTATCCTATCAGTGATAAAATCAAAAGTACTGAGACCTTCCTTCCTTCTTCACAGTCATGTTGCTAGAGTTCACTTCCACACCAGGTAGTTTACAAGAATCATTTTTAAGGAGAAAGAAAAACTTCATCCAGAAGTCCTCTAAAAGAGTGGAGGAAATAAAAAACAGAGAGAGAAGTTCTGAAAAGCCTCAAGCTAAGCTGTTTCAAAGAGACAAGACTGAAAGATTTAACATGCCAAAGGAGGATTCTCCTACTTCTGGTAAATTTCATTTGGAAATAGGGATTAGGCATATGGGATTCTTCTAGTAATTATTCTATAAAGCAGGATAGATTCTGCTACTTTTGGATCTTTGCTCTTGCAGATCAGAATATTCTGTAACAGAGTTTCTCAAACTCTTTCACTGCCTGGATCGCATCTTCAGAAAGAGCGGTTCAGAGATACCTCACCCTCTTTCATAATCCTAGGATCACCTCTTCATCTGTTTAGTTATATAAAATCCCTGGAAAAACAGTAATTGCTTACATAAAAAAGCAGTATTGAGAATGTAACATATTTTTAGCTTCTTTTAATGGGAATTAAAAGCTGGAAATAAAGAGCATAACTAGCACCATTATAACGGGCTAGCTCTCTGGCCCACTATAGACAATAATCTAAAAACTGAGATCGCCTTACAACTTGCTGGTGTTTCTCTGTATGAGATAAGATCGTTACTATTGTCCTTGGCTGAGAATTGGAGATTTACTCTCAAAAGAAAAAATTTTGCTCCATGGAGTCCATTCTACCAGCCTGTTTCTTTTCAGATGTGTTTTCTCCAAAATAGGAAACTTGATTGTTTTTTGTTTCAGACCTTACTGCCTTTTGAGGCGTGTTCAGCTGCTGTCTGTAAGAGGTGTAAACTTGTCCTGGTAAAGATTATATAGTGGATACTTCTCCAGTTCACTTCGTTGTCACTGATCTGTATGAGCCCACTTTTGGATTGGCCTCAGTTGCATTTCTTTTTTAAAAAATATTTTGTTTAAAACAAAGGTGCAGTTGTCAGTCAGTTGAAGAAAGTGGGGGAAGTGAAAGTGTGCTCTCCAGAGGACAAAAGGTCTGCAGATGTTCAAATGCAGCAGCGCACTTTAAGGTATTGTGTGAATATAGTTGGGAGAAATTAGACTAATTAAACTACTTTTGTTTCTGAAATAATGTTGCAGTAATATAGAGCCTTAATTTTAGCAATGGTTTCTGATCTCCCATTTATTTCAGCCCCTTAGACTTAAATTAGATGAGTACTTGTGGAGACTAATATTTTGTGCTTTTTGTTGGAAGTGCAAGGTAGGAAACTGGGGTAGGGAAGCAATTTTTCTCCAGGTCAGATTGGCAGAGACCCTGTTTTTTTTTTTGGCGGGGGGGGGGTTGCCTTACTCTGCAGTGTGGGGCATGGGTCACCTGCTGGTTTGAACTAGAGTAAATGGTGGCTTCTCTGTAACTTGAAGTGTTTACATCAAAATTTGAGGACTTCAGTAACTCAGCCAGGGGATATGGGCCTATTACAGGAGTGGGTGGGTGAGGTTCTGTGGCCTGCGATGGTGCAGTAGGTCTGACTAGATGATCGTGCTGGTCTCTTCTAGCCTTAAAATCTGAGTCTGAATCCACCCAATTCAGGCTTAATCATTTTCACCTTTATTTATAAAACTTCAGACATAGATGATAGATAAGATGAAATAGAGGCCCAAGTTACTGAATTCTGGCCAGGAAGTTCTCCTGTATTTTGTGGTGATCATCGCCACCTCTGATCCCTGGTCTGGTCCGTCAGACTTATTTCTCCAGTTTGGTTCTACTAACCTTCACTTGCAAATGTAATGTGGACAAGTATAAGAATCCATTAATTTAATTTTTATCCAGTCAGCATTAAGCATTGTTTTATGTAACCCCTACCGTACACATGTGCAAGCTTCAATTTACACAACTTTTGCTGCTTATACGGTTTTCATGTCATCTTGTCCTTATTTTTCCCCACTAAAAGACACTTTTAGGATTACAGGGTTGTATATTTATTACACGGATTAACTTTTCCTTTTATCAAAAATCTAATGGAACACATTCTATGAACAAAACATCACCTTTGTCCAGCCAGCAGTAGCATTATTTAAGCAGATCTATGTAAGGGGGGAATTGGCAAAACTAGGCTGAGACCTTGGCCTAAGTCTTGCTGCATCTAAACTCATTCGCTATCCATAATTATAAATTATGCTATATAAAGAGTTTTTTCACTCTTTAGTGAAAAGACTTTTGACATACAGAGTTCCAAGCAAACAGTTTTTTCCCTTTCGGTGACCTCAGTTTGAGTTATTATAGCTGAAATAATTACTCATGCCAGTGTGTTTACTATTGAAATCGAACTTCACGATTTTAGATCAGTAAAAGGTTGGGGAAATTGCCAATCACGTTCTGTCAAATGTCAAGGTGATAATATATAGTAAAACAAATATAAACCTCAAAACTCTGGGTAATAAACTTACTGGATATAAATACTAATAAGGATTTTTGGCATACTAGAGAAATAAACCAAAGTGGCATTTTTAATCATTTCCAGTTTATTAACCCTGTATACGTAATACAAACACTTTAATTTTAAGTTGAGCCCCCATTAAGAAGTATACACGTTTTTACTGTTTGGCAGACTTTATAATCAACTAACCGAAGTGAAAATCAGAAAGGAAGAGAAATCAAGACAAGAAACCTATGCTAAAAACAGAGAAAAGGCTAAAGAGTTTCAAAAGGTAACTGCATGTGGTACAGTATCTTAAACCCCTTGGCCCAGCATTTCTCTATTTTAATGCCTGTTGTTCTGCGCAGTTCTAATTCCACTTACCTGTCGGTGCAGTCCCTTTTTAATGAGACTGCTACCTACGTATTAAAAACTGGAGCTCATCTGAAGCAAATGGGGGGTGAGCCATTCTTGTAGTAATGATGAAATTCTACCACCCTATCTCATGGTGACGAATTACAGCCACGTGACGTGTTTATGGACTTTCAGCTACTAACTTGTAAATTATTTGACATACTAAAATTTTGCATTTTTCAGTGAAGACCAGGTTGAAAAATAGCAATAGAGAGCTATGGTCTCTAAGGTGTATCATTAAATTATGAACACTGGCCTGGGGCAAAATCAGTACTTGGTCCTGCTAGTGAAGGCAGGGGGTTGGACTTGATGACCTCTCGGGGTCCCTTCCATGTCTCATCAGAAACAAAACTATCTAAACTTTTCCCTACAAATTAAATCTGATTTAGCATCATTATCTGATCCTGATTTTTCCCCTCATATAACTGTTGGAAAGAGTGCATAGATAAAAACATCCAAAATTAGGAGTCAGTGTTTGAAATCTTGATGCCTCTATAGTCCAAGTGTTCCTCTTCTAGTTACTAAGAGGTTATACTAGTTGTTTTTGAAATGGAACTGCTCACTTGATTTAAACCAAACCCTAAAATCAGGATTTAAACTTCTGGCTGCTGTTTGCACACTGTTCCATTCATTGCAACAAATTTAGGGTTAGCCTGAAAAAATCCCTTCAGAGGGATGTAGTTAGAACATCCACTGCATGACTTTCTGGAATAGGAGGAAATGTAATCGTTACTGTGCTTGTTCTGTTATTTACATAGGGTTGCCTTGTGCCAAATACACTGATGTATTTGAACACACTGCATACCATTTTTTTGGAATATATCATTGTCTACATAATCCAAGCTGCTGGTGTGGCAAGTATTCAAATAGTACATTGAAGCTTAGCTAATGCCCTTCCTATAGAGCATTTAGCTATTCATAACACTGCCAGCCTGTTGTTTAAGAACTTCAAATCTAAATCAATCTGCTGGATATTCAAACATCTATTTTTACTTACAGAAAACATTGGAAAAACTACGAGCCAAAAAGACACATTGAACACTACATCCTTTAAGAGACTTCTGCCAATAAGAAGTGCTTGACTCCTTTCTCAGTTCAATCCAAGGAATGTATGAGAAGGCCAAAGTCACATTAAGCAATATCATTATGTAACTGTGAAGTACTGAGCTTTGATCTAGGTCAAAAAATCATAATTTAAATAATGTAGCAACTTAATTTATTCCCAAGATTTGAATGATAACCACCACCAAAGCTTGCCTAATTACAGATTTGGTCTGCCAGTTTATGCTCCATTTTCTGCTTGTATTATGATTCAGATTATTGTACAAAGGCTTTTTTACATTGAGGATGGTCTGCATTTAAAAGGGAAGGGTCAGCTGAATCTTTTTAATAAAGTTTTGTAATGAAACCTGGGCTTTATGTGCAAGTGTCAATGTATTGGAAAATCAAAGGATAAGAGGTAAAATATTCAAATTTGCCTAATTCCTATTGATTTAAAATGATGCAAACATCCTTTCAATGATACTTTTTTTTTTTTTAAAGGTGCAAATGGTGGTTAGGCCTATTACTATTACTTTCAAAGAGAATTAAACCGCTGCCATTTTTATCTTTGAAAATTTCATCCTACGCTCTGTAGTGCCTGTTGATTTTTTTTGAAAATTATACCCAATGTATTTTACTGAAACTCTTGAGTCTTTCTAACATACAGATGGTAAACTACCCTGGAAAGGCTTTAGGGAATCATACTTAACAACATGAGGTCTTTGAATGATTAAACAAAAGTAGTGAGGTGATTTTACCCTCTGTATACTACATTGGTGAGATGGATATTGGAGTACTGTATCTAGTTCTAGTGTCAACATTTACAAATGTTAAAAATAGGGAAGCTGAAGAACATGCCTCAGGCTGTCTCTGTGCTACACTAAGTAGCATTAGTAGAACTTGAATTAGCAGTGGCTGGGTTTAACCTAGAGTTACAAATGTGTAGATCAGGGGTCTCAAAGACCTGGCCTGTGGGCCATCTGGGGCTGTAGAACCTCCCCACTGCAGCCTATGGAGGAGAGACATGTAGACATGCTGCTGACAATGTCTGCTGCAGGTGCTATGCCTGTAGCTCCCATTGGCTGGAGGAGAGGGACAGAGATACCATCATTAGTTGCTGGGCAGAGTCTTTTTCCCCCCACAATGAATAAAACAAATCAAAATACTGAACACAGCTATCTGATGCACACACTGCCACAATCCTGAAGATTTCAACTGCTCCATCACTGAGGCCAAACAACAAACTGACAGAACTGAAGCATTTCCAGGTGTTGGGCAAACACTAAAAACACTTTGGCAGGTGAAAAGTTGTATGACCATTTTATTAAGAAATTTGAAATAAAAAATACAATATACATGGTTTTTTTTCCTGAACACCATCTTCAGTGGCAGTGGCCTGCTGGGAGGATTTGAGTTTGAGACCCCTGATGTAGATGCTCAAGCAAACTACCATCTTGATCTATTGAAGTCAGGACAGTGCTCTTCAGGAAGATATGCTTCAGCCAAACACGCTATTGGCTCAGTATAGGCATAAGTGGGTAAAAACCAATATCTTCTACTAGACAGGTTTGAGTAGATGACCCATTTGGATGTTCTTGGTTTTAAACATAACATGTTGAAGGTAATGCATTTAAGAAAAGGTAAGTAGTACTTGATATTAGGTGAAGTTTATGGGCAAGGGAATATCAGCTATGCTTAAGTATATTAGAGCTGAATTTAGACACCACTTCAAATAGTTATGAACCACCATGGAAAACTTAAATTGTTTTTGAGTAGGGGAGAAAGATATTCACAGTGAGAACCACTGATATAATCCAAGCTTGTACTAGTGCCCCCCTTCCCCTAGCAAGCCTCTGTGTGACCTCCCCTGTATAAAAACTACATTTTTATATATTTAACACCATTATAAATGTTGGAGGAAAAGCAAGGTTTGGGGTGGAGGCTGACAGCTCATGACCCCCTCATGTAATAACCTGAACCCCTGGATTATATGATAGTTCCAGAAGGGTGACTTGGACAGGGCCAGCTCTAGGTTTTTTGCCACCCCAAGCAAAAAAAAAATTTGGCTGCCCCCAGCCCTGGGCTCCCCCCTTCCCAGCCCTGGGTCACTGGTAACTTGCTCCCAGGGTGGGTCATTCAGCAGGAATTTTGGATGTGCAGAGAACACAGACAGGATTGGTTCCCATATGGTTACAGAACTGCAGTAAAGGAACAATTTTCAGCTTGTGTGATTGGAGGATATCTGGATGCATATAAGACTGTCCTCCATAAATGAGGAAAAGTTGAGGTGCCTTTATTATTTTTGTTCCACTCTCTATGGGGAATTTGCCAATGCAATATCATGGTCTTCCTTTTAAACAAATAAAACAAGGCAATGGCTGTTGAAAATAGCAATTCCAGTCCTAAAAACCACTGGGAAGCATTTCTTGCTCAATTTTATCCTACTTTTTCCTAGAGCAAGTTACAGTGGAGCCATATATTTGATTTGGGAGAAATGAAGTAACAGCTGCCCAAATTGAGCTTGAGCACTCCTGAATTTTGAGGTGTTCAAATCTGGAAGGCAGATGCTAGATTCCCTTTCGGAATATTGCTAAATATGGAAAGGAAAAGTCAATTTCTGCTTCCCTGGCTCAGAAGTGGAAATCCTCCTACATGCCTGGTACTGTATCTAAAGCTGCCCAGGTCCAGTAGAGCCTCCCCTCCCTTACTTTTCATTTTAAATTCTAGGGGGATCCACATACCTCCCTTGCTAGGCTTCAGATAGAGGGGGGCACTGTCCATTTAGTCCACCCAATTCTTTCTTTGGGGGCTGCAAGGTGAGGTTACACACATATCCCTAATCCAGTCTGGGGATGTCTTCTGAAGGGGTTATCAGGGCCAAAGCCTTCTACTCCTTGGGCATACTTGTTCCCCATTCATAGTGCCACCCTGTTCTAGCAGTGAGCTCTCCATTCACAGCAAGCTGCAGCATAAAGTTTCAGCTACCATACTCCCTCCCTTTCCTCTTGATAGTGGCCAAGGGAATGCTGGGAAATTTAGTTCTTTCTCTGCTCTAGGGCTGGCTCTATAGGCAGGGAGCTAACCAAGGAACTATAGCTCCCAGGGACCCCTGTTGGTTCTCAGCTCCCAGGCTGGATCCCTGCTCACTGCTGCCCCTGCAAATAGGCTGCCCCAAGCACCTGCTTGCTTTACTGGTGCCTAGAGCTGCCCCTGGACCTGGAACACAAGTGTTCCTCACTGGTTTTCTCCAATCAAAAAGGAAACATGATAGTGCAGCCTCCATTTTCAAGCTACTAAACATCCCCTTTGACAAGTTGCAGTGTGGGGTTCAAAACAAGGTATAGAGTAAAAAACACCAACTTTTTATGGAGAATGTAGCTGGTCTAGTTCAAACTATAATCCACACCACTCTTCCCCCAGCTAAGCAAGTTGATGCTTGACAGAATTCCACCCTTGCCAGCCACTACTACCTACAGTAACGAAAATCATCTTTAGTTCCCTGGGTCAATACTAGGCCAGTAGTAAAAGGAGGTAGCAAGTAAGCCAAGTACTTCATCACTTTAGAGATGTTTCTCATTTCAGTGCATACAGCTGATTATAAAAAACTAGACTTTGTACATAGTATGGTATTTATTGAATGACTGTCAAAGTTCTCAAATAACTTCAGAAGGTATTTTCCAGGGCTCCTAGTATACAATTGAGTCAATCATGAAGCCAATGTAGCAGTTCACCCTGAAGTTTCCGGTTGATTAGAAGTGGACTCATTCCATTAAATCCTCCAAAACAGATTTTTAAAAATACATGTGACAATCAAGTTTAGGTTAAAGGATTCAATAATCAAGTTTACTACAGAAGCATCCAGTGAAGCAGTGCAAACTCAAGACACTAAATTGTCCACAGCTTAGGGAGGTGTCTCACTGACCTAAAAAAAAATTAAGCATATATTCAGGTAACATTGCTGAGCTTCTGGTGATTAAAATCAGTGTACACAATTAGTCATGTCCACTATTAATAGATATTTAACCATGCAAGAAAACATTATGGTAACATGGCCATACCACTTCCTAAAATAAAGCATTATACTGTTTATATTAGTCAGGAGCATGTATAATTCCATGAGCTAGTTAATGATAAAGAGATAAGGGAGGCATTTGATTCCCAAGTCTTACAGAATCATAATTTAAATGCTGTCACCCTCTGCAGTGTTGCAGCAGAGACTCACTGCCCTTCCAGCCCCACTGGTTGGTGGAAATATTCATACGTCATCAGAAACTGGACAAGTTGGGTATCATTTGAAAGCCCTTTCTCCCACTAACAATGGTGTCAAACATGAAAAATGAAGATAAACATTTTCTTGAATACATAAAATCCAATTTTTTAAAATAGTTTCACAGGCACATGAAACATACAGCCCTTACAAAGTTAAATTGTGGCCCCTGACTGACACTATTGTGTTATCAGTTAATGCTCAGATTGTTTTTTAAGTGTTACAGATACTATAAGTATTGCATTGGCAAAGCAACAGTCCAATGGTACTGAGTACCAGTGTTGTAATGAGGTACTGGTTAAGACATCAGCTTTCAACCAGAAATTACTGGAATGCATCAGCAAATGGTAAGCACATAACATACATTGTTATGTACATTGCATAAGTAATTTTTATTAAGTCCTTGTGTTTAACAAGGGCCTCCCTAGTGGTATTCAAAAATTCAGCTACTAGTTGGTACTGTCTCCCCACTGATACCTAAAAATGATCAAAACTGAAATAAAAACCAATACTTTGTGGCAGTTCACTGATGTAAGAAGTGCACCCATAAACTGAATTTAAGGTTGGAGAGGAAATTGATCAGGAAAAAGTTGAAGATTCTGGGTCAAGTGCCAGGTGTGGCCAAGGCTCACCGTATACTAGGTCCCATGGCACATGTGTCAAGAACACCAGCTTCTTCTGTTATAAACCAGAACCCTGAATTAAAAAAAAAAGTGAATGAAGAGTCCTTGTGGCACCTTAGAGACTAAGGACTCCTCATTGTTTTTGCTGATGCAGACTAACACAGCTACCACTCCAGAACCCTGAAGGCATCTATTAAGCAGTTTCAACATGTGAGAAGCTCATAAGGCACTAACTCGGATTGAATTGGCCCTGTCAACACTGGTTCTCCACTTGTGAGGTAACTCCCTTCTCTTCATGTGTCATAATGCCTGCATCTGTAACTTTCACTCCATGCATCTGAAGTGATTTTTTTACCCACAAAAGCTTATGCCCAAATAAATCTGTTAGTCTTTAAGGTGCCACTGGATTAGTTTGTGTATACAGACTAACAGCTACCCCGATACTCCTAGCAAGAACATTGTATGGGAATTTAAGTGGGTGCATTGACCCTAAAAGACACCCACATATGACATCAAGTGCTACATTAAGAATGTAATGTGTTGAGTTAAAAGGTAAAAGCAACAAAACAAAAGTATCAAATTTACTACTGCAAACAAAAGATATGGTGCTCTCGAGAGGAAGAAAGCACTGCTAACACCAGGAATATCAAGACAGTTTGCAGCTGCTAAGTTTTCCCTTTAAACCCCCCCACCCAAAAGAAAGCATTCTGTCCTGCAGTAGGTGGGAATTTGAGATCCCTAACTGATGCCAAACCTGGAAAAACCCGCTGTGACCCTACTTTAAGTGGTGCATTGGTGGTTGCAGTGACTGCAGCACCAGCAAGTATGACAGTAAGCAAGTAAAGCACCAGGCTGACATTTTACCACAAAGGTTCATGTATGAGTGCCTGAATGAAACACAGGTTTTCAACATACGCATAATCTACCAGTACAGGTGGGTGTTGGTGTCACAATTCTTCCCAACATGTTTACAGCACAGTGCATGTGCGTTAAAACAAGGGCAGTATTTTTGGTCAAGGTCCAGATTTCTTGATCAAGGAATAGTCAAGGTCCACACTCCAGAGAAAATAAAAAACCTATAGGGATAATAAGTAATAGGGCTGTCAAGCAACTAAAAAAAATTAATTGCACTGTTAAACAATAGAATACTATTTATTTAAATATTTTTGGATCTTTTCTACATTTTCAAATATATTGATTTCAATTACAATTACAGAATACAAAGTGTACAGTACTCACTTTATATTCATTTTTGATTACAAGTATTTGCACTGTAAAAAACAGTATTTTTCAATTCATCTCACACAAGTACTGTAGTGCAATCTCTATCATGAAAGATAATTCTACATTTAAGTTTATGTACAAAAATAACTGCATTCAAAAACAAAACAATGTAGAATTTTAGAGCCTACAAGTCCACTCAGTCCTACTTCTTGTTCATCCAATCGCTCAGAGAAACAAGTTTGTTTACATCTGCTGGAGATAATGCTGCCCGCTTCTTGTTTACAATGTCACCTGAAAGCAACAGGCATTTGCATGGCATGGTTGTAGCTGACATCGCAAGATATTTATGTACTAGATGCGCTAAAGATTCCTATATCCCTTCATGCTTCAACCACCATTCCAAGGGACATGCGTCCATGTTGATGGGTTCTGCTCGATAACAGTCCAAAGCAGTGCAGACCGATGCATGTTCATTTTCATTATCTGAGTCAGGTGCCACCAGCAGAAGGTTTTTTGATGGTTCAGGTTCTGTAGTTTCTGCATCGGAGTGTTGCTC
Organism: Terrapene triunguis; assembly: GCF_002925995.2. Taxonomy (NCBI): domain Eukaryota; kingdom Metazoa; phylum Chordata; order Testudines; family Emydidae; genus Terrapene; species Terrapene triunguis. The sequence continues at coordinate 15,877,236 of NW_020664448.1, forward strand.
TTTTAAGACTTTTGCAAGCATGCTCCACACCTTGTCCCTCTCAGATTTTGGAAGGCACTTCAGATTTTTAAACCTTGGGTCGAGTGCTGTAGTTATCTTTAGAAATCTCACATTGGTACCTTCTTTGCGTTTTGTCAAATCTGCAGTGAAAGGGTTCTTAAAATGAGCAACATGTGCTGGGTCATCATCCGAGACTGCTATAACATGAAATACATGACAGAATGTGGGTAAAATAGAACAGGGGACATAAGATTCTCCCCAAAGGAATTCAGTCAAATTTAATTAACACTTTTTTAAACGAGTGTCAGCCTGGAAGCATGTCCTCTGGAATGGTGGCCGAAGGGGCATATGAATGTTTAGCATATCTGGCATGTAAATACCTTGCAATGCCAGCTACAAAAATGCCATGAAAATGCCTGTTCTCACTTTCTGGTGACACTGATTTCAATTATAACACAAAATACAATATATTTGAAAATGTAGAAAAACATCCAAAATATTTAAATAGAATACTAATTGAAATTTATTAACAGTGCAACTAACTGATTAATCACAATTAATTTTTTTGAGTTAATCGCACAAGTTAACTGCAATTAAATCGACAGCCCTAGTAAGTAAATAAAAAGATTTTGGGGTCCATTCAAAAGCATCTGGATTTGGTCTGTGGTCTGCCTATTGACTAGCTGATTTAGAAGTTGACCAAATCACAGTCTGAAGAATGAATAAGGGGATATTATGAGCCCGAGTGGCTGCTATTTAACAAGATTAATTCTGATATTGCAGCTTTACATAGCTGACCTTTCCTTGTTATTATATTTGAGGACATGGTTCTGGAGTTTTCCCCTCTTGACCTCACCCCCTTATCTTCTCCCTTCTTGACAAAAGGATGGCTCAATCTGCATCCTGGATACAGCTCCCTCAACCAAAACAAAAAGTCACACTACAGCTCCTGTGTTGGAGGTAGGGTTAGTCAAGTTACAAGATGGTATGCTCTATCCCTTCCCCAGCCTATGGATGCTACCTCCATAGTGCTACACATTTGAGGTTCCCACAATCAGTGACTAGTGGATTAAAAATGAACATTCCCTGGGTTTGGTTCAAACTTCACCCTCATCTGCAAGTCTGCTTTTGCTTCATTAAAAGTATAGGGTTTTGTTACCTAGAGCTGGCTTTTGGTTGATCAGCCATTTATGAACGGATTGCTGTTGGAAGTGAACTATGTGAAGGTAAGGTAATACAAGTAAACTTCCAAGGTTTTTTGGTTCCATACACCACCTTTTTTTGGGTCTAGGGTTGGTCCTCAACTAGCAAGAGGAAATCTCCCAAAGACAAAAGGGCTTAGCAATTGTTACAATTGTTATTTAAATGCCAATACTTAGGGCCAGACCAACTGAAGTGACACTCAAAGTATGGCACTCAGCATCAAGCCGCTTTCCATCATACATTAAATATTCGTTTAAACCATTTCTTCCAGTTCTGAGGTCAGAAGCTTGGTTGAAGAACTTAAAAATGCAACCTAAATTCTGAAGCCAGCGTAAGTTTTCCCATGAATTGGCACAGTGACATTGGATCTGTAATTTGGAGTGTTTAATGACATCCCTTTCTCTTACACTTGATCAACAGCCTAGCTGCACTATGTCTATCTCCTCAGAAATAGGCCACATAGCACACTAAGTGCTCATGGCATCCTGCAGAGGATTTCAATATTAGGTCATCGCGTTAAGAGCTGCTGGTTTCAGCCATGCAAACCCTCTTTGAAATGACCTTTAGTAAGTGGCTGCTGTTGCTTATCAGAATTGCTAGCAGGCATCCTTACCTTTGCAATACAGCTAGAAAGGTCTTTTCCATATCCATGTTTGTTACTGGTCTTCATTTGGGATTTGCGGTCAGTGATTTGTCAGCAATAGACACTAAGGGGTTAAAGTGAGAGTCAGATTTGGTTAGTATCAAGCGATAAATTACCAAGGTGAGAGTTGCCTGAAGACAAGCCAGGAAAAGCACTCTATTCAGAGGCAGTTTAGCTAATGTTGTCAGTTTTCTTTAGTTACATTTAAATGTAGGAGTCCTGTGATAAATTGCTCTTCAGTGAACCATCTGAGGAGCTTCAAATGAAATCAAAACAGATCTTTATTAGAAATATTCCACACAGTCAGGGATTTTTGCCTATAATCTGATAAAGAATGTACAAAGTGCTAATTCTTCCATAGTTACTATTTAAAATTTTTAGACAGCTTTAGCTGAAATCTGGCTATACTGAACAGAACAAACTTATGTAAAAAGGTTCTCCGTGAGGATTTAAGCAAAAACAGACATGGTGACATGAAAGAGCTCTCTTTGATCCCTTACATTATTTGTTTCCAACAGATTTAGTGCTACTAAAGTAGCAATGCCAAAATCTGATGGAGTTACTTTATGGTCATGTCCACAGCACACCAGAAATGGTATTTCCTAGTATCCTTGGTAATGACCATTGATTGGGGTTTTAAGTAATACTTGAACACTAAAACCTTTAGTGGAAAAGGCCAGAGTTGTTATATGATGCAGATGGCAACTTAAAGCTCTAAAAATTAAGCTGAGCCAAGCTGTGTATCAAAACAGTTGTCCCAAAGCATTACAAGTGCTTACACCTCATAGTAGACATCAGTTCTAACTTCACACAGCCTGGAACTTCAGGTTACTTTTTACCTTCAAAACTGTTTGAGGCACTAAATCAACACCCACACAAGATACATATGCAATGCCAGGTACATATCTAAGAATTATCCTAATTTCAGATATGGGTCACAATTCAAAATAAAGTGATTATTTTGCCCAAGTCAAAAATGTTATCACAATTCAAAATGATTGCCTTAGTCTTTGAGGTTTAGACCACACTTCAGCAGTGTTTCTACTTTATTCTAGTACTGTCTGCTGCAGTTTCAGCATATTAGATGTTCTCAAAATCTTAATTGTATTTTGAGTTATTTCATACTGCAATTATATACTGTGACAGGTTCAGTCACAGAGACCCCCTTGGGACTGTCACCTGATGTGCTGAGATTACCTCTGAGCCCATTTTCCCTGCCAGCTCCAGAAACCTGTTTTGAGCCAGATACGCTAACCTGCTGCAACACAGACCCAGGTTCTGAACCACACCCCCAGAGCTGCAGACTTAACTGAAAACAGCTCAGCAAGTACTCGGTCTCCAGCACCCAGCTCCGAATGGGATCCAAACCCCAAATAAATCCATTTTACTCGGTATAAAGCTTATACAGGGTAAACTCAAGTTGTCTGCCCTCTATAACACTGATAGAGAAATATGCACAGCTGTTTGCTCCCCCAGGTCTGTCTTACTCTGGGTTAAATAAACATCCTACTTTTTAAATTTAAACTCACTTTTAAGTGGTTCCAAGTAATAAAGAACTGAGTAAGTTACCAAGCAAAATAAAGCAAAACATGCAAGTCTAAGCCTAATACATTAAGAAACTGAATACAGGTAAATCTCACCCATAGAGATGTTCCAATAAGCTTCTTTCACAGACTAGAATCCTTCCTAGTCTGGGCCCAATCCTTTCCCCAGTACAGTCTTTATTAGTTCCAGCTTGGGTGGTACCTCTGGGTCCCCACCCCTCCTTGTAAATGGAAAAGTACCAGATTTAAGATAGGTTCTAGTTCAGGTGACATGATCATGTTGCTGTAAGACAGGAGTCTCAAACACGCGGCCCACAGGGTTGTTTTCTGTGGCCTGCGAGCTCCTCATGGCCCCCCCCCAGCATTTACCTAGAGCAGCTTCAGCCCGACGCACACCGGGGGAAGGGCAGGCTCCCTGCCTGCCCTGCCCCCTGCCACTCCGGGAAGCGGCCGGAACATGGGGAAGGGGGGGGGGGGGGGGGGGGAAGAGAAACACAGGCTGTGTGTTGCTCTTGCTTCAGGCAGCATCCCCAGCAGCTCCCATTGGCCACAGTTCCCCGTTCCAGGCCAATGGGAGCTGCTGGGGGTGATGCCTGAAGCAACAGCAACACACAGACCCCTGTGCCCCTCCTCCCCCAGGTTCCGGCCACTTCCTGGAGTGGTGCAGGGACAGGCAGGCAGGCGGCCTGCCCTGCCCCTGGTGTGTGTCGGGCCGGAGCCTGCCCCCCGAGTCCCTCCTGCACCCCACACCCCAACTCCCTGCCCTGAGCCCCCACCACACCCCTCCTGCCCTCCCTGGGGGCAGGAAGGGGGCAGAGTTGGGGTGGGGATTTCAGGGAAGGGGTTGGAATGGGGGCAGGGCCTCATGGAAGGGGTGGAGTAGGGGCGGGGCCAAGGGTGGCAGGGGGAGGTGTCAGTAATGGAGCCCTCAGCCAATGTACTAGTCCTCATGTGGCCCTCGTGGTCATTTGAGTTTGAGACCCCTGCTGTAAGACCCTCATTCTTCTGACAAGTACACAGGAAGGCTTGCAGGTAAACAAACCATTTACAACCAATTGTCCTCGTCAAGGGGAGCCCTCAAGATTCTAATCCACCATTAATGGCCCACACTTTGCATAATTACAATAGGACCTCAGAGTTCTGCTTCATATTTCTAGTTTTAGATACATACAAATAGGATGAACACACTCAGTAGATTATAAACTTTGTAATGATACTTTACAAGAGACTTTTTGCATAAAGCATATTCCAGTTACATTATATTTACACTCAAGCATATTTCCATAAATTATTATGTAGTACAACATCACATATACCTTCCAAATTGAAAGCTGAATAAATGTTTCAGCTGTTGTAAGTATATTACCTGTCAAACAAGTTGGTGTCATGATACGGTCTTCCAAACAATTCTTTCACCATAATGAAATCTGGTCTGTCTAGTAGTGTAGAGAAGTCCCTCTAAAAAGAATAAAGCAGTGAGTGCAACTCTGAGTCTTCTACAGCTGGTCAATGGCGGACATACTATATGGATAAATTAAAAGCAGATAAACTTCAGTCTTTATGGATTGAACATGTGTCAACAGAAATACCAGGTTTAACAAGCACACAGCAGCATGAAAACCAACGATGCCAAATGCTGAATTACTGTAGCACTGGTTTTTGAGCATCCCATCAGAAGAATGCTGTTGGATGCAGATACCTTGCAGTGCAGTTAAAAGTGTTTGTAACAGCTTCCACCATCCTGAAGTATCAGCCCATTTTAAAGTTACATTTCTGTAAGTGTTGAATTAGAAGTTAAATGATCTAACAGTAGTAAACTCAGAGCAAAATTCCATTTTGCAAGCTGTGAAGTAACCAGAAGTGTAAGAGGAGTCCTTATTTAATGAAGCTAGTAAAACTCAGTTTCTAGGGGCTGGTGTACACCCAGCCGCTAGTTCGGCGGCTGGGGATCGAAGTTCTGGGTTTGACTTATCGCATCTGGTCTGGACGCGATAAGTCGAACCAGGAAGTGCTCGCCATCGACTGCGGTACTCCAGCTCGGCGAGAGGAGTACCGCGGAGTCGACGGGGAGCCTGCCTGCCGCGTGTGGACCGCGTCTGAACCGCGGTAAGTTCGAACTAAGGTATGTCGACTTCAGCTACGTTATTCACGTAGCTGAAGTTGCGTACCTTACTTCGACTTGGGGGGTTAGTGTAGACCAGGCCTAAGATTATAATAGAGATTTGTACCCCAGTTAATGCATTTTTTAAAAACGGAACATTTAGCTAGTTTTAGACAAGACACTAATCTGCAGTGATTCTGTGGCAAAATCCCTGGATTCTTCAACACTCCAGCACAGTGAATTGGAATTTCTGCAGCAATTTCATTTTTTATTTAATGAAAATACATCTGTTATTTGACACTGATTTTATGCTGCCTCCACCCTGTTTTCAATGTGTTGTACATTTTTGTTCTGAGTGCTTACAGCACTTCAGAAGATGGAAGTTTGGCAACTGGAGAAGTGACAGGTGACTTTTGGCACAGCCATGGAGAGTTCAGTTTGGGATACATAAATTCTGCTAAAGTTTACTAAATCCATTAACGTTGCTTTACTTTCATTTGGATTTCAGCATTAGCAGCCCAGCAAAATGAGAGAGATTCACACCTCAAAGCTATTGTTTCAAATTGTCTACTGACTTAATATATCTGTTTATACATGGTCTGGTCTTGACAACCGTGAAGGTTAGAAACAATCTGTTAAAAAGAAAATGTAGTTTCTCCAGCAAAGGCTGGGTGAAGGATTTATTTCACAATTTCTGAAGCTGCAGAAACAGAACACGAGATCCTAGTTTTAGTTTGTCACCCTTCAGCTTAAACAATGTGATTCAACAAGTTAATTACAATGAGAAGTCAAAGCACAGTGCAAGTCACTCACTAAATCTTACCCAGCAATTTGCCCATTTCCTTTTGTGACAAGGATTTTCAGTCCATGTTGAGTGTTAACTAAGCTAGTGCCTACAGGACAGAAAATATATTGCTCAGTGTCCATGCAGAAAGAGTTAAATAGTTACACACAATTAAAATCTGTCTTGCAGTTTTATCCCACAGAGCTAACAAATAGTTCAATGGGTAAAGCGAAACCACAAGTTTGCTCTATGAGGTATTTCCAACGACATGAACCTACAGGAGAGGCTCCATCGGGATAGACCTCAACAGTTATGTGGTACTGTAATACGAAATACAAGGGTGAGATCTTACAGCTTCTGTAATTACCAATATAGGAGGACTTTGTCAGCATCAACTAGCCTAAACAATAACTTCAATGGGAACACCTACTGAAGAGGTAAAGGCCTGCTTTTTCCATGATTTATAATGGATTTCTGATCTTGTCCGATGAAGACTTTATATCAAATGGCAGGACAAGGACTACGAGAATCAACAGGGTCAATCTGGTGTTCAGCTTTCCTCAATCCATTTCACTGCCAGAGTTGATATAACTGTGGCTGTATAAATCAGAAGCTTTGTAGAAAACCAGATATCACAGCATCCCCACAGGCTGCTGAAGGGCCCAAAAACTGCAGCAGCACTAGCTTCTGCTATATTCAGGTCCAGAGCTTTTGAGGATCCTTCAGTACAGTATGATGCTGCCCAAATATTTAACAGCTGCCATCTGCTCTATGTCCCATCCAGACAGGTTAATACTGAACTGGTTATAATCTAGAACTGGAGACTGCTTGATGGTAATGGCCAGTGATTTAGTTTTAGCCAGATTATTAATCTGGACAGGGAAACTGACTATACACAAACTACTATCAATTGCACAAAGTGACTGAAAAAGGCAAAAAAAATTTCCCTCCTATTTCTTCAGTTAGCCATCTCAGGTTTTATTTGTAACAATAGCAATTAAGTTTTCAGGGGGAAGTGTAGTTCTGATGTTAATATTTAGCTGGATATTTTTGTATACGTCTGTTGGAGATGCCAGTGAAGTTAAAAAATCCTTCACTTATGTGCAGAGATAACTGATAAAACTAAGTGTTCATTCTATATTTACAATTAAATTATTTACCAAGAGTGAAATGCTTCTCAAATTGAATACATTTGATAGAAGATAAGTTCTTAAAACCAAAAGCCACCAGACACTGAATTTTTAATAAAAAGGGCAAGGGGTAGAATTTCCTACCTTGTGAACAGGCATCTCCTAATTTCTGGTTGACAAAGCTTCTTTGTAATCACTTCACTTGCCTTGCTTTTTAAACATGTGCTCCACCTGAAAGAGGTCAGTTTACAGCAACACAAACACCAACACATAATCAGCACCAATTTTTAACAATGGGGTTGTACCACCATACAATTCCTGAAGCACCTGTGTTCTCCCTGAAAAAAATCACCCATGCAACTACTAGCCACAACCCTACTTTTGCAGAGCTAAACACTAGAACCTATAAGTTTTAAAAAACAAAAACAAAAAACACTTGCTATATACACAGAGCAGTGGCAATAGACAAACATGGTAGTCCTGATTCTAAGATTTTCCCTTTAGTCTGACACTAAGGTAAGCTTAAACCATTAAATGGCAAGAGTGTACCTGAACTAGAGCACGACAGACAAAAGCCACATAACCCAAGTGTTCAGAAAGGCTGTCATCATTCACTTTCTTCAGAGCAGTTGAACATTTTGCCAATCATCATAACATTTCCTCACAACATCCTCTATATTCTGGAGCAGAATAAATGTTTACCATTTATGAAACATCTCCACCTATTTCTTCCAGTATAAAAACAGATGCCAGTTAAATGAAAATAAAGCTCTAATTCTTCCTGTACCAAAAAAATCTGATGGCAAGTTTAATAGGACTGAGTTTTATATGGCTCTTCAAAACAGCAAACTAGAGGAATACAGGTCTGTACATAATCCTCACTATGAAGCCTTTTGCTTTCCAACAAACAGCGCAGATTCTACTCTGATGCTGCACACCCTGGTATAATCCAATCCTATAGCATGCAAATCAATTTTGAGTTAATGAGGCATGCAACGCCCTTTAACCAGGAAGTTTATAGCCCTTTTAGGATACCACGACAAAGTCCTGTGGCACCTTATAGGCTAACAGACGTATTGGAGCATAAGCTTTTGTGGGTGAATACCCACTTCGTCAGGTGCCACAGGACTGTCGCTTTTTACAGATCCAGACTAACACGGCTACCCCTCGGATACTTAGGATACCACAAAATTCATTCAAGGAGTCACACCAGAATTTCTTACCAAGACACTAGAAGAAAATACGATTGGTGACCAAGTGTTCCACAGTTATTTGGACTGCCTGAAAACAAAGGGAGAGGATTCAGTTTGTTATACTCAATGCCAGTTAAGTGGCCTCTACAGTTTAAATTTACCTTTTCCCTAGAATTGTTATAGAAATAGTTTTATTACTCAATTTGTATTAGGCAGGATGTGGTTCACAATTTTCCATTTTCATTACTTCCAAACTACAGTTCAAATGCTGACAAGTATTTAAAGAGACAACATGGGTGAAGTAATCTTTTATTGGCCCAACTTCTGTTGGAAAAGACAAGCTTTTCAGCTTACATGGAGCTCTTGTTCAGGTCTTGTGTAAACTCAAAAGCTTGTCTTTCACCAACAGCCAAGCTGGTCCCATAAAAGATATTACCTCACCCACCCTGTCCTCCTAGTATCCTGGAACAAAACTGGCTACAGTAACCCTGCGAAATACATTGTTATCAAGTCTTTTGAAGGTATGGGGGACCCCCGCCATGCCGTTCACTTTAGAACCAAACCTTGCTAACAAACCTCTTTAAATCCTCCAACAGGACTCCACAAATACAGATAAATGGCCCTAAGTATGAAAAAGCCCAATTTCCAAGAAAGTGATATGAAGAGACAAGTGGTCTTGTAATCCCCATCTTCAATTTCTTTGACAAAATACATGCTGCACCATATGTATCTAGATATTAACCTGCACTAGGATGTAAACAACATTTAAAAACCAATAACCATGTAACAGATTAAAATTCTATTGGTTACCCAGTTAAATGTGGGGGGGGATGGCAGCTGGGATCCTGGGTGAAGTTTAATAGTTATTGGTTAACTGGGTTTTACATCCCTAACCTGCACCTAACTGGATTTCTTATAGAAAGTATATGGTTAAACCACATCTAAATCACAGATCTTGTTTTGCTGCCCAGGGCAGGGGTTCTCAACCTTTTTCTTTCTGAGGCCCCCTCAACATGCTATAAAACCTCCAGGACGCACCACGACTCCACTCCCAGTTTCAACCAAATAGGGGTTGAAGGGCTCGTGCTTCAGCCACGGGGCCCTGCAGCCCGCTGAAACTGGGGGTCATGGCCCCCTGGTTGAGAACCGCTGGCCTAGCAGACAAAAACCCAAGTGTCAGAATAAACTGAAGCAGGAGATCATCATAAAATATCACAATAGAGTGAACCACTTTTCAGAACCTATGTTTGAATTTACCCTTCTATCTGGACAAAAAGTTCAAAATCATTTTAGGACAAGTTTGTTACAGGTCTCATTGTCACCACTGTAATTCATTTTACAGTGATGGAAGCACAACCTGTTACTTCTGTAGCCACGTTGCTCAATTCAGACACAGTTAATTGTGCCTATTCTTGGTGTGTAACGAGGCAGTTTCACCCAACTATCAAATTCTTCATCTTTTTAAAGAAGATAGTCAGCTATATTACAAAAAAAAAAAAACACACCCAAACTATTCACCTAAATTAGTAGTCTGTACACTACTGGCTTTCTTCCCCTATTAGATTTAGCTTTAAAAGGCTCTGTCTGCACAAGATGTGTAACCTTGGCACCTCTGCAGAAAGTTCACCACCTTTGAATTTGTTTGAGCTGGTCATACTGTACACTAGGAGGGAGCTAGTTCAAATGTGTCTACACAGATGCTAAAGGAAGGTTTTCAATAAAAACTTTAAAAACCAACATCTTTTTTACCCAAGTAGACAGGGCCAAATTACTGCAGGCCAGAAGTAAAAAGATTAAGATGAACTGCAAGTACCTTGACAAAAATTGAAGTAACGTAATGTGTTGAATGATCCAGATAGAGGAAAAGGGACATTTTAAAACCTTCAAAATTAGTTGTCAACCTCAGAGCCTGCAGCTTGCTCAAATTGGCTTGGGTCTGCGAGAAGTCATTCTAGGGCACTGGATACCAGGATCTTCAGTGGAACCAGCACCCAAGTTTGCAGAAATGCATAGCATACGGAAAGATGTAGGAAAAGGTCATTAGATGACACCTACCTAAGTGAAACTTGTGGGAGGGCTTCCAGCTCTTCATATAGTGGCTTTATAGTAAAAAAAAAAAAAAAAAAAAAAAATAGTGTCCCTTTTCAAAATAAGGGTTTACTTCTGCTTTAAACAAAAAAATGCAGCTTTAAGTCCAGTTTAAGGCTTGAGCATGACCTTCAACTGACCTATCCCTACCTTGACACTAGCTATTTTTTCTCTTAGTTTCCTTCACGATTACAAATATGTACATACCTTCTGTACATACCATCTCAGTATGAAGATGATCTTCTTGACAGTGACTGCAGTCAGGTCGTGTGTCTCTACAGTCAGAATGCCATAGGAAATGCTTTAAAAAAAGCAAAGATATTCTGATGCAAAATTCATAGAAAAATGTAAGTGATTTATAAAATACTGTATTGGCACTTCCACAATATTTCAATGGCAACATTATTTCACCAACTTCTGAATAAAACAGCCTACAATTTAATTAAACCTACATGTTCCAACAGATATACCAGGTTTAACAAGCATAACAGCATGAAAACCAACGATGCCAGATGCTGGATTACTGTGGCACTGTTTTTTGAACACCCCATCAGGAGAATACTGCTGGATGCAGATACCAAAACAGTGCAACAGTTCACTTGGTAACTACTTTCTCCAAAAAGCCATGCATTCAAAATTTTAATTTCCCTAAAGAAAATTAGTGTACTCGAATGCGGTAATTTAATATGAATGCATCACAGCTTACCCTTTTCACCAACCAGCTACGTATTTCCATCTTGATTTCAATGTATTTTGGAAGTTCCAGAAACTAAAATGGAAAAAAAACAAAAACAAAGAACTTTTCTAGAAGTTACCATTGTTCTGTTCAGCACAGCTTACAGTAGTCAAGCAAGAATTTGTTTATTTTTGAAATCAACACAATATTCAGTATTGACTCACCTAATGTAGTTTATATATTTTGCCATTATTTCTCATACTGGTAGGTTAACAAATGCTAGCCACTTGTTTAAAACTGCATTTGAGGGGCGCCTAGAAATAGATTGGCTGGCCAACCTACTCAGAACTGATGTTTTATTCAATTCCCCTTGAAATGGTAGATACTATGCCTTTTCTAGCAGGAAAAAAGTTCCCATGGTCCAGCTGTTAAAGGAAACAGACTGACATAAGAGACAGGCCAACAGGCAAGACTATGGAATTATCAATCCAACAAGTTGGCTGGCTGTAGACATTTATGGTATTTGAGCAACTACATGTCTCATCAGAATTTACAGTAGGATGGCCTAAAACAAAGTCAGTGTAACTGGGACTAAGTGCAAACACTGAATATTTATATTATCCATTTTAGAGACTGAACTTTATGCAAGAAGAGATTGGAGTTCTCCAGTGTTCATAGAAATTCTGTTCTACTGGAAGCACATGCAAAGATTGTCCCTTCTGAAAAGTAACACAGCTCATATATTGATGAGTTGTGGGTTGCAAGAGAAGGGTTTATTCTTAGCACTTACTCCAAGATTTTGTCCACAGCAAAAAACAAAACCTGGAGATGTGCTGGGAAAACAAACTTTTTAAACACCGTCCATGGGACTTCTCACTTTAATTGAAAGTAGACTATTTATGCACTGTTCAAATGCAGCTGGTTCTAATAAGTAGTTGGTTATATATTTGGCAGTATTTACTTCAGCTACAAATCTGCATTTCCAATGTAATAGCAAGAGACTACATTAGCACAGAGTTAGGGTTGCTTGGTGGTAAGTCATCCCCATGCAGAACAGTGAGTTGAGCAAAAAGCTCAAAACCAAGAAATGCAGCTATAGTTGCCCATGCAATAATTCAACAACTGGGGGGTTGTCAGAATAGGTGTTTTAATGAGGCATATTGGGGCATTGCTGAAAGAGGGCAGTGTTAAGGATGCATGAACACACCTTAACTGCATTTCCTGGTTTTCAGAAGTTTGAGTGTTAATCAGCTCAACATTCTGCAGGGGACAACATACCACCACCCTGTGTTAACAGTTTTGGTATTGAATTTCTTACATTATTTTTTTAGACAGGAAAATGGGATTTGGGAGTAGTTGTGGAACATGACATGCACGGTTAGGGGATGCAGAGGGTTGGGGTGCCATGCCTCCCCCACCTGAGCCGCCCCCCCCTCCATTTATCCCCCTCACCTCACTGCTGCCCCAAACCCCTCTTCCTCCCCCCTGCCTTTATAACCCTCCCAGGAAGCATTCACTTTTCTAGCCCCCTTCACCCACAAATATTTTGATTATAAAAACAAAACTGCCACCTCTGACTTACAAATTGTGGCAAACTTAAGACAAAAGAAGTTTTGAAGTGAGTGGCTGAAGTGGGGACTTGTGATGAACTTATCCTATTTACTGAAGGTAAGCTCAGCAATCAAAAGTAAGTATCAGGGGGCAGCCGTGTTAGTCTGTATACACAAAAACAACAAGGAGTCCGGTGGCACCTTAAAGACTAAAGGATTTAGTTGGGCATAAGCTTTATGCCCAAAGCAATCAAAAGGTTTATGGATTCTTCCAGTCTGCCCCTCTCAGTTTAACAGTACACAAACTGAAGGAATTCATATTCTTAAATACGGTTCTCAATTTGGGTTCCCCAAGATTTAGTGGGTGCAATATATTATCTTGGGTAAAACTCAGATTGAGAATATTTTGACCCACATCCCATCTATAGTTTACTCTATCTATAGGCAAAAGCCCTCCTACATATTTCTCTAAGGGGCTATTTTTTCCTTAGGGTTTCTCTCCAGAACCCCTGGCTCAAATCCCTGCAAATTCAGGACACTAACCCTACTCTGCATCCTCCTGAAGCACACCAGCTTTAAGAGAAATCCAACTAAGCATGTCAAATTTAGGTCATTAGAACAAATGTCATGACTAACTTTAGTGGCACTGCCCCACTACTCTATCTGCTTCCCATTTCCATAACATGGCATTATGTTACTCCTGAGGGAATTCTGCACCACTGTGCATGCAGAATTTGCACAAAAAATAATGTTTTGCACAGAATTTCTTTTTTCTCCACAGAAATGGGCTGCAAAGCTGCTGGCCACCACGAGGGGCTGTTGGACCCAGAGTACAGCTTGCAAGTGGAAGACACTGCTGGAGGGAAAGGGGGGAGCTGCAGTTCTCAACATGCCCTGAAAGAAGGAGACGGCATACAGGAATCTCCACAAATGTCTGGGAACTAGCATCAGTCTGTTTCTCACTCTAGGATGCCAGGGTGTGGGTATCTGGCCTCAATACTGTGCTGGGGCGGCGGGGGGCACGCGGGGAGAGAAGAGGAGGAGGGAGGGAGTGGCAGAGAAACGGGAACTGGGTTGTCATAGGTGTTTCCTTAATACTCTACTCCTGGGGGAATGTGTGTCTACTGTTACAGACAGTTGTGGATAGATATTTTGAAATAAATTACCAAAATAATTGAAACTGGCATGATTACATAGTGTTATTTTGACAAAAAATATGCAGAATTTTACAATATTATGCACAGAGTTTTTAATTTCGGGGGCAGAATTTCTCCAGGAATATTATATGGACCAAATAAGCCTTCACAAGCACTTGAATACGGATATTACAGTCAGTAAGACACCTGCACAGGGGCAGAATTATATCCTACATGTAATTAGAAGTCAACACTGAATGTACGGCATAAGCTAATATTAGTCTGAGGGAACAGAACAGGAGGACAAGAAAGATTTTAGAAGATAGTAAGTTTACAAGAAATCTTAAGCTGAGAAAGCAAGGTATCAGGTTGAACAAGCACAGCAGCATGAGAACTAACTCCAGATGCCAAGTTATTGTAGTATTGCTTTCTGAGTGTAAGAGTAGCTGCATGTAACTAACTGTCTGACCACTACTGTAATCAAGAGTTCTGAGTTCTAGTCCCATCTCAGACAGACTAATTTTAGCCAAGTCATTTCATCTGTTTCCATTACTCAAACTCCTTCTACCAAATCAAGTATCAAGCGAGCAAGATTAGAATACATGCGATTTGTATCTTTTCAAAGAGCCATTCAGACAGTTTATTTCAATTTATTGAAAGAAAATCATGAAAAGGAATACAAAGAAAAAAGCAACTTACCTCTTGCAGTAGCAATAAACTAAAATTGTTCCTTTTTCTCTCTCTCCAAAAAAGGTCAATTGAACTAAAATGCAGAGATGGAAAAGAGCCAGATGAAGTCTCAGGTTTTCAACATTAAAGATTAATATTTCTCTAACCAATACTACATTTGTTATAAGCGGTTTTTCATGGGATATTTAATCAGTTCTGTTCAGAATTAGAATTTAGTTCATCTGTGAATCACCCAGCAGTTGAACAGAGAAATTCATCATGCGAACGGCAATGTGAAGTCAGGTGGATCAAGTACTATATATGGCACCTGCAATACCTTACCCAGCAACAACTCCATTCCCAGATCCAGCATAATTTTTTTCAAACCACACTGAGGGGATGTTTGTCACGTTCATGCCTAAAAAAAGTTAAGCAGTTATCTCAGACCAGCATTAGAGATAGTTTGATACTACAGTCTAAAAATCTGTCTTGCAGTTTTATTCTACATTGCTTTTATCTACTGAATTAGCTAAGTCACAAATGGTTATTCTGAACACCACAAGCCAGCAGGGAAGTTCCTACCACGATTGAAATGATTCAACATGAGATTATTTAAGAAGCCCAGATATGAAGCCTACAAACTGTACACATAGCTAAAATATATAAGCTTGTGTTCTATTATTGTCAATATCTCACCATGTCCCCATTTGGGATTGTTTGTACAATCTCACTCCAGATTGGGGCCCCTGAATACCACTATAACAACTTAATAACTATGTCCTACATGTGCTCTAACTGCTAAAACCCTTATTCACACCTTTTTGGTAGATTCACTAGTACTGAGGAAGTCGTATTTTTTTTTTTTTTTAAAGACAAGACATTTGGGGTCATTTAGCACTAGAATTTGAATGGATTGTGGGATGATAGATTCATTTCTTCTTTATGAAGTCTCAAAGAAAAAAGGTATTAATATTCTATACTCAGCATTTCTACCACCATTAATATATGTGCGCCAATTGCTGTCCATGCTTACAAGTAGCACAACTCATATGGTTATCAGTTGTGGGTTGCAAAAAAGAGTCATTTTATTATCAGCACAGAATTCTAAGTTTCTGTCCAAGTTAGACAAAAAACAAAAGAATGGAGTGCTTTTGAAAGTGACGTGCTGTATGGAATATATGCATTAAGTTTCAATCTCACTTTTCAATTTATATTACTATTTTCTATGGAGGCAGAAGACTGTTCAGACATGATCTTTTTAAACTAAGGTTAGGGTGACAGAAGGCAATGTTAACCTCTGAACCAAGTTAGGTAAGTTAATTTGATATTTTACTTTCCCTTTCCACAGATAGTACTGAGCAAATTAAAACCTCAAAGCTTTATAAGAGCAGCTCCTTTACTACTCTATTTTTATTGCAACATTTACAATTTTATCTCTAGACACTGCCAAACAAATCATATACTCACCCAAAGGAAACTGAAGTTATACATTTACAACCTAGCCGATGCTAGATTAATCACTTGCAATAACTGAAAGTTTAAGTTGAATGCTGAACATAGTCACTTCAAACAAAAACGGTTTTGTTGCCAAGTGGAGCAGCATATGAAGATATGTATGCGCAGAGTCAGGGTTACAGCAACCAGCATTTACAGGATTCCATGATGTACTAGTTTTCTGATCTGTGTAGTATCTCCTGTACAGGCCCAGGCTCATCAGCAGCATGTTCTTCCTCCACTGCATCTTCTCTGATCAGTTTCGCATGCTTTGCTTTTGTCTTTGATTTTTTCTTCCTTGGAAGTTTGCTGCTTAATATGAAACAGCTGTTCTCCTAAGTCAATGGAAGATATAAACCTGATCAGAATAAGAGCCAATTATAATAAAGACAAAATTTGAAGTGGGATTTTGCCAATAATTTGGGGAGATGCAGAACAATATTTCCCCAAGAACTACCCATGAGTAATTCTCAGAACTGTATTCCTCAATTTAGGATTGTTTGGGGTGGCAAACAAGACAGAACCATGAATTTTCAAATAATTTTTTTTATATCAAGAAGCAGGGTCAGAGATGGCATATAATAGTCCACAGATACAGTCTAATTCCAGGAACAAATATTTAAATTTTGCTTGATTGTTCTTTTGGTTCATTTGCTTCAAAATGCTACACCGGGGAGTGAAGTTAACTCAGGTTTACTCACAACTATTGTGGCACCAAATTCTTCTTGATCAGGATCCAAGTTGTGGTCATCTCCACTGAAATAAAAATGGTACAGAGTTTGGTTAGGTTTATGTAATAGCACAAAATACGAAGACTACAAGTGGTCTGACTTTTACCTCCACAAAATCTTGAGTTTCTCTTGGCTTCAATGCTACTACTTGCACCTACATGAGGAGGCCACTCCTGCAAAAGTCTGATCTCAAATGACACCTCCCAAGACAATTAAAAATTAGGTAGGACAAGCTTTCAATGATATTGCAAAGAGGATAATTAGGAAGAGGTAGAGAGAAGGCCTTCAGAGTAGATATGAGAGAGTGGACAGGGCAACCATGAAGAAAAGCCAACTGGCATACTGAGGAGATTAAGAGGACAGGTCTGTATTAGGGTAGAGCAGAGAAAGCCAAATAGCACTGCTGTTACAGTCAAACATGGGCCAAAAGAGGTAGGGGGATTAGGTTTGCCTGATATTACATCTGAGAGTGGACCACAGCTGAGCAACATATGCAAGGGGTAGTTGTAACCTTTACCCAAGAATCTTTAACATGCATAGTCTGATTGCTCTCTGGTTCTCCTTATTTTGAGCAGGGTAGTCAGTCTGCAAAAAGTTTTCCACTCTTCAGCTTTCCACTTCTCTAAATGGAATTTTCTCTGAAAATTTAGTCAGAGCCACCACCATTCTACAGTTTATACTTGTACACATTGGAGACCAAGGCAAATCCTGCAGCCTTTATTCACAAAACTAGGCCTCCGTCAGTCAGTCACACTATCACTGTCATCAAGGGCAGAAGGATTGGGTTCTTATTCTTATGAAGAAGTTTTTCCCAATCTTCAGCCATTGTAAGTTACCTTGACACTTAAAGGAACATGCCAACTTGAAATATACTCAGTTTGAGAAGAGTTAGGAATAGATTTGATTGATTCCCAAGCATCCTTGCTAATTGTTATGGTTTTACATCTTCCCCTCATGGCTGTGTGAAACACCCATGTAAATGGGGGGAAGTGACTGACCACATATGAGAACAGTAAAACTTTACATAATAATTTAACTGACTAAGCATTAGAAAGACTAAGTCTCTAATCTTTCAGCTATAGAAAGCTCAGCTATTTGCAATAAGTGTAGACAAATTTCAGACAAGAATGATTTTAAGTTGACTATTTCCCATTCCACTTTGTTCACTGAGTCAAACAAAATGCAAGGAAAAAAAAAAAAAAAAAACAGTCCTCATACTTTACATGTTTTACTCCATAAACTTCCAATCCAATCCCTATATTAGAAAATACCAAGTTTTTTTTTTTTTTTTTTTTTAAAAACTGGGGTTGGCTCTTATCCTCCCACACAAAGTGATACTGCATGAAATTAAGGTGTGAACAGTTTCTCAAAACAAGAATTACTTTTAATTACAAGAATTAGTAATTCCCAATCCAGATTTAAACTCAATTAAATTTAAATTACCAGAGTTGAAAGTTCATAGATCAAGTCTCAAAAACATGCACACAGTGGATGATGGTCTCGCACTGCAGTGAGACTTGGATGACCTGAGTTGAATGCGCAGCTCAGCCACAAGCTTTCTATGTGACCTTGAGAAACTAAGGCTAGGTCTACACTACCCGCCTGAATCGGCGGGTAGAAATCGACCTCTCGGGGATCGAATTATCGCGTCTCGTCGGGACACGACAATCGATCCCCGAATCGACGCTCTTACTCCACCAGCGGAGGTGGGAGTAAGCGCCGTCGACAGGAAGCCGCGGAGGTCGATTTTGCCACTGTCCTTACAGCGGGGTAAGTTGGCTGCGATACGTCAAATTCAGCTACGCTATTTGCGTAGCTGAATTTGCGTATCTTAAATCGACCCCCCCCCCCCTCCCGTAGTGAAGATGTAGCCTAATTCACTCTGATTCCTCAGTTCCTGATCTGTATGGGGATTTACTTCCCTGCCTCAAAGAGATATTGCAAGGATAAATTTCCCTAATGATATGTAGTACACAGATAGCATTCATCGTAACTTCAATGCCAGTTAAGGAAATAGATGGAAGGTGTTACAAATTTCAAAAAAAAAGTATTTAAGTGTCAACTTACTCTGTCTCCTGAATAGGAGAAATGGGTCCTTCGTCATCTATGTATTTGTGTTTCCGCATCGCCATACATTCATTTTCTAAATCCTCACTAGCATTCAGGTTTTTTAAAGCCTTTTTGAGATGTTCTTCATATTTGAGCAGCTTAATGTATTGGAAATATCCCTTTAAAGCTGCTTGCTAAGAAAAACAGATTTCTTGTTACATTATGCAAGACCTTGAAAATCAATGCCATTATTAAGACAGACTACATCTGTTTATTTCTGACTTCTAATACCAAAGATAGACCCTTCAGCATATATTTAAAATGTGCTATACAGCAAATCAGTTTCAAGGATTTAGTACTAACTGATAAATTATGCTGTCAAGTAATTTGCATACAATCTCATCTATAATGTTGTACTGAAAGTGTGAATTTAATTCACTGTACTCTGACCAAATTAGTCAGTGGTTCTTAAGTGCAAAAGCACAATAGTTACCTTTTGGCAACTAGTTTGTTTGCAAAGACTGAAGTTTGTGCTGCCTCTAGAAACTACTCTAATAAAAAAAACGACAAAACCTCACCTCATATTCAAAAATCATTTTCATGGGGACATGTTTCCTTCCATATTCTTTTTCCACAAAAGGAAACTGAAAGCCTCTGTCTAGAAGTCTTTTTTTCTGCTCTTCTTGTGGAGCAGTTAGCCGCGGTCTCCCTCTAGGTTTTCCTGTGCTCTTGTACCTCTTTTTTCTCTCTTTTGGTTTCTCCTTACATCTTTGATGTGCTTGTCTCCTGTACTTCCTCCTCAAGTGATAGTCAAAACTGGCTTTCAAATTGAGTGCAGATCTAGACAGCCCTGGGGATTTAGCCAACTTAAATGGAGACCCAGGGTCCAGAGAGGAGTCAGTCAAAGTGTCTCTGTCTAATGTATTTGCTGGAGAGTTTGCCAAGTGCCTTGTTGAACTACGAGCTGCCGGTGTAATGTTACACTCTTGTTGGATCAAGCTGCTAGTAGAATCAGAAAGGTCACTATGATAACAAAACAAGAGTAAATGGTTAACTTTTTTGAAAGCACAGTTGATGTTTCTGATAAATTACACACTGACTACAAAGAACTCTCCCGGTATCAAACAAAATTATCTTCTCTGCTCTAGTAGCTTTGGAGTGATTAGGTGTGTACTATGGAAGCACAGTGGGGAGGCAGCCCCTGCCTGCTCCATCAGCAAGTGCACAACCCTTTCCCCAGCAAGAAGGGTTCAGCACTGCTGCACCAAGCCACCAGTGAATGTTGGTGTGCAAAAGGAGGAGCTGCAGTTTGAGAGCTAGCTCCTCCCCAGGTGCACACTTACCTCCCTCAAGGTACACTGCAATTTGGTTTGAGAACCGCTCCACCACATTCTAAAAGCTTATAAGGCAAGGCTTCTTGCCACAATCAAGTTTCTGCTTGTACCTTAAAAAGTCTATATAATGGCTCTCCTTAGCTTTTTGTTGGTGGCTACCACCCTGCAGAGAAAGGCTATGATACTAGGGCACCTTCATTTCTGTAACTGTTAAAATTGGTTTAACCTGATTACACAAAAAAATTTGTTCAGTAGTAAAAGCCCACTGTAAAGTTACTTTGAAATAATCCTTTGAATAGTGGTTTGGAAGAAGCTGGTAGCCCAGGCTCCTGGGTTATATTCCATACTTGCAGCTTTGCCAGTGACTGACTGACCTTGGGTAAGCCATCCTGTTCTTCATTTAACCCAGCTGGAGAACAGCCACACTTCTCTATCTCACAAGCCTATAACAGATTTCTTTGCTGAATTCTCTTACCCAGAACTCTGTGTAGTTAATCTGCACAATGACAAGTGCTACCAAATGCAAAGTTTACTCCCAATTTTGCACTAGGATTGCCTACACAAGATATAGGGTGACAGAATCAGATCCACTGTTTATGGAAGACTTTGGATGAAAGGAACTACAGAGGAACAGACTATTGGAACTGAAAGTCACTTCCTTGTTATTCAAGTACAGGCACTGGATTGTTATTGGAAAGTTTAAAAGTAAGATTACAAGGTATTTGCAAGCCTTTAAAAAATGTTTATACCAAATTGAAAAAAGCCAGATGGAATTTTAGTCCTAGAGCCTTAATAATGTTGCCTAATCAAAAAAGGTAATTCAAAGGCTAATTATATTGTTTAATAAATCATAAAAGCCAGCTTAAAATGTAGGAGGAATGAAGACTCAATTCCTGGTACGCCCATCACCATATGGTTTGATTAAATAAAAAAAATTTGGCCCCCAAAAAAGCAAAACTGGAAGGGAGTTAAGAAATAAGGAATTGTGGCTGGTAGAGATATGAAGTCTTTCAAGCCAAAGTATATATGACATGGGTTAGGCGTTCTAGGGTATCCTAGAGAACTATTTATATAGATATTTAGACTGTATGCTCTTTGGGGCAAGGTCTGCCTTCCTGTGTTTGGAAAATACTTGTCTAACATGTGGGGAGCTAACGAAGAAACCGCCCTCCCCACAAAAATCACTCAAATGAACAGTAGAACCTCAGAGTTACCAACACCTCGGGAATAGAGGTTGTTCGTAACTCTGAAATATTTTTAACTCTGAACAGGTGTTTTGAAGTTGTTCCTTCAAAAGTTTACAACTGAACATTGACTTAATGCAGCTTTGAAACTTTACTATGCATAAGAAAAATGCTGCCTTCCTTTTTTTAGTAGCTTACATTTAACAGTACTCTACTGTCTTTGTTTTTTGTCTCTGCTGATATCAGATTGTGTAATTCTGGTTCCAAATGAGGTTTGTGGTTGAATGGTCAGTTTGTAACTGAGGTTTTACTGTACTGCATATGCACCAACCCAAGTATATCATCCGAAATAGAAGTCAGCAGTATTAATTGTTTGTTTTCAACCAAGATCTCATACAACTGGATCCAGTATCTTAAGAGATTTAAGGCATTCAGTCTGTTTTACCAGACATGTAGCTTTTT
Source organism: Terrapene triunguis (assembly GCF_002925995.2). Lineage (NCBI taxonomy): Eukaryota > Metazoa > Chordata > Testudines > Emydidae > Terrapene > Terrapene triunguis. The sequence goes on from NW_020664448.1 coordinate 15,899,207, forward strand.
TGGGGGGGGAAGAAGGGGGAGAAGAGAGAACTCACATCTCTGAACTGCTGTCATCCAGCAGAGCATTGGTTGGAACAGTGGTCAAGTAGGTGAAATATTTGGAAGATCTACCACTGATGTAGGATTCCTGTGAAGATTTTTCACATACAGAATCTTTCTGTGCAGAGCCTAAACATGAATTCCTTGCAGCTACATGTTCATGCACATTAGACTGTTCTTGCAGCGTATATATTAGATCTTGGGAATCTTCAAAGTGGTCAAAAGCTGAAGTCTTGGCTTCATCAGTATCAGTCATTCTGATCTTTCAATTTGTTCTAAAATAAAAAATATTCAATAAAAGATCACTCACCAGGGTTGTCTTTTTTCGTTACAATTAGGTTACCTTAAGTCAGCAGTTCTCAACCCATGGCCCAATTAGCACAAGGCCGGCCCATGTGCCGGGTCCCTCCAGGTTCCCAGCTGGCCTCATGCAGACAGGGTGGAGTGAGCAGCCAGTCAACCCAGCACTGCAGGGGTCCAGGCTGCCCTGCCCAGTCAGTCCCCACAGTTCAGGTAACACACTGCAGGCCACATATGCAGCCCACAATGTGTAATCAGTTGAGAACCACTGCCTTAACTATTTTGAGAGACTGAAAAAAAACAGGTTCATCCAAAGGGCTTGATCAGTATCTTTTCTTCTATTAATGTCAAACTACTTTGTATTAGAGTTCAGAATAACCATCAACTTTCAGCTGTGTAGGGTATGGCACTCATTTTCTTCACCTGCAGCCAAATAACTGCAACATGCATAGTGTATGCAGTGACAAGTAGTCTGAAAAACATTAGCATGAAGATAAGGTGGACATAACCCATCCTTTTAGGATTCTGCAAAATTACTACAAATACCTCAGTTCTAAGACATTTTTGTCCAACAAATATTTTTTATTAAAAATCTTCAGGGTGAAGTATAAAATATCCTTCCTGCCCTGCCCCAATATTGAGCATTCAGGTATTTTGGAGCAGTAAATAAAAGTCTTTGCAGATAATCACCTATTATATTGCCCAGTGATATTTCAGAAACAGTTGTAATGTTTAAAAAGGTGTGCACTTTTAACAATATTTAGTTGTGTCCAAAAGAGTGCTTTGCAGTCTCACATCACTGATGTAGGAAAGTATTCTTGTCTTATGGATAAAAAACTGAGGCAGAGGTGAGACATGCCCAAAACAATGGACAAGGTGTGTTGTAAGCAGGGATTAAAATTCAAGGGTGGGGTTTTCCAAAACACCTGATGGCGTATGGGGTACACATGTCCCATTGATTTGTTCACTCTTTCCCTCCACCAGGCATACTGGAAAACCCCATCCCCACTAGATCAAACTCCTACAGTTTAGCCCAATAAGCTAGATAAGTAGTCTTGAACATTGACATATGTACAGATCTCAGGCTAACATCAGCAGTTGACACTAGCAAAGTGTGCCAGCCTTCAGCATCTGGTGTTAACCGCTAACTATTGAAATAAAGAATGTTAGGAGTGCAGGGTTGTGATGTCAAAGGGGGAGCCACACATGAGTTTGCAATCCCTGCAGATAAAGGGGAAAGGTGATGTAGGGAGTAGGATCTGCTTTGGCTAGTTTAAGACATTTAAGGAATTATATTAAGTCTTAAGACTTTTCCCTGCCAAGGGACAATAGTAGAAAAGTGATCTGTACAAGAAAAGTAAACATTGTATCAGTTAAGGTCAAAAGGTGCTCTCTCTTCTGTGAAGGTACTTTTAACTTTCGCTTGTGATAGCTCAGATAATTTGTAACAATACTAAAGATTAATATTTCCAGTGTTTGCTACTACGTGAACAAAGTTGGGAAGTGAGATAGTACAGTTTAGGGGTCACAAGGTAACAGAGAAATAATGGATAGTCACAGCACACCAGCTGCTTAACTATGGTGCTTTCAAACTTAGATGTTTATACAAATATGCAGAAACAAGACTTTTTCATGCAGTTCCACAACACCACTTTTCTCCCTACCCTAGCTTGGCGAGGCCTGATCCCTGCTGCAGCAGCACCACCACCTCTCCTGGCGGAGAAATAAAAGTTAGGGTTAAAAATTGAACATTTGAAAGGAGTTTTCCTAGGGTACCAGATGTCCCAATTTTACAGGGACAGTCCTGATTTTGGGATCTTTTTCTTATATAGGCTCCTATTACCCTCAACCCCATCCCAATTTTTCACACTTGCTGTCTGGTCAGCATAAGTTTTCCCCAAAACCCTTGTGTTGCTGTAACAAGGTTTGTGTTTCCTCCCACAAATTGATTAAAAAAAAGACACTCCGTCTGAAAACTGCTGCTGTCTATTTCTATCACTCTCCCCACTTCTACAGCACCGTGCAGCCAGCCAGGCTCTCACCGTACACACAGTACTAATTACACCCACATGCGGTCCGAAGCATTTTACACCTGAGTCAGTCAAGCAGGATGAAGGACTTGCCCCACGTCACAGTGAGCCCACGGCAGAGCAGGGAACGGAGGAACCCGACACCCGCCGCTGCCCCATGCTCTGGTCACTCGGCGGGGCCGGGCCGTTTTCCAGGTTACACTAGCTCCAAGGCACCTCGCCAGGGGAGGGGACGCCTCTCTCAAGGGGTGAGCCGTACCATTGGCAAGGGAGCGGGCCATACCATTAGCCCATGATGCTGCTGGGGCAGGGAGGGACAAGGCCAGAGAGACCGGCCAGGCCCCCCAGCCCTTAGAGGGGAGCGGGGCTGCATTTAGACCCCCATCACTTGTCGCAGCTAATCGATGACCTCCCACCAACAAAGCCCCGGATCCTCCCCAGCCTCCCCTGAGGGTCCCCGCCCAGCCCAGGGGCCCAGCGCCGCGGATGGCACCGGATAGCGCAAGCGACCCCCCCACACGACTCACCCTCTGTCCTCGTCACCTTCTCTGGGAGGCCAAGGCAAGGGCTGCTCAACGGCGGTGTGGCTTCTTAAATAGCGCACTTGCTCTCGCGAGAGCTGGCTGGCTGGCCTGATGGGAAGAAGGGAGCAGAGGGGGCTGTCCGCGAGCGCCATCTTGGGAGAGGCACTGAGAGTCCCTGCCCCTCTCTCCCCAGCGTTGTAAGGGTGGTGGCAGCAGCAGAGGCACGGGAGACTGGTGCGCTCGCGCAGGCGGAGCCCAGCTGCGGGCCAGCACAGCCCCTCCCCAGCGGTACTCTAGTAAGTAGAATAGCGGCTGCTGGACACACCGCTGATCACCCTACGCGCTGGCTACGGTGGCACAGTTACCCTGTGCTGGGCGATTCCTTACACCCGCTGGGCCAAGGGGGCTGTGTGTGTCCGAAAGCGGTGGATTTGGGGAAAAGGGCAAGGCCAGTGTAGGGAAGTGACAGCGTTAGTGGTGGTACTACAGGAAAAGCCTTGCTAATGGGCCGCTCCCCTTCCTACATCCTGCTTTACAACCTTGTCCCTATAACGGGAGCTCCCCACTTGGCAAAGGTTTAAAAGAGTGTGTGTGAGGCTGTGATTGTTACTAAGGGTTTGTTATTTCTCAGAAGTAGGCGTGCCACAGTAGGCCTATTAGCAGAGGATGAAATGGAACCAGGAGACCACAGATGTTAATATAAAGTGAACAGAGTAAGTACACCTCTACCCCGGTTTCACCTATAACGCGGTAAGATTTTTTGGCTCCTGAGGACAGCGTTATATCGAGGTAGAGGTGTACATCATATGAGTCATTAACCTTATTGTCTGGGCATGTTTATTCACCTATCCACTCACTTTCAGAACTGAGTAATTCTCATTTGAAACTTTGCTTTTGTGTTTTGAAAGGGACCTCACAAAACTGGGTGACTGGGCAACAAAATGGCAGATGAAATTCAATGTTGATAAATCCAAAGTAATGCATATTGGAAAACATAGTCCCAACTATACATATAAAATGATGGGGTCTAAATTAGCTGTTACCACACAAGAAAGAGATCTTGGAGTCATTGTGGACATCCACTCAATGTGCAATGGCAGTCAAAAAAGCTAACAGAACGTTGGGAAATAATTAGGAAAGGGATAAATAATTTGGCCAAAAATATCATATTGCCTCTAAAATACACCCACATCTTGTATACTGCATGCAGATTTGGTTCCCCCATCTAAAAAAAAAAAAAAGATATATTGGAAATGGTACAGAAAAAGGTAACTAATATGATTAGGGTATGGAACAGCTTCCATATGAAAAGACGTTAATAAGACTCGGACTTTTCAGCTTGGAAAAGAGACGATCAAGGGGGATATGAAAATCATGATTGGTGTGGAGAAAGTAAATAAGGAAGTGTTATTTACTCCTTATCATAACACAATAATTAGGGGTCACCAAATTAAATTAATAGGCAGCAGGTTTAAAACAAACTAAAGGAAGTATTTTTTCACATAGCACAGAGTCAGCCTGTGGAACTCTTTGCCAGAGGATGTTGTGAAGGCCAAGACTATAACAGGGTTCAAAAAAGAACTAGATAAGTTCATGGAGGATAGGTCTATCAATGGTTATTTGCCAGGATGGGCAGGGATGCAAAACCATGCTCTGAAGTGTCCCTAACCTCTGTTTGCCAGAAGCTGGGAATGGGCAACAGGGGGTGGATCAGTTGATGATTACCTTTTCTGTTCATTCCCTTTGAAGCACCTGGGATTGGCCACTTTCAGAAGACAGGATACTGGGCTAGATGGACCATTGGTCTGACCCAGGATGGCCGTTCTGATGTTTTGTAGAGAAGGGGCTGTTGCTTTCCTGGCTCTGATGAGTTTATTAATTACTTTTTTAAATGCCCTTTAAGTTATTGCTTCCTTTTAATTGTTTCCTTTGCGCCATAACTACTCTGGATTTGTCTTTTAGGCCCCAGTCCGCAAATGAATCCACATGGGTAGACCATAACCCCCTTACACTGAGCCCTATTGGAGTCAATTAACTAAAATCACCAGCCCATAACAATTCCCCCTAAAACTCTAGCCAAGACCATTCCAATTCTACTGCTGCTCCATGGTGGAAGTTACTACATAGGGCATGTCTCATTTGTGCACAAAAATATTCCAATGAGGGAGGAAAGAAAGGAAGAGCCCATCAAAGACACTAACTTGTACTTTGAATTGGAATGCGTTACTGTGTTTTATTTGTACTAAAAATTGACTGAAATGGTAAGTATATGTATATTTTATGGAAAAATTCACTCAGTAGTATTCTTTGTGGATTACTGTTAATCCTGTACTAACACCGTGTGGGGAAAAAATTACATTTACTAGCCAGAGGACTAAACCTGCTAGTCAGACATAGTTGTGAGGGTTTTCATAGAATGGAATCATAGAATATCAGGGTTGGAAGGGACTTCAGGAGATCATCTAGTCCAACCCACTGCTCAAAGCAGGACCAATCCCCAATTAAATCATCCAACAGATTTTTGCCCTATATCACTAAATGGCCCCCTCAAGGATTGAACTCACACCCCTGGGTTTAGCAGGCCAATGCTCAAACCACTGAGCTATCCCTCCTCCCTTGAGTGAAGCCCTGCTCCTTTGTAACCCTGTATTGCTGGGGTGTCTACTAGTGGCTTACACACACCCACCCACCCACCCCCCCCCCATTTAACTACAGATATAAGCTATACCAACATGAAGGTGTTTATTGGTGGAAAGGCATCCAAACTAGGGCTTTACACTAAGGGTACGTCTTCACTTACATCCGGGTCCGGATGTAAGCAATCGGTTTTCTGAGTTCGATTTATCGCGTCTGGTTAAGACACGATAAATCGATCCCGGATCGATCCCGGAAGTGCTCGCCGTCGACGCTGGTACTCCAGCTTGGCGAGCGGAGTACGCAGCATCGACGGGGGAGCCTTCCTGCCGCGTCTGGACCGCGGTAACTTCGGACTAAGGTACTTCGAATTCAGCTACGTTATTAACGTAGCTGAATTTGCGTACCTTAGTCCGAAATGGGGGGGTTAGTGTAGACCAGGCCTAATTTAATTATATTGGTTTCTAAAGTGATATAGTTAATAGGAACAAAAACTATGTAGACAAGCCCTAGGTAGTTGCCCCTGCACCTTTTAAAGCAACCTGTGACTTGCTCTGATGAAGTAAGAGCTTCAAATTTATCTCTTCCCGAGGCTTCTTTTCCCACAGGGGTGATTCTCCACTACTCTCCCCATCCCCAGCCTCTGTTTTATCCTCTTCACTATTCCATAACAACAGAGCCTGCCTTTGCTCATGATGATACATTTGGATCGTGTACCTGGCACGGTTCACCCCTCTTCCTGCCACCTGCCCCTTCTGAAGCGTGAGAGACCCCAGTGCACATCTACCTAGAGTGCGCCAGGTTGCAGCCTCTTTTCCGGCTCCTCCAGAACCTTCTCCTTAGGTTCTGCCTGCACTTTTCCCCACACCTGCTAATTTATGCACCCCCCATCCATGGTCCCATGAAGTCAGGAGACCTCCTCATCAACCTCCTTCTGGCACTAGCCCAGGTGGCCATTCATCATACCAGTAGGAAGATATTGGAAGGGGAGGCACTCTGCGATAGTGAGGCCTATTTCCGCTCCTCCCTTCAATCGCGCATTTGGACAGAGTTTCTCTGGGCTGTGTATGCTAGCTCCTAGACACCTTCGAGGAGCAGTGGGTGCTCTCCGGGGTTCTCTGCTCAGTGTCTTCTTCTGGATCCCTGATTTTGGCCCTATGACCTCACTCCTGTCCCTGTTTTTCATTTGTTGTCCCTGAACTTGCTTGAGCCCCGGGTTAAGTAGCTCATCCCCTTAGGCTCGGGTGGGGCCTTCGGATGTGGGCAGGCTTGTGCCCAGCCACGCCTGGAACTCAGTAGATGCTCATACATTTGGAAAAGCAGCAATAGCATAAAATTGACATGATTCTTGCTCCTTTCTCTGCTAGCCTTACAGTTCTGAATGGCAGTAGTGGTACTGCCTAGTGCATAATTAGCTGCATTCTATTACTGCTTGGCAAAGTTGTCTGTCCACAGGCATAGCTGTGAAGGGATGGGAAGCATCGCACACCTTCAGCTGTAGATTTGGCAGCACATCAATGACTGTGCTGAGATACGGAGAAACCCTGCAATCAGGCAGGTGGGTAAATTTAAACAGGACTGTACATTTCAGAGTTTTGTATTTTGCTTTGGAGAATCACTACCCTGAAGTGGATCTTTTTTGTGTCCCCGTCTCTCTGCATAGCAGATCTGTGTTAACACACAGATTGTCTCTAACATACAGAAACTTATCAATCAATGGAACAAAACAAAGTTTCTGTTCTGTCAGGGATCTTATGAAGGCAGGATGGAAACTGCATAATTGAGAACATTTGTACAGATAAAATTCCTGCCTGACCCTTTAACTTCCTGTCTCCTTATCCTCATGTCCTCCTTTGACCGGCAGCTTCAGATCAGCTCATTCTACATCACAAAATTCCTTATCTAGCCACTACCTGGTCTCCTTCAGTACTACTCGCCGTCGCCTGGCCCCTCTTCCTTTCCCTACTTCCTCGTTTCCCAGTCCATCAACCTATTCTCTTCTCTTCTCCCTCTTCTCCATTGTGTCAACCACTGACTGTCTCCACCCCACACTTTCCACCATCCTGGACTTGTTCGACCATCTCCCCCCTTGCAAAGTTCATCCATTCAAGCAACCTCAAACCCTGACTCACCCCCCAGCATCTGTTTCTTCTTTTCTGCTCTCCACCAGCTGATCATCTTCACAGAAGTCCTGCTGTGACCATGCAGACTTCCTCCACTACAAAATGCACTGTCTCCTTCTACAGCTCTGCCATCTCCCTAGCCATCCAGTAGTACTTCTGCACCCTCATTGAATCCTACATTTCTGAGATCTGACCTAGTCTCTCAATCCACACTGCTAAAGCTCTTGTCCAGGCCCTGTCACTTTGTGTCTTGACTATTGCCACAGCCTCTTTTCTGTTCTTGATAAATGCAATCTTGCCCCCTTTTAAATCCATTCAAAATGTTGCTACTAAAAGTCATCTTCTTGGTTAATTGCTCTGACTAAATAGCCCCTCACACTTTTTCATTCCGCCACTGGATTTCCCCCCTCCCCCACCTCAAATACAAGCTACATATTTTTTTTACCTTTTGAGTGCCTTCCTGGCTTTGTATTACTCTGCCTATCAACTCTAATAATTACACCTCAACCCTGATATAACGCGGTCCTCGGAAGCCAAAAAATCTCACCGCATTATAGGTCAGACTGCGTTATATTGGGTTCGGTCCGGTACGCCATGCTGGACTGGACCGGCTTCCCCGGCAGTGATTTAAAGGGCCTGGTGCTCCAGCCGCTGCGGGGAGTCCAGGCCCTTTAAATCACCGCTGGAGCTCCGGCAGCGGGGCTCGGGCGGGGATTTAAAGGGCCCGGGGGCTCCCCGCAGCGGCCAGAGCCTCTGGCCCTTTAAATCGCCGCCCAAGCCAGGCTCAGGTGGTGATTTAAAGGGCCCGGGCTCCACACGAATTCGGATATAACACGGTAAAGCAGCGGGACTCGGGTGGCGCTTTAAAGGGCCCTGGGCTCCCCACTGCTTTACCGCATTATATCCAAATTCGTGTTATATCAGGTCGCGTTCTATCGGGGTAGAGGTGTGTTGAGCTGTCAACTCCTGACCTGAGACGGTAAGGGAATCATCCACCGGCTGAAGAAGATACAGCTCCTCCTGAGTTGCTTTCTGCAGCGTAGGAGAGAAAAACATTTCAACTGGCTTTTCAGCAGAAGCCCAGTCAGTCAGACACATCCAGCTTCCCAAGGGTTGTGCCCCCTCAGCTAGCCATCCCCCAAACAGCTTGGCTACTGAAGGCATTGGTCAGGAAGAGAAAGTTTTAAAAAAGTGAGTAACTTTATTTTTGCTGTTTTTATTGGGGTGAAGAATACAGTTTTTTCATAGGGGTGGTGGGGAAGCACTGTTCCGCTTCCGTCCGATTTCCTTGTTCTGTGATGAAAAGTCATATGATCTAAAGCCTAGTGAAGTGAAGTCGATGGGAGTCTTTCATTGACTTCACTGAGCCTTGGATCAGCCCTTAGTAAGCAGCTTTCTCCTTTCACTTGGGAAATTGTTGCTATAAAGTATGCGCACCTCCCTCTCCCCACTCTTTGATCTTTGGTGTGCCCCTGTGTGTCTGCAGACTCAGGAAGACTATGGGCTCACTTTTGAAAAGTAATATTAGTAAACCATAAAGACTGGAAACATGTTTTTTTAATTAAAACTTGCATCGTGCAGAAGTGGATGTTTAATGTGTGACGGGTTATGCCCCTTAGAAAGCTACCTGATATGTTGAGATACCACTGAGTCTACCTGTTCTGCCAGCATGGGCCCCCTTTAACCTGAGCCAGGCTATTAAAGTGTCCTCTAACACACACGCACAGAGGCAGATCCACATCCCGCTGCAGATCAGCTCTGGGAAGACTCATCTTAAGGGACTTGCTCCAACACTCTGGTGCTCACTCCTTTTAAGGGGTACAAACCCAAAGGTTTTATGAAATTTGCCCTCTCCCTCAATGTGGAGAGAGATGTGCACACATCTTACCCCCCCCCCCGTTAGAAATTACAGAAACTGGGTTTAATAAAATCTGCCTTTTATAGTTAATAAAATTTGTTTTGTTTGTTAATTGGTAAAAGGGGTAACAAACTGAACAAAGCAGATTACTAAGCAAATTAAATCAAACATGCAAACTAAGCTAGTTTCTCTAAAGAAATTGGTTACAAATAGTATTTCTCACTCTAGATATTGTTGCAGACAGTTTGCAAAGTTTCTGTGGTTCAGAGTTCCAGTTATATTCCTTTTCAGACTAGACCCTAGTCTCAGTCTGGACTCCTCCTTTGCCTTCCCTTCAGGTGGCTTTTGCAGACAGGCCATGGAGAGGAGGAGTCCCATTTGCCTTCCTCCTTACCCTTAAATAGGATTTACATAAGACGGGAATCCTTTGTTTCCCAAATTTGACCCACCTTCCCTAATAGTGGAAAGTTACAAGAAGTCCCAGGTAATGTTTTAGTATCAGGTGACAAGAACACCTGACTAAACAAGGAGTAATGGTCTCAAGTTACAGTGGGGGAGGTTTAGATTGGATATTAGGAAATACTTTTTCACTAGTAGGGTGGTGAAGCACTGGAATGGGTTACCTAGGGAGGTGGTGGAATCGCCTTCCTTGGAGGTTTTTAAGATCAGGCTTGACAAAGCCCTGGCTGGGATGATTTAGTTGGGGATTGGTCCTGCTTTGAGCAGGGGGTTGAACTAGATGACCTCCTGAGGTCCCTTCCAGCCCTGATATTCTATGATTCTATGACTTTTTGGTATCACAGAGTCCCTGAGTCAGTGGCAGTATGGAGTGTCCACAGGAAGGTCAATCTTTTCACAGTCCATTGTCCTCACTGATGGGCCGTCTGCCCTGTCTGGCTTATCCGTTGTTGTACCTGAAGTGTTAGCAGTGGGTGTCACCCAAAGTAGCATAATTGAAATACAGATACACAGTCTATATTCCTAACTTCAGATACAGACATGATACAGGCATACAGATTAATCACATTCAGTAAATCATAACCTTTCCAGTGATATCTCACATGAGCCATCTTGCATAAAAGTATATCTTAGTTATGTCATTCATATCATAAGCATATTTTAAAGAATATGGAATGACATGTCACATAATGCCCCTGTACTCACTTGGAAAAACTTCTTCTTCCGTATTGGTGAGTAGGCAAGTAGACTTTTTCCAAGCCCCACTGAATGGATATCTGGGACTTGTTTCCTTTTTGTGGGCAATAAGGCAGATGTGACTAAAGAGTTAATGATTGGTGTTATTGACTTATGAGCTGGATCCAACCAGCTCTTCCTGGTGGCCTGCTCCAATCACCTGATTGTGTGTTGTAGTAGAACTGACTAAACTATAGCTACTTTGAACTTGTGAACTGTGAGCAATAAACTTTTTTGAAAACTTAGTTTCAGGTAGTTGCTAACAAAACAATTGTTACATACGAGGTTACTGTAGGAGAGGTACATCCATCTCTGCTGCTGTTCTCCATCAACAGAAATACTGCAACCCCTCTTCTCTTTTGTAGGGGAAAGTCTTGGTTTCATACCTGCCCAGAAGTCAAATTGGGCTTCCTAGTGAACCAGTACTGTACTTCTTTGGTGCAGGTGGAAGACTGCCTTTTTGAGTTCATGACTCTCAGCTTTCAGAGAAAAACAAATTAAAGCGCCACCAGGGCAAACACCTGCATGTGTGCAGAGTCCTTTGAAGTCAGGGGCTTGATTGCACAGACCGAGTTGGAGGCTTGGGGCTAAGTCCTTATGGATACAGTGCTCTGAATCCTCTCTAGAATTGTATGCTATGCATGTTGTCATTCCAAAACATATGAGGAAATTAGCATTATAAGCACATACATCACAATTTGTCACTTGAAGCAAAAAGTCCAGTCTACTATAGTTTGTATTCTTAAATGAAATTGAAAAAAACCCCTTACATATCAAAAAGTAGAATGCAGCTGTGCAAGCCCTTTTTAATCAGTAAACCATTCTGTTTGTTCACAGATCAGTACGTCTCAGTGCCTGGTGTACTCTGATCTCTTCAGCAGAGAATTTATAAATCAGTTGTCCAGTTTGCTGAAAGAAATAGAAAATGGCCAAAGTGGAAAAGCTTGCTCTTCATGTCCCAAGTCTAGAGGAACTTTCTGGGGGTAAGTAATGCAATTTATAGTGTTATGGAAGTTGTTGCAATAAGAAATGACAAAAAACTAAATTTTGTATTCAACTCTTTGCCCCTGTGTCCTAAATAGAGCTGGGTAGAGGCTGGCTTTGACCTGATAAAGTTTTTCCCATCTGAATTATTCTAAAGCAGCAAACTGTGTCTGTGCATCCATCCCATTTATAACCTTCAGCCCAATGATTGGACACTTGTTTGGGAAATGGGAGACCCCATAATTGAATCCCTTCTCTGGAGCAGAGACTTGAACGCGGATCCCTCCGCCTGGGGAAGTATCCTGGCCACTAGGCTACAGACTGTTTTGGAGTGGGTTGCTCATAATCTCTCCTGTTGAAGCTGTTCCACTTTATAAAAATACTTAATATCCTACACGAGAGGTAAGTGCCATAACCACTGGGCTAAAGGTTATAAGATGAACGGATAGCCACCACAGTGAACATTTTTGGACATGTACCCAATGGTTCTCAGTTGCTTTTCTTCCAACTGAGTCCCAAAATCTATCTGTAGTTTCTTGCTAGTCCCACTTGCATCCCACATTACTTTGCAGCTTCAAAAGATTGCAAGATTGGGATATTGGCAAGAACCCCTGGTTGAGTGGGAGTGATACTTTTACCCACTACGTGTTCTGATTGGAGCAGTGCCGGGATCACAGCCTCTTGAACCAGTGCTGCCCACAGAGCTGAATGCTTGGCAGGGAGGGGTGAGGAGTTGCAATAGGATTGGGTTGGGGGTGAGATGGGGTGGAGCACTTGGAGAGCAACCATGATAGGATCAGGAGGCTGAATTTGTCCCTACATCAGCAGCAGGAGAAGTAGAGTGGAAAGCAGAGTTTCCTCTTCCTGGCTGGGCCATCAGACCCAAAGTTTTGTCTTGCTTTTTATTTTCTTTCTCTCTCATCAACCTTTGGGGAATGACTCAGTGTAGATCCTTTCAGAGCCTCCTTACTGACCCACTCACCTAGCAGGAGCTAAAACCTCACATAACGCTGCTAAGTAAATTTTGCTGACTCATTATGGCAAATGGCTTTAACTCCACCCGGCTAGAAGACAGGTGGGTATGTGTGATGCTGCACTCCATATGTTTATGGTAATATACTTATGAGTGTAAATATGATGTAACTGGAATATGCTTTATGCAAAAGGTCTCTTGTAAGGTATAATTACAAAGCTTATAATCTACTGAGTGTATTCATCCTGTTTGTATGAATGTATCATTCTTGTATCTGAAGCTAGAAATTTCAAGTGTTACTCTGAACTCCTATTGTAACTATGCAAAGTTTGGGCCATTAATGATAGTTTGGAATCTTGATGGCGCCCATCAACTAGGACAATTGGTTGTAAATGGCTCTGTTTACTTGCAAGCCTTCCTGTGAGTCAGGCCAGGAAGAATGAAGGCTTGGGGTCTCATAGGACATGGGACCATGTCACCTGGTACTGGAATCCATCTTAAACCTGGTGCTTTTCCATTTAGAAGGAGGGGCGGGGACCCAGAGAGACAAAAGATTTCCGCCTTGTGCCAAAGCTATATAAGGGGGTGGACCAGAACAAAGGAGGCTGCAGTCATGAGAAATCCCCTAGCTACCACCTGAGCTGGAACAAGGACTGTACTGGGGAAAGGATTAGGTCCAGACTAAGAAGGAGTCTAGTCTGTGAAAGAAGCTTATTGGAAATCTCTAAGGGTGAGATTTACCTATATTCAGTTTCTTAAATGTATTAGGCTTAGACTTGCCTGTTTTGTTTTATTTTGCTTGGTAACTTACTTTGTTCTGTCTGTTATTACTTGGAATCACTTAAATCCTACTTTTTATATTTAATAAAATCACTTTTTGCTTATTAATTAACCCAGAGTAAGTAATTAATATTAGGGGAGCAAACAGCTGTGCATATCTCTCTATCAGTGTTATAAAGGGCGGACAATTTATGAGTTTATCCTGTATAAGCTTTATACAGAGTAAAACGGATTCCTTTGGGGTTTGGATCCCATTGGGAGCTGGATGTCTGGGTGCTGCAGACAGGAGCATTTCTTAAGCTGTTTTCAGTTAAGTCTGCAGCTTTGGGGCGCGTGGTTCAGACCCTGGCTCTGTGTTGGAGCAGACTGGCGTGTCTGGCTCAACAAGGCAGGATTCTGGAGGCCCAAACTGGCAGAGAAAATGGGCTCAGAGGTAGTCTCAGCACATCAGGTGACAGTCCCAAGGGGGTCTCTGTGACCGAACCCATCACAGTATGAATCTCTGAACAGGAGGACAAGGGGCAGAGATAGAGACATCCTTCAGGAAGCCCTAGAAACAGGAGAAAGCATAGGCTGAATTTTATCTTCTGTTGTTGGGTCTATCAATAAAGCCAAATCCAGGAATGGGTTACGTTTGAACTTGAATAAACCCCCTCTGAGTGACGTAAGTTACAACGACATAGCACTGTTCACAGTGGGAGAGCTTTTCCTGCCGACATAGTTTGTGCCGCTCACAGAGGTGGTTTTATTATGCTGACGGAAGAACTTTCTCCCATCAGCATAGAGCAGGGGTGGGCAAAATTTTGGCCCAAGGGCCACATCGGGGTTGCAAAACTGTATGGAGGGCCAGGTAGGGAAGGCTGTGCCTGGCCCCTGCCCTCATCTGCCCCTTCCCACTTCCTGCCCCCTGACTGCCCCCCTCTGAACCCCTGACCCATCCAACCCCCCTTGCTCCTTGTCCCCTGATCGCCCCCTTCCGGGGCCCCCTGTCCCCCCTGGGACCCCACCCCATCCAACCCCCCCTGCTCCCTGACTGCCCCGCCCCCTATCCACACCCCCGCCCCCTGACAGCCCTCCAGGACTCCCCCCCTATCAAACCCCCCCGTTCCTCGTCCCCCTGACTGCCCCCCACCCCAGAACCTCCGCCCCATCCAACTGCCACCTGTCCCCTGACTGCCCCCCAGGACTCCCTGCCCCTTAATCCAACCCTCCTGCTCCCCGCCCCCTTACCATGCTGGAGCCAGCCATGCTGCCGTGTTCCCTGGCAGGAGCGGCGGGCCAGAGCGCTGGCGGCACAGCGAGCTGAGGCTGTGGGGGAGGGGGGACAGCAGGGGAGGGGCTGAGGGCTAGCCTCCTCGTCTGGGTGCTCAAGGGCCAGGCAGGACAGTCCCGTGGGCTGGATGTGGCCTGCGAGCCGTAGTTTGCCCACCTCTGGCATAGAGCATCTTCACCAGATGCACTGCAGCAGTGCTATACATGTAGATATGCCCTAAGCCAGATTCATCCCTACTTTTACTCCAGTGGAACAATCCATTGTTTATTCCTATGTGGGATTTGTTTTTGAGTGACTTTGTTTTACTTTGGCATGTAGTGGACCTAATGTTGATACAAAACAAAATGAAATGTTATATCAAGGGTTGTTCAGCAATATTTCTTCCCTCTGTTCTGTATAGGAGGGGTATCTTGTTCAGACATCTGACAAAAAACGTTCCTTCTCCTTTTTCCCCCTGTAGTCACCAATTTGAATCCAGCTCAAGTCACAGTGAGGGAAAATTGTTATCCTATGATATCTGTTGGGTGTGTGGCACTTTTGAAAATCAGGCATGTGCCTAAATGTGGATTTATTTAGGAGTGTAGTTTTAGGCCTCTTTCTGAAAATCGTTTGTGTGTGTGTGTGTGTATTGTAAAAAGAAAAAATAAAACCTTCTGTCCTTCAGCAATATGACAGGATAGCAGAGAAGGATTTATTCCTCTCTGAGGCCCTGATTCAGTGAGGTAATTAACATATGCATAACTGAGCTTGTGACTAGCCTTATTTAAGTTAATGGAATTGCTCATGTGCTTAAAGTGACACATGTGCTTACGTATCTTGCTGAATTGACACCTTAAAATATGTGTTTTATGTGGTGTGTTACTTGCCAAACTAGCTAATTTCTCACTAATAAGTTTTTTTACTCTATTCTAGTCCTGCAGAATGGGCTGAAAGAGAACTTTGCTGATGTCCAGGTCTCTGTAGTAGAATGCCCTGATCTGACTCATGATCCCTTCAACTTTCCTGTTAAAGGTAACATACTGTTCTAACCATAAGCTATGACTCTGCCAATATTTCATAGCTGATTCTTCATAATTAGAAACTCTTGAAGATGATGGCAGAGGAAGAGTGGTCTTGTGGATAAGCTACAAGGCTGGGAAGTAGGAGAGCTGTGTGTTATTCTTGGCTCTGCCACTGGCTTGATGTGACCTGACTAGGACAAATCACTCAAGTGCTCTGCATCACTGTTCCTCATCTGTAAAATGAGTTTAACAAACCGGTTTAATTCTCTATTGTATGTTAAGGGTTTTGACATCCTCAGATTGAAGGGGCTATGTAGATACCAAGTTCTGTCTTGCTATTCAACTTCATTCTAATAATGAGCTCAGTCTCTGTTTATTTAAACTCCCACCATTGCCCCTACACAAGATAGGTGAAAGCATTTATATCTGTACCTTCTGCTGTCTTTGCATGATGACACTACGAACTATGCCTCATTAGAGCACCGGTGTTCCTCAACTGTTGCCTAGTAGATTTTGTGTGTGCTTGTAGAGCAGTACTACTTTTGAAACAGGCTGGCTAGCTTTCAGAAGTGAACCAATACCTTATGCATGTTTTTCTTCCAATTCAGGCCTACTTTACATGGATTTGTAGAACCCCTAACTTATCTTAGTACTCAGAAAAAAATGGTGATTTAAAACAGAGGTTCTTAACCAAGGGTCCAGGGCCCCCTGGGGGGCTGCGAGCAGGTTTCAGGGGGTCCTCTAAAATAAACCAAAGAGCAAGGCCAACATTAGACTCACAGGGGCCCAGGCAGAAAACAGAAGCCCAAGCCCTACCATGCGAGGCTGACGCCCAAGCAACTTCGCTTCACGGGGGCCCCTGTGGCTTGGGGCCCCAAGTAGTTGCCCTGCTTGCTACCCCTAACACCAGCCCTGGCTTTTAATCTACTGGATATGCAGAAAAACAGTTGCCGTGGCACAGGTGGGCCACGGAGTTTTTAAAGCATGGGGAGGAGGGGCTCAGAAAGAAAAAGGGTAAGAACCCCTGATTTAAAAGACTTTCTGAAAACTTAAAGGAAGCTTTTGAGGAACAAATTCTCTGTCTTATTATACTTCAAGTGCACAGAGAGAATTTTAGACAGATTCTCTTGACAAGCTAACTTGCCTTATTCTTGTTCCAGGAATCTGTGGGAAGCCTAGAATAGCAGATGTGGGAGGTCCTCCTTACCTTGTGCCTCTTGTACAAAAACATAAAGTGAGTTAATTTATAGTCATGGCTTTTTAGTGCACTTGCCAAAGAAAGAAGCATATCTAGTCATATTTTAAAATACTGTCCTGGCGAACACTGACTAATGAATGCTGCAGGATTCCACTTATAAAAAGAGGCTTGCATTGTGAAAGCATTATGGGCCAAGCATCCTGGCCTGTGCTGAGCATAAGAACATGTCAGAAATCCAACAGCTGAAGCTGCATGCAAAAGTTGTCCCTCTTCTGGTACCTACTAAATACTGTGTGGCTGTTTCTTCAAAAGCTGTCTGAGAGAAGCCACAGAGGGATGTTGGAGGGAATTACTTTAGAGTCCATGGCATGGTCTGTATGTTTATGTATTGTATGCTACCTGTCCCTCGCATCTAGCCATGGCCCTCCATTCTGATTATAACTATTGTTTGTAAAAACAGACTGTGTATGGGGCCGGTATAGGCCAAAGTAGAGTTCACATTAATACTTGCTAATGCATTGTCTTTTGGTAGAGCATGGGACCTACCAGAATCTGATTCTATGTGACATCACTTAAGGATATTTTCATTTTTTGCTTTAAACAATGTCACTTGCACAGAGATCAGTAATTTGGCCCTTAGACAGGATGGGGCCAAGCTTGTGCAAGAAGACACTGCAGTCCAGCAAATAAGTGGATATGTGCCCAAGTCATTACCTTTGAACTTGACCAGATGCCAGTGCTGTTCGGATTTGAAGATTGTGCTCAAACCAATCTGTACAAATAAATAATAATGATATTTGGATAAAATCGTCAAGAAATTGCAGTGGAATGTAACTGAGATGAGAATTACAAGGCAGGAAAGTCAAAGGTACATAAATGTCTGTCTCTTGTGCAGGTTTATGACCTGAACACCGTTGCAAAGCAAATAGAGTTGCCTGGAGCTTTCGTTCTTGGAGCTGGAGCTGTGTCCTCTAGGATTCTTGGAGTAAATGCTGAGGTCAGTAAACATATATAAATATGCAGAAGTTCTCAAAAAATGATTTCATTGATAGAGCAAATATTTCTACACTGATAACTTGTATGTACCACCATAAGTTTGTATGACACTTTACAAAGATAATAAAGACAAGGTCTCTGCTAGGAGTTACTTACGTAATAAACCACATTTTGTGTTTATAAATTCTACAGGGAAGCATATGGTTACTATGGTGCTAACAGGAAGCAGCATCTAGTTGTTGCTATACTGAAATTTGCAATTAGCTGGCCACATTTTTAATACCAGAGAAGAGGAAAAATATGTAAAAAATGGACTCCAAAGAGCTGAATGGTAAATGGCTTTAAATACCCAGTGTTAGTCCTCATTTTAAATATCACAAGAGAAAAAATAGTGTTATTCAAGATGCTATTGTTTTAAGACTTAAGCTTTAAGGTCAGGTAAGGATCAGAAGTTAAAACATGACTTAGTTGGTCTGTCCTACATGGTGAAATAAATAAAGAAAGCAGTTTTGATTTGAGGTGAAGGGAAAACTCCAGTGTAATATGAAAAATGTTCTAACTGCTACATCTAATTACAAAGAAGAGTACATGACTAAACATATTCCTAAGTGAGTGAAATACAATCAAAGAAGAAAACTAAATCAATTGAAAGCTGGCATCTTAACAGCCTGATGCACAATAGGAGTGAGAGAATTTTGCTCTTGGTAGTAAATACGATAACTCAGAGACTTTCAAAGTCGCTGCACGTTTTTATTATTTAAATAAAATAGGAAAATATTTTTATTTTAAAAGTAAGTAGTCAAATTAACCATTTAAATTATTATAGGCCTTGCCTTAAGGGTGATATTTTCAAGAGTGCTCAAAGTTGGTCTAGCTTTGCTTCTATTGAAGTCTATGGAAGTTTTTCTATTGAATGCAGTGAGAGCACAGTTAAGCTAATAGTATGAATGCTTTTGAAAATGCCACCTGAAAACTCTTTCATTTCAATACTTTGTAACGGAAGTTGAATGCTCAGTCCTGGTCATCATCACTAAGCTAGGCCTCCTGCAGAGATATATTAAGTTGGTTGCGTCATTGAGAAACTGTCCCATTTAGTGTTCTGTTATTTATACAGGGACTTGAATCCAAATCCCTAGATAAGAGAAATTTCCTTAATACATGTGTTTTACACTTAGTCAATTTTAAATTAAGAGTTTTCCTTAAAATAGTTTTGTGTTTTGCTAATCTATATGGACCTAATCCTGAGAGGTGAAAATTCTATTGTAGTTCTCAGGATTGGGCCCTAACTTGGGATGCTATCTACCTAGTAATGAAATCAACTGACTAGAACTAAGCAATGTTACATGCTCTTCTTTTCAGTTTATCCCAGTTGCTCAAGCTGAGAGTGAACAAAAGCCTGCTGTAAATGCGAGTTACACCGCTCGGATTAATGCTGCAGATGGAGGGTGCCTTCTGGAGAAGTACAGCAACAAATATAGTGACTGTGAATTTGGACTGATGGCCAACCTGTATGCCAGTCAGGGCCAACCTGGCAAGGTGCGTATTTGGATAAAATGTCACTTCTTCAGTAGGTGATAGCTAAAGTTAAACTTCTTTGTTTCAGGCCTGCCTTTTCTTTCAGGGAATGCTGATGTTAATATTAATTCCAAAAATCACATAAGAGAAATAATGTCCTTCACAAGAAAATGAAGTTGATGTGAGGGAGTGGATTCCCCAGGGGATTGGTACTGGGATATGGAACTTTTCACCCTTAAATCACCCATTGTAATACAGCCCAGGTTTGTAGTGACTGAAAGTTATTGTCATCTGATGCTTGATTGGCCTGTGTAAACTGAGGTTTGTGGTCTTAGTTCAGTTCCTGGTGGATGAGTGTCTCCCTCAACACAACTGGCACCAGGTGGTCTCAGCAAAGAAGCAAGGACTGAATGGTGCATGAAAATTGAACAACCTTCTTATCCCTAGAGAGTGTTCTTTCATGACAGGTTTGAGGCCTGTTGAGTGGGAGAAGGAAGCTTACACCTCTGCTTCATGTGCTATGCCTGTTGTGTGACTAAATAAAGAACTTCAGAAAAGCAAATTCTTACATGCAAAAAACAAAACCTGTTGAATATTTTAAGGATACAAAGGAAGCAGCACCTGTGAGAGAACTTACTTTAACAAAGATGATAGGATACATAGCAGCGTTGAAATACATGATGTACATAGCAAATATTCACAAAACATTACAGCATGATAGGCATGATAAATGTATGTCTACTCTCCAGGTTATTGAAGTGAAAGCCAATGGAAGAACTGGACAGCATAACTTTGTGACCTGTATGAGACAAATTATAGAAAAATGCTATGGAGATAAACCAGTTGGGATAGGAGGTACATTTGTCATTCAAAAGGGGAAAGCAAAGATTCATATTATGGTAAGTTAATCTTGATTCAGGCTCTTTATCTTTCTAAAAGATAATGATGCAGGACAGTTCAGGATATAAAGACTTAGTGCACTTAATTTTTTTGCAATAATGTGCACTTTCTGAAAAGTGATAAACAGAAAGTACAAAAACACCAAAATTGTATATCCCTTGACCCTAATACTCCCATCTTTTGTTGAGGCAAAGAAGCTGTAGACTCAAAAGGGGATGTATAAGGACTTGGTGAAACACATAGACAGTAGAATAGTGTGAAAAATAACTAAAAAATTAAAAAATCAATTAAACAACAATCAGAGATATGGTTTAACTTCGAGACTTATAATTTTTTTTATAAATTTTATAAAATATTAAAGTATTTAATATATTTATGCAATACCTATACAGTTCTTACTGATTGTATTTGCTTGCATGCTTACCAGAATTCGCTTTCCATTTTACAAGCAGAACTTTCTGAAATGTTAAACTTTTACAAGTCTCCAGTGATTCTTGTCTCTGACAAACCTATCAAATGTCAAAGATGAAATTCCTGTCTTCTTGTCATGCTGCTTTCATCTACCTAAAATTCAAAGGGTAATTTTAAAAAATCTATTACTCTGAAGAATTTTTTTTTTTTTTTCAAGAAGTGGATCTAAACATGATACCAGTGGTGCTCCCCTTTGGAGAAAAGCACCATTCCTGAGTCCTCAGAGTCTATAACACTCCTGAAACAGATGTCTTGAATGTGTATGCCTTAGGCTGTATTCACATTGGGAACAGTATTCACAACACTTATTATCAAGGTTCTATTTAGGGCTGTCGATTAATCGCGATTAACTCAAAAAAATTAATCACGATTAATCTCACTGTTAAACAATAGAATACCAATTGAAATGTATTAAATATTTTTGGATGTTTACATTTTCAAATATATTGATTTCTATTGCAACACAAAATACAAAGTGTACAGTGCTCACTTTATATTATTTTTTATTACAAATATTTGCACTGTAAAAATGATAAACAAAAGAAACTATTTTTCAGTTCACCTCATACAAGGACTATAGTGCAATCTCTTTATCGTGAAAGTGTAACTTACAAATGTTCAGTCACAAATTTAATTAATGCATTATTTTTTTAACAAGCAACATCAGCATGGAAGCATGTCCTCTAGAATGGTGGCCGAAGCATGAAGGGGCATACAAATGTTTAGATATCTCGCATGTAAATACCTTGCAATGCCGGCTAGAACAGTGCCATGCAAACGCCTCTTCTCACTTTCAGGTGACATTGTAAACAAGAAGTAGGCAGCATTATCTCCTGCAAATTGTAACCAGACTTGTTTGTCTGAGCGATTGGCTGAACAAGAATTTGGACTGAGTGGACTTGTGGGCTCTGAAGTTTTACATTGTTTTTGTTTTTGAATGCACTTATTTTTTTGTACATAATTCTACATTTGTAAGTTCAACTTTTATGATAAAGAGATTGCACTACAGTACTTGTATGAGGTGAATTGAAAAATACTATTTCTTTTGTTTTTTACAGTGCTAATATTTTTAATAAAAAATAAATTTAAAGTGAGCACTGTACACTTTGTATTGTGTTGTGTTGTAATTGAAATCAATATATTTGAAAATGTAGAAATATCCAAATATTTAAATAAATGGTATTCTATTATTGTTTAACAGCATGATTAATCATGATTAATTTTTTTAATCGCTTGACAGCCCTAGTTCTATTATGATTTCCATGACTAAAGTGGATAGGGATAATAAAATCATGGTCTAGATTGCTATTCCTGTTACAATTGTAATCACAGTTTGGCTAATGTTGTTCTCAGAAAAAAATCTGTCCGCATCAGTTGAAGAAAACATGCCAGAATCCTGTTAGTTTCAGCTGTGTTCAAACACAGCTGAAACTGACATAGTTCTGATCCCAACATGATAGAACAAATGTAACATGTGGATACAGGTTACCTGATTCGAAGAATTCCGCATTTGGTACCCGAGGCAGTGGAGGCAGCCATTGGGTAAAAGCTTATGGTTCTGAATAGAGAAACAATTGTGGATACTGCTTTTGCTGGTTAAGAAGAAATAGGGAGCAGAAAAGAATTTAAGGCTAGTGAAGAAAAGTAGCTTGGTCCTAGTATCTTCATTCAACTGATAATGCTTTTTTATAGCCCCCAGAATTTTCTGCCTGTCCTTTAAACACTGATGGGGAAGTGAATAATTGGCTCCGTTTTTTTGAAATGAAGGCTCCGTTGATTTGTCAGCCAGTACTAATTTCAAGAGATCCAGTAAGTCTCTATTTTGTGTTTGTCTATGAGTAACTTGACGTGTAACGATTCTGTCTTGGATTTGTTTTTGTTTTGTTTTGTTTTGTTTTTCTGTTCAAAAATGGCAATTGTTTATGGATTATATTAAAGTCTTTGAGGTGTTGGAATGGGTGGCTCAGGGGACTGGTAATAGAATATAACTAAGCTTTCACTTTTCACTGGTTTGAATTAAACCCAGGTCAATAGTGACTGAATGCTGATGCATGTTCAGTAACAAGAGTGAAATGTTTGTTCCCAGTCCAGTTCCTAGTGTGTAGGTGTCTGCTTCCCAAAACAACCAGCACAACTGCATTAATTTGGACATCTAGTTAGCAGTCTGAGAAGACAGACCAAGGAATGAATGGGGATGGAGACTGAATTATCCTTACTTTCATGTGGCCCATTCAGAAATGGGTTGGGACACTTTAGCAGTGCTATGTGGGGAAGCTGGTATTAGCACTGCACTGTATTTGTAGTATGGGCAAATCAAAGCCTGACAGCCTTGGGTATCAAAATATGGACTGAGCACATTTCACAAGCACTAAATTCAATAGCAAAAAATATTAAATGTATGAGAAAATCCATAAGCATGACTAGTATCCCTATCATTAGGAATATTGTTACATTTACATTAAAGTATATATATTAACCAAGAGTCTTGGGAGGAAAACTAATTACCATCTTTATTTTGTATATCTTTTTTAAAAATGTATAACAATTTAAAAAATACTTATGCCAAGTAGTGGGCACGGTAGTGGGACATGGTGTTGGTTTACCTTTCTTTCTTTAATTAAAAGCTGCCTTTTTAAGAACCTGATTGATTTTTCCTTGTTTTAAGATCCAAGGGTTTGGATTGGTGTTCACCAGGAAATTGGTGGAGAAATCTCTCAAGGCTACCCAGGGAAGGGTTATAGTACTTGGGAGGGAGATATTCTCGTGGGGAGGTAGACAGAGTTTCCCAAATAACTCATAAATAATTTGGGTGGTGACAGCAAAACCAGATCTAAGATGGTAGTTAAGCTTAGAGGTTCTCATGCAGGTCCCCACATCCGTACCCTAGAGTTCAGAGTGGGGAAGGAACCTTGACAGGCAGTCTTTGGGCCCAGTGCTCAACTGCATATCATTTCCCAAAAGCTAGTGATGAGTACTATAGGAATGGACATATATCAACAGCTGTTAATGGAATATTCTTCTGAATGAAAGCATCTGACATGTAAGTGCTATTTATTATATAATGATTGTCACTTATTATTTGTATTAAATTAGCGCCCAGAGAAATCAAGAACCAGGGCCTGTTGTGCTAAGCACTATTTGTTTGTGCAAAGACTGTCTCTGTTCCAGAGCTCACAATTTGAAAGTGACAAGATGCAAAAGAAAGGAAAAACAGACAAAAGGATGGAGTGTGTATTGCACAGTGCCTAGCAAAGTGGGGTCCTGGTGATGAGGGCTCCTGGGTACTATGGTAATACAAATAATTAATAATAAAATGGATACATTTTGCTTAATAGTCTCAGTTTGCCCCCAAATTAGCTGTTAGGGCTAATCGCACTAATATTGTTGCAATATAATAACATATTATATCTCTAAAAGGCAAATAGCATTGTGCCAATGGGAACCTCTTCATTTAGGCAGCTGGTGTGCAGAATCCAACACTTATCATATAGTTCATTATCATCTTATTGTTACCTTTCAGAGTAGCAGCCGTGTCAGTCTGTATCCGCAAAAAGAACAGGAGTACTTGTGGCACCTTAGAGACTAACAAATTTATTAGAGCATAAGCTTTCGTGGGCTACAGCCCACTTCTTCGGATGCATAACCTGTTATGTTATGTTATGTTGTTACCTGTGCTTCCTCCTGTCAGTACCTACCTGTTATCTCTCAAAATTGAGCCAGACACTATCTTTTTGTTTTTGTACAGTGTGTGGCACAATGGGGCCCTAATCTCTGATTGTGGGCCCATAGACGACCCTACCTCAACACAAATACTAGAGCCTGACTTAGAACAACTTGATTGCATGGAAGAACTGTTGTGTGTTGTAGTGCAGAAAACCTTTTTCTTTGAGGCCCCTCCAACATGCTATGAAAACCTTCATGGCCCACCTGTGCCACAATAACTGTTTTTCTGCATGTCGAGTAGATTAAAAGCCAGGGCTAGCGTTAAGGGGTAGCAAGCAGAGCAATTGTCTGTGGCCCCACACCACAGGGGGCCCTGCAAAGCTGAGTTGCTTTGGCTTTAGCCCCACGTGGCTTGGGCTTCAGCTTTCTACCCTGAGCCCCAGGGAGTCTAATTCTGGCCCTGCTCTCTGGTTTATTTTAGCAGACCCTGAAACCTGCTTGCAGCCCCCCAGGGGGCCCCGGACCCCTGGTTGAGAACCGCTGGGTAGAGGACTGGGAGTCAGGACTTCTAGATTCTATTTCTAGTTCTATCACTGTCTCAGTGTGACCTCAGGAAGCGACTCTCTGCCTCAGTTTACCAATCTATAAAATAGAGAGAGTACTAGGTTACTTGAAAGTCTTTTAAATAATTAAATGTTTATAAAACACTTTGAGATCCATGGAAGAAAAGTACAATATTAACTGCAAAATACTGAAGCATTACTTAAATACTCACGTAACATAAACTTGTCTCTTTTCTAGGGGTTTGATCTGCGAGTGGAGCACACCCATTGTTTCAGTCACCATGGTGAAGGAGGACACTACCATGAGGACACGACACCAGATAGTGTGCAGTATCTGGGATATTTTTTACCTGCAGAACTTCTCTTTCGTATTGATAGACCCAAGGAGTCTCATATGGTTTGGAGAGATTAAATCCATGGATGCACACTTAGTTTTGAGTGTACGGATAGCAATTAATTTTTAAAAATGAAATATTGGATTTGATCATTCTTTTAATTGACATCAAGCACACATATGAAAAGCTGGCATTTTATTGCAGTCTTAGCCTT
Source organism: Terrapene triunguis (assembly GCF_002925995.2). Taxonomy (NCBI): domain Eukaryota; kingdom Metazoa; phylum Chordata; order Testudines; family Emydidae; genus Terrapene; species Terrapene triunguis. The sequence goes on from NW_020664448.1 coordinate 15,924,775, forward strand.
TTTTAAAGAATGGGACACGTTCAAAGTTTAGATAGTTATTTGAATTCAAACAATTTCAATCACAATTTAATTTTTATCCAAACATCAAAGCCAAATAGTTTGTATTAATGATTTATTTTGTTCCATTTTGATTACGTTAGGCAGGCATTACTAGGTGATTTTCTCTGGCTATAGAAAGCCATCATTGAATTAATGAGAGCTCCACATTCTAAATGGAAGAGGAAAAGAGATGTGAATCAAGAACCATGTGGTAACTACACTACAATTCAGACTCTGATATTGACATGGCTGTGTGCCATTCTAGCCATATGTGCCCTAGTGGGTTATATGTGGGTAATGGGATTGGCCACTTATTTTAATCAGTGATTAGAAGAGACTTGTTTGAAATAAGAGGAAGGCACTCTTGTAGTTCCACTCATGTAACTTTTAGCTCAGCAGGACTACAGGGTGGTGCAATCCTACATCTACAGGAGTCAATGGCAATACCCCCATTGATTTCACTGAGAGCATAGAGGACCTACAGGTATGGAAATGTAAACTTGTCAAAGAGGCAGGGGTGAAAGTAACTTACAGGACTTACCGATACTGCCGGAGTCCTGCGGGGGGCAGGGCCTCAACTGGAAGAGGCGGGGCCTCTCAAGATTTAAAGGCCCTGGGGCACCGGCTGTGGCTGGGAGCCCCAGGGCCTCTAAACCAACCCGGGACTCCCAGCCTCAGAGGTGGCTGGGAGCCCCCGGGGCTCAGGGGCAAATTAAAGGGCCCGGGGCTCCAGCTGCCGCGGAGCTCCGGGCCCTTTAAATCCCCGCCCAAGCCCGGCTGCCGGAGCTGCGGGGGGGATTTAAAGGGCTTGGGGCTCCCCACAGTGGCGGGGAACCCCGAGACCTTTAAATTCCCGCTGTGGAAGCCAGTGCGGTCCGGCACAGCCTACTGGCTCTTGCCGGTACACTGTACCGGACCGGACCGGCTTACTTTCACCTCTGCAAAGAGGGACATTGTTACTGGTGCTTATGAGCTAGCTAACTACTTAACAAGCATAGGACCATTTCCAGGGTTTTAAATGTTCATGTTACTATCATGCCATGGGTGCTTGATTATTTTCTCATACCAGTGTAAATGAGGAGTAACTTTATTGAAGTGAGTGGAGTTACAGTGGGCTGACTGAAGGATCAGGCCCTGTTTGTTTCTAGTTTTGAATAAGGCTGAAGTACAGGAGCACTTTGTCAGCATTTTTTTTCTTTACACTCTGATGATATTTGTGTCATTTGTTCTGCAAATAAAGTTTTACTTAATTGATTTGAAACCATCTTACTTGCTGTCAAGTGGGATATTTCTAGGCTGTGAATAAACCCTGATTAGGAGTTAAAGACTTATTTTTTATGTTTTTTTTTATTTTTTTTTTGGTTTTTTTTTTTTTGTTTTTTTTTTTAGTAAAAACACACTAAACATGTAGATGTGAAGTGTATTTAATATTTTTTTAATATCTACCTGCTATGCACTGAAAGTAAGACATATGTATAAATCACTAATATACATATAACTTAAAGCCACAAACTCACCAGCCTGCCATATATTTGAACAGCAATGCATATACCTAGTACAACACACACATGATGTTCTGTATTTTCTTTAGTTCAATTAACACATGTGTTCTGGGCCTTAGGATAGCATAGGTACTTGAAAAGAGAGTTGGTGAAGCTGTCAAGCACCAGTTGTGGACAATTTTTTAGCAAACCTGCAGTAGTGTCTGGTGCAAATTGCTTTGTGTAGCATTAACGTATCTGTATCTTGTAACCCCCTTACTCCTGGGAAGGAGTGATAACTAAGGGCTAGTCTACACTTACCGGTTAGTTCGACGGCTGTGGATCGAAGTTCCGAGTTCGATTTATCGCGTCTGGTCTGGACGCGATAAATCGAACCAGGAAGTGATCCCCGTGGACTGCGGTACTCCAGCTCAGCGAGAGGAGTACCGCGAAGTCGACGGGGAGCCTGCCTGCCGCGTGTGGACCGCGTCTGAACCGCGGTGAGGTCGAAGTAAGGTATGTCGAATTCAGCTACGTTATTCACATAGCTGAATTTGCGTACTTTACTTCGATTTGGGGGGTAAGTGTAGACCAGCCCTAAGTCTGGCCACTGACCTGGCTATGCTGCTCCCAGCATGGGTGTTTATAAAATTTAAGGCCTTTTACTCAAAAGTGTTCTGGGCTCTCTGTGCCCGTGGCAGGAGCTGCCTACAGATGTGTGCTGAGCTGAAAATGCCAAGCCACACTACCAGTCTCAGCACAACTCCTGCTGGCTTCCCCTACCCCAGCAGTGCAGGTGGCAGCAACTCAGCGTGTTGAAACTAGATCTTCCCCTTTCATACAGAAAAAGGGTGTCGGGGGGCGGGGTGGTAGAGAGACCAGCTGGCGCTTTTTGTAACGGGGGAGAGGGGGGCTGAGCCACCCACCTTGGGCAGCATCCCCCCCCCAGCTAGCTGTGCTCTGTGGCAGTAGCTGCAGGGTGGTGCTGCCGAGGGGCGCTCCAGCTGCCTGAGGCAAGTTCCTCCTCACGCAGGGCCGGACAACCTGGCTCTGGAGCGCCGCCTGCCGGTGGCTTGGGGCGGGGCAGCTGGTGGGTTAACTAGGCAGCGACTCTAGACAGGCACAGAACGAAGCCCAGGCCCAGGCAGCCGGGTCTAGCCCCTCCCCCTCGACCTAGGCAGCGCCTCCCTCTGGTCTCCACTTCCCCGTCCGGACCCGTAATTCCGAACTCCCCCGAAGCCCCTCCGGAAAGAGCCGAAGCCCGCAGCGGCCGCTGTGCAGTGGCCACGCCCCTTTGTGGTATGTCCCGGGCCGCTGCCCGTAGTGGTTGTGCGCATGCTCGGCGGGGCCTGTCAGTCTCGGCTCGGGGGCTGCGCACTCTCGCCCCGCGGCGCCCCAGCCGCCGGGAAGATGTCGGGGGCGCCGGCGGTGCGGATCAGCATCGAGTCGGCGAGCGAGAAGCAGGTGCAGGAGGTGGGGCTGGACGGCAGCGAGACCTACCTGCAGCCGCTCTCCATGTCCCAGAACCTGGCGCGCCTGGCGCAGCGCATCGACTTCAGCCAGGGCTCCGGCTCCGAGGAGGACGAGCCGCCGCCTGGGGCGCAGGCCCGCGACTGGGCCGCGCCCGGGGACGCCGAGGACGAGGAGGGTGAGCGAGAGAACGGGGGGGGGCAACAAGGTCTCCCTCGGCTGGGCGCCCCCACCCGGCGTTCCCCGCCGCAGGGCTCCCCACCACCACCCGCTGCCCCGCGCTGGGACCCAGCCTCCAGGGAGGCAGCGCCAGGGCCCCTCCTGGATCCCCAGGGACAGCCATCCCCACTGGGCAACGTACGAGTCCAGCCCACCCGCCCCGGTGCGTTATGTGACTTGTGGCCAGCCCCTGATGGGGCTGCCGCGTTGGCCCTGATCCGAGAGCTGTGCTGCACGGGTGGCCCCCGGCGCGTATGTGCCCTGCTGACGGCGCTGGGATCCTTGCAGACCCACCTGTGTGGCATAGCGGGTAGGATCTGTGCAACGAAGTGGTTCAGCTGTCATGAAAATGTCACTCCGGGACTAAACTAGCCTTCGGCAGAGTCCAGAGCTGTCATGGTACATGCCCTGTCTGAGCCTGGGTATCTGGGCCACTAGTGTTTGAAGCCAAGCTGTAAGAGGGTGGTGGGTTCTACATTGAATGTAGTATGAGAGATCTTCCTCCCTCAATAGCTGAGCAAACTATCATGGTAACTCTTTCCTGGGAGAGACATTCTGGTCAAAACGTGACTTTGGGTGTCCTCTCATTGCATAGCTTATATTAATGTAACCTCATCTGTGGATTTGAGGCCTAAAGCAGTTCACATCTTCAACAAGCTCCCACTTACATGACTTGACCAGTGTACCAGAGACTCCAAAGTAAAAAGCATGTGCTGCTTCATTTTGAGCTGAAGAGCTATGGCTCTCTAGCCGGGGCTATAAGACTCTTATTCTCTGGATTAGGAAAAGAGGAGGACATTTAACATAACCTACATAAATAAAAAATATATTTTAAAATGCAAATTTTTCAGATTATTTGCAGACTGTTTATGCTCTGTCTTCAGTTTAAGGACCAGTCTGGTATAGATACTGTATTTGCTACTGGAATATAAACCTTTGTTTTGTTTTTGTGCTTTAGGGCTGGTAAAATTTCAACCATCCCTTTGGCCTTGGGATTCAGTGAGAAACAATTTAAGAGGTGCCTTGACTGAGATGTGTGTACTCTATGATGTTCTCAGCATTGTCAAGGATAAAAAATTCATGACTCTGGATCCAGTTGTGCAGGATCCGCTTCCCCCAAAGCAGGTACAAACCATCTTATTGCTTAATACATCTTGATAACTTAATACGGAAGATCCCATACAACTGGGACTTTTTACATAACCACAAAACAGGTATAGCCTAGTGCAAGCCTCCCCATGCTGTTCTACCACAGTGCCTCATCTCTCAACTGGAGGGACCACTTCTGGAGGAGAGAGGGTAGCTCAGTCTCAATGATGTATCTGCCGAGGCTGCCAACAAGTGTGCCAGTTATAGTAGTGTGATACCTGCATATGAAACTAAGGGCTTGTCTACACTTACATTTTATAGTGGTCTAACTTGCTGGCTCAGGGGTTAAGTGAAAAAATCACCCCCCCGAGCGCAGCAAGTTAGAGTGCTTTAAAGCGCCAGTGTGGACAGGCTCCGAGTGCTGGGAGCAGTGCTCGGAGCTATTCCCTTCGTGGAGGTGGATTACCGCACGTGAACACACTCTCACTTCAGAGCACTCCCACGGCAGCGCTTTGAAGTTTCTAGTGTAGACATAGCCTAATTTCAAAATAAGTTACTAAATAGCACATCAGATGATAATTATTAGTCACTACCAGTTTCCAATAATTAGAACTGTGAGGATTTGTTTAAAAATTAAAAATATTTACAACAGTTCAAAATTGAAATTTATTTTCATGTTTCCAGAATCCTCAGACTTTACAGTTAATTTCAAAGAAGAAGTCACTAGCTGGAGCAGCCCAAATCCTGTTGAAAGGAGCAGAAAGGTTATCCAAATCAGTTGCAGAAAACCAGGAAAATAAGCGACAACGAGATTTCAACTCTGAGCTCTTGAGATTGAGACAGCACTGGAAGCTGAGGAAAGTGGGAGACAAAATCCTTGGGGACCTGAGCTACAGAAGTGCCGGTATGGCAGGTCACCTGTTATCAAGAATGAATCTTAAATCTTTTATTTCACTAAACAGTTTTTGATAATTAATTGTAAATCCCAAAGTTGGAAAGGAATGATTGAAGTGGTAAAATACTATAAGAGTTCTGTGAAGGAACTAAGAAAAAGGAGAACTTACATTTAATACCAGGAGAAACATCCTGATATTGAGATCTCAAAGATGGTGATAAAGCTGCATCACTTTTGGTACATTAAAAGTACAGTAACTCCTCACTTAAAGTTGTTCCGGTTAAGTTGTTTTGTTGTTACGTTGCTGACCAATTAGGGAACATGCTCGTTTAAAGTTGCGCAATGCTCCCTTATAACGTTGTTTGGCAGTCACCTGCTTTGTCCACTGCTTGCAGAAAGAGCAGCCCTTTGCCGCTAGATTATGGGGGCTTGGAACCAGGGTGGACCGGCAGCCCCCCTATCAGCTGTCCGCTCCCCTAAGTTCCCTGTGCGGCAGCCGCCTAGCAGGCTATCAATTGCTGGTAGTTCATCTGTCCCTCCCCCCACTGCCATGTGCTGCTCCTGCCCTCTGCCTTGGAGCTGCTCCCAGGAGCCTGGGGGGCTCAGGATGGAGGGAGCTTGCAGGTGGAAACTGCTGCCTCAACTTCCTGATCTAAAAAGGCAGTGTACTTATTGTGGGCCAGTGTTCTTAAAGGGGCAATGCACATCTCTCTCTCTCTCTCACACACAGGGTGTGTGTCTCTGTCTGCCATGCTGTCTCCCCTCCCTCCATTCGTGCTGCCTTGTAGAGTATGAGGCTACATTAACAATAATGTGTTAACCTTTGAGGGTTCATCTGAGTTCTAGTTCATCATTTAGCAGTAAGGCATTCCCTGGGAAATATCCCACCCTCTGACTCCACCACCTCAACCAAGCTTCACAATCATCATTGCTGTGTACAGTATTAAATTGTTTGTTTAAAACTTATACTGTGTATACATATATATATAACATAGTCTTTTGTCTGGTGAAAAAAATTTCCCTGGAACCTAACCCCCCCATTTACATTAATTCTTATCGGGAAATTGGATTCGCTTAACGTCGTTTTGCTTAACATTGTGGTTATGTTCCTGAATAATGCAACTTTAAGTGAGGAGTTACTGTAGACTGTTTGGAGCACTAGAAAAGGTTCTTTTAAGGAACAATCCTGCATTAGGTTGGGTTAGATGAATAGTAGTTTTTCTTCATCTCTGATTTCTATTATCTAGATTTGTTCTGTAAAAATTATTAAAAAGATATTTGGTCACTTTTATTCTTTTCTGAATTGATATACAATCCCCATATTCCAAAGTACAGACTTTACAATACTAAAATGTAGTTTATGAAATATTAAATGAGAGATTATAAATGTTATTGAATAGAACATACTAGGTACTATAACCTGGGAAAGAGTTATAGTACGATACACAAAAGGTGGTTGGTTGTATGGTTGGTCATACAAGGTTAATAATGTCCTAATGTCTTGATTCAGCAAGTAATTAAACAAGTGATGAACTCCACACACGCATAGTCCCTTTTGAAATCAATAAGTATACATGTGCTTAAAGGTAAGCCCTTGTGTAAGTGTTCACGGAGAATGTGGCATCGCCATGACAAAATGAGAGAACCACTTTAATGTACAAATTTTTAGATGGTACAATAATCTATGTTAAAAAAATAAATCCAAAGAGTTTTAAGCATTATGTGAAACATAATATGATCATTTTGAGCTGGGAGTAAAATATTCAGATGCAGTGTCCCTTACTGGTAAAATCACAGGTACCACGACATTTAAGCCAACAACTCCCCTCTCATTCTCTCTTACCTCTCCCAATGCCCAGAAAAAAAGAAAGGAAACCATATAGCCCAGATCATATTGTTCTACTGTATTTCTTAGTGTTAACATGTAGTCTCTTCAATTGACAATTATGGAGTGAAGAGAAGACATTTTACTGAATTGAACTTTTTTCTCCCAAGAAACAGTGTTAGTCAAATGTAAGCAATATCTCTCATGATGCAAAGATGAGAAGACTTCTAATCCATAAAAACTTTGTCTCGTGAAAGTTTTTAGATGTTTTCATGATATTTTCTGTTTCCCTTTTTAGGATCCCTCTTCCCTCATCATGGGACATTTGAAGTGATAAAGAACACAGATATTGATCTGGATAAGAAGATACCAGAGGATTACTGTCCTTTGGATGTTCAGATTCCAAGTGATTTAGAGGGATCAGCCTATATAAAGGTTTGCCAAAAACATATGTTGTATAGTTTCTGTACTATTCATGTAGTTGTAATACAGAACACAAGACAATTAACATTCTTTTTCATTTTCTTGTATAGGTTTCTATTCAAAAGCAAGCTCCAGACATAGGTGACCTTGGCACAGTTAACCTGTTTAAAAGACCTCTGCCAAAATCGAAACCAGGTACATTCTTTAAGCTCCAGTCTTAAGGATTGAGTTTGCATTTGACACTAAATTGGTGAATCTCTCATTATGGAGAAATACTTGAGTAGTACCTGAAATTAAGAACAAAAGGGGAAATAATTTTCTCATTCTTGATTTAACTGAAATCTTCACCTAAATGCAAAATGAGACTTTGCAAACGTGACACCTTCAAAATGTACATTTGGATATGATGCTGTTGAAGGTGTTACAATTCCTTCAATGACTCTACTGCACATGCTTGGCTTTTGTTTAGGAGGAGAGTCAACAATCTAACTTGAGTTTAATTGAAAATCACTTACATAATACACCTCTACCTCGATAAAACGCGACCCGATATAACACGAATTCGGATATAACGCAGTAAAGCAGTGCTCCGGGGGGGCGGGGCTGCACACTCTGGTGGATCAAAGCAAGTTCAATATAACGCGGTTTCACCTATAACGCAGTAAAAATTTTTGGCTCCCGAGGACAGCGTTATATCGAGGTAGAGGTGTATGGGTTCCATTTAAATCTTTTTCTCAAATTATTTTACTTATATATATTTTAAATATTCCAAGTATACAATAGGATGAACTAAGGTATAATTGTGCTTTTGACGGGGACAAGCAGCAGGAAGAAAGAAGCGCATCAAGTGCCTGCTGTAGTTCATGGAGCTGAGTAGCAAAATTTTGCCTGAAAATGTAACTCACTTTATTTTTCTGTTTCAAGCCAAAATTTAGATTGAGACGTCAGGTCAGCTCAGACCATTTAAAAAACTGTTTCAGAAACTGTTAAGAGCAAGTTCGTAAGCTTTATTTATATAAAACAGGACAGCCCGTATTTTACAAATTAATTGGGGATTGAGGAGCTCATAAAGTTGAACATCTCAGAATTACAGTAGGTGCAGTGCATTGATTTCTTCTTATCCTTTAACCCATTGCAAAGCAATTTCCAGTGCACTAAAGGCTTGGAATGTGAAGGCATATTGACCTGTTCTTCATCAACATCACTTTTGTTACGTGATTTCACACACACTCACACCCCGGTTATGAAGAATGATCTTTATAACTGCTCATTCGTAAGATTGGTGTTCATAAAATTGAGGTCTACTGTAAATTTAGTGTTTAGAAGATATTTATAAATTGGGAACACAAAATCTATCCTGTCAATCTCTTGTATTGCTATTAATTAAACGCAGGAAAAAACACAGTAGGATTAAAGAGAACGACATGAAATAGTCGATGAAAGGAGCATATTATGCCAGCTCTTTAAGATATGCATTAGCTGCCTGTGCTGGCTGCTTATGCCAGTGCATGGGGAGAGGCAGTCTCTTGACAGCTGAGGTCAGCTTAGATATTCTTGCATATTTCTGAGATCTAAATGTTTCAGGGCAGGGCATTTTAAGTGGGGAGTGCTCAGTGCTGGAACTAACTTTCCCATTTGCCTGACAGACCAGTGGTTTATGTGAACTGATGGTATGCCCTCATTTGGAATACCATAGTCAGTTCTGGCCACTCCATTTCAAAAAAGATTTAGTATGATTAGAAGAGATTTAAAGGTGAGCAATAAAAAGTACTAGAGGCAGGGAGAGCATGAAAACATTGGGAGTTAAGTCTAGCGAGAGACAGTTATAAGGGGAATACCAGTATAAAGCAGGTGAATTGGATGCTCCTATTTATCTTTGCTCATAATACAAGCCCAAGAGGACATCCAGTCTGAATGAAAGGTGATACATTGAAAACTCATAAGAGGAAATGTTTTTTCCTAACACTTACGGAATCTGTGGAATTTCTTTGCTGCAAGATATCAGTGAATCTAAAAGCACAGCAGAATTTTTTAAAAAACTAGATGTTTTTGTGAACAACGACCTCCACAATTTCAAACTAAGACATGAGATTTCATGCTTCAGAAGCCAGTCACTAAGTTTTGGGCTTAGAAAGAAACTTGGTGCTGGCCACTCATAGACAGAATGCTGTACTAGATAAATCACTGGTCTGATCTCATTTGGTAATCTTTGTGTTCAGGGCATAAGGCCATCTATTTATTCAGGCCAATGTTTTTAAAAATAGGAGCATAAATTTTGGCTTCTAAATCCATACTGTAGCATCTTCCTGATTTTAAAAAATGTTGGGTGTGTTTATGTGCCTGGGTTAATTTTGCAAGTCTAAACATACTGTTTTGAAAGTGCTTACTCGGTTTGCAATCTCTTTGAGGCACAGATTGTCGTCTTAACTGTTTGTACAGTGCCCAGCACAGTGTAGCAGGACCATCTAGGTGCTAGTGCAGTACAAATAGTTAATATGCACATGTAAGCTTGGTTAAAATTCACTAGTATTTTGTTTTGTGTTCACTCACGTAATTGAGATAATATTGTAACAAGGTTCAGCTCAGGTGGCAACAGTAGGCTAGATTTTTCCAGTCACACTGATCACCTGGTGCTTTAGTCATTCTCTAACAGCTGACATCTGAATTAGTAAAATGGGTTGCTTCTTGTTGTTTCTTTGAAAATTTGGATGGCTCGTGTTTTCCAGGTGCTCCACATTGGCAGACAAAACTGGAGGCTGCACAAAATGTTCTCTTATGTAAAGAAATATTTGCTCAGCTGTCTCGAGAAGCAGTTCAAATTAAATCACAAATTCCTCACATTGTTGTGAAGAACCAGATCATCTCCCAGCCTTTTCCAGGTAAGAAACCTTGTGAGACTCTTGTCATGGAACATGGAATCCACAGAATTGTCTATTTTAATCCAGACTTAAACTTTGATTTGTATGAAGTTTAGGCAAGGTCAGTTGACCCTGTTTCTGTACTTAGACCAAATTAAGAATTGGATTAAGACTTCCCTGGAAACCACATTATGCATAGGATCTTTTCTGACTAAAGAGTTCTTTTTAAAATGACTCTCATGGTGCACTTGTATTATTTCAGTAGTAGTGGTAGCAACAACAAAAGTTGTGGTAGTCCAGTGCACCACCTTATGGGGATTGGAATTTGAGGCTCTCTATCAGTCCTCCTCTCCAGAGGTAGGTTTATGGGAGACTACAAGACTTCTGATTGACTTGTGTTAATGGTACCTGAATAGGGCTAAGTCTAATACCCTTCAATCAGGCTGGTCCAACAATATGGGGACTCTGAAAGCATCCTCTATACTCAGAGTAGCCTTGGGATTCCCCCACCCCGGTGAGGGTGATTGTGACTCCATCTTTTGAAGAGTTTTTTGGATTGCTTCAAAAAATATAATGGTTGGTGAACTGGGTGATATGAGAATTATTTCTTCCCCAGTATGCTGCAGGGTCTCGCTCTTAGGAGACTTTCCTTTTCTTCACTTGATAAGGAATTATAAATTAAAAAAACCTATTAAGTCACTAGTTGATCCCTGGGCACTTTATTAATTATATCTTGAATTACAAATTGGCAAAATGATCATGTTTTCTTTTCTGGTTTGCACAGTGTGACATGATTGTTCGTTTGAATTTCTCTGAAACAGCATTGATTGCAGAGCTAATGATTCTGAAAGGGGATAAGGGAAAGAGAAGAATAAATTATCCTGTCTTGTTTCTACTTATCAGCATGAAAAAGTTGACAATGTGTTTGCTTTTCATTTGCCTTATACAGGTTTGCAGTTGTCTATTTCTTTGTGTCACTCTTCTAATGATAAGAAATCCCAAAAAGCTGCTTCTGAAAAACAGAGTCCGGAGGATCACCTCTATGTTCTGGAACACAATTTGCATCAGCTGATCAGAGAGGTAATGCATTTTTAGTTGAACACTGAAGTTCTCTTATTTCCCATTCCATGCAGGCAATGCTTAAAGTAGAAAGAACAGTTACTTACCATAATTGTGGTTCTTCTGAGATCATTCTCCCCACTCCTCTTTTTCACTCTGTCTTACTATAAATTCTTGATTTATTAGAAGGAGCTGCATTGTGGTTGAGGCTGTGCTCCCTTATATCTCTTTGGGGGCAAGGGAAGCACAAGGACATGCACAGCCTTAAAAAACAGTAGAAAGTTCTACTCTAGAAAGTTCTGAGATCATATGCCCAGGATGTGTGCATCTCCTCCAGTGAATACTGAAGCAAAATAGGCATTACACACCTCAGCCTTCTTGATGTCGTCCGTTATTTGCTCTTTTTCCCCTCGGGGTAGAAGACCTACACTTTCCTTCATCTTTTCTCTTGCTCCTACTGTATTTAAAGAACCTCTTTTGCCTTTTATGTCCCTTGTTAGATGTAACTCATTTTGTTCCTTAGCCTGATTTTGTCCCTACATGTTTGTGCTATTCTTTTGTGTTCCTCCTTAGCAATTTGTCCATGTTTTTTCTTCATTGTAGGATTCCTTTTTGATTTTTCTGGTCATTAAAGAGCCATATTGGCCTCCTCCTATTCTTGATATCTTTCCTTCACATTGGAATAGTTTTCAGTTGTGCCTTTAATGTTGTCTCTTTGAGAAACTGCCAGCTCTCCTGAACTCCTTTTATCCCTTAGATTTTCTTCCCATTTTCATTCCTACCAGTTCTCTGAGTTTGTTCGTCTATTTTTTCAATGTCCATTGTCCTTATTCTGCTGCTCTTACTCTTTGCTTTTCTTAGACTTATGAAATCGATCATCTCGTGATGACTTCCACTTTCAGATTTGCAACCAACTCCTCCGTGTTGGTCTGAATCAGATCTAACATGGCTGTCCTCCAGTTGCTTCCTGTACTTTCTGAAACAAAAAGTTGTACCCAAGACATTCCAAGAACTTATGGGAAATTATGTGTGTTGTCATACTACTTTTGTAATGGACATTTGGGCACTTAGGCCCCCCCATTACTACCAGGTCTTGTGTTTTGTTTTTTTCTGTTGTTTGTTCTAGAAATGCCTCATCCACTTCCTCTTCCTGATTTTGTTAGTCTATAGCAGACTTCTATCAGGATTAAGGCTACATTTTAGTCATGGGTATTTTTAGTAAAAGTCATGGACTACTCACTGGCAGTAAACCAAAATTCACAGCCCGTTACCTGTCCATGACTTCTACTATTTACCCCTAACTAAAACTTGGGCCGCGGGTGGTGTGGGGCAGAGGGAGGCGGCCTGGGACCTCAGCAAGTGCTGGGGAGATGCGGGGCGGCAGCGCCTGGCCTAGGACCCCCGCTGGTGGTGGGAGGGGAAGATTGGCGGGGCTGGCAGGCTCCCTACCCAGCTCTGCGCAGCTCCCCAAAAGCAGCTGACATGTCCCTGCAGCTCCTAGGGAGAAGGAAGGCCAGTGGGGCTCCGCACACTGCCCCCACCACTAGCGCCGCCGCTGCAGCTCCCATTGGCTGGGAACCACAGCCAATGGAAGCTGTGGGGGTAGTACCTGCCGGCAGGGGCAGCACGCAGGTCCCCCTGACCCCTCCACCTAGGAGCTGCAGGGACATGCCGGCCACTTCCGGGAAACCCCCTCGAGGTAAGCGCCGTCCCGCATCCCAGCCCTGAGCCCTCTCCCTCACACAAACTACTGCTGCTGGGCAGTGAGAGAGGGGCCCACAGGCCGTGGTGGCCCGAGACTGCCCCAGCAGTGGCTGGTGCAGCTGGCTGCAGCCGCTGCAAAGTCGCAGAGGTCACGGAATGTCATGGAATCTGTGACTTCCATGACAGACACGCAGCCTTAATCATGATGTCACTCTCCTATATTTCTCCCCTTTTATCTTTACCCAGAGACTTTCAACTGGTCTGCCTCTCACTTCCTTCTGGACCTCAGAACTAGTGTATATATTCTTGATGCATAATGCAACACCTCCTCCCTTTTAGTTTTCCCTTCCCGGTTGTGCGAAAGATCCACATAAACAGGGAAGCAGACTATACAGGGAAATATGAAATTGACTGTACATAAAGTGCAGTCAAATGCACAAAGTAAAACTGGAAAAATGAAGCATACTTTTCTTAGTTTTTATTACTGTGGTTATAGGTGTTAAAATAGCATGCAGCACTTTTTTTCAGAAGTGTGACTTTTTTAAATTGTCCTTATGAAACATGAGGCAGTGTATTATAATTGATTAGCTGTATGTATTAGAAGAGCACACGCTTGAGTTTTGTTATCTTCTCCTTCAGTCATCCCGCCTAACAGCTCTTGTTTGTTGCAGTTCCACAAGCAAACTTTGAGCTCTACAATGATGCCACATCCAGCTAGTGCACCATTTGGCCATAAGAGAATGAGAATGGCAGGACCTCAGGCGTTTGATAAAAATGACATCAGCTCCTTACAACCAAATGAAGGGCTTCTGGAAAAGATCATTAAACAGGCAAAACACATCTTTCTGAGACGCAGGTGTGCACACAAGCTATTTTTGGTAAAGCCATAGTAAAACTAACACTGTGTTCCACACAGGCTGTGAATTAATTGTTGAAAATGTTCCCAAAACTTATTACTGTTGTTATGCCAGAATGCTTTTCTAAGAGTTTTATTGGCACCTAATAGTTAAGATTAAAAATCCTATTTCTAAGTATGTGAGTATAGTGACACCCATGGAATGCAAACACAGAAAGTTCAATACTACTTGTAAGATACCCCTCTACAGGATACTTGTAATATAATGATAGTTGTCTCTGCTTTAACAAAAGCACTACCTCAGTCCTTTTCAGTACTTTCCTCTGTACGCTGTGTAAAAACACATAGCTGATCTCTATGCTGAATAACATGTTTAAAACTATCTTTGGGGGTGCATGTAAAGTATGAAGTTTAAGCAGATACACTTCCTTTGCAATTCAGGCACCAAAACTGTTTTGGTCTCCTTGCGTGTGCCCAAACTGCTCACCTTATAACGCAAATAAACATAGCTTTAGGTGTCATAAAACTTAGTTTGTGAAATAAGTTTATTTTACAAACTAAGTGTACTTTACAGTACCAGCTAGATCAAACTGATGTCTACTCACTACCTTGTCTTTATTTGGAGAAAAGATGGTGGCACACACTATCTAGATATCTAGACCATGATTTTATTATCCCTATCCACTTTAGACATGGACGTCATAATAGAACTAGGGATATCAAGCGATTAAAAAAAAAAAATAAGATTACCGGGGTGTGGTTTTTCTGTTTTTGTTTTTTTTAGAACTGCTCGAACGATTGACAGCCTAGCTAGTCGTATTGAGGATCCACAGATTCAGGCCCATTGGTCAAACATAAATGATGTTTATGAATCCAGTGTCAAAGTTCTAATAACTTCCCAAGGGTATGAGCAAATATGCAAGTAAGTATGAAAACTAAAATATTCTCTACTTAGATAGAGTTGTCTCTTTTAGCTGTGGTGATTGAGTGCATATAACATTGTTGCTCCTATGAGATCAAATCCAACTTCAGGCAGACCAACGTGAGCCCAGTATTTGTGTATTTGCTTTATATGTTCAGGTATGGAATACTAATGTGGTTGCAGAGAATGAGAGAAAATTAAACTTTCCATAGATTGAGATAAGCTTGACTTAAAAGTAACACTCAGCCAAAACAGCTTTCAGAAGAGAAACCCTAAAATTAAAAAGCTATCTGCCTTATGTAACATTCTTGCTACAGTAATGTAGGAATTTAGTACATAGATATTACCTTTTTCTTCAAATGACTATGACAGTATTCCTTTAGGGGAAGAGTCAAATGTTGGGCCTGGTTACTAAAAGTGTCTTTAAAATGCTTTCCTCTACTTCCACACTAGTGGGCTGGAGAAACTGCTAGATCTCCGAACCAGCAGTTGCAACCTTGTTAAAATCTGTGGGCTTGTCTATATGGAAACTGGAACTAAAATAATCACTTGTAATTCACGCCTTTAGTTATATCAGTGCAAATAGACATTCATATTTCAGAATTAAATGTCCACACACAGACTTGCAGTTAAATAATTAAAGACATGAATTACAACTGGTTTAGTTGCCATGCTGGTAAGTCTTCAGTTCTGTGCTGTATTGGGTGACCCTGAATTTATTGAGAGCACAGAGGAGTCCCATGTGGCTTGTCTGGGTCTTCACCCTCTGCTGGCTCTGTTCTTTTAAGTTGACAGGGAATTGCAGTTGGTGAGATTCTGTGCTCTTGGAGCACTTCAGCGAACAGGAATCTTACCAGCTAGCTTGGGATTGATATTGACAAGAATAGAGCTCACTGGGGGAGAGAGAGAGAGGATGCATGTTATGTCCCCTGCATCTCTGATGATAAACCACATCCACTGTTCTAAGTTAACCAAAATGTTTTAAAAACAGAATTTACCAAGCAACCTTGAAAGGTTTGTTAGGGCTCCCCTGCCCGTCCTTGTTTCTCGTCACACAGACAGAAAGCAGAAGGCCAGAGTCCAAAGTACAGGCAATGCAATGTTTATTGGGGTTACCAAACAAGCATAATCCCAGCTCTTTACACCAGTAGAGCTTTTCTTTTTTCCCCACCACCACCTTCTTAACAGGCTTAATTATACTTGTCATGCTCGCCCCTGGTACCGCCCCTTACATTTATGGTCATGTTCCATTTTGGAGAGTCTTGAGTCTCTGGGTTTCGGTACCACCTCTTTTGTACCCCATGGGAGGGGTAGGGAGTAAGGTTGTGTACTGGCCAAGGCTACCCTTTCTTTGGTTTTTAGGGTTTCTTATACAGCCCCTCCCAACTGGGAGTCAAGGCAGTCGTATATTAAACTCCCACCATACAACACTTTAGCTCTGTTTCTTATCTTTTCTCATTATACAAAAAACCCCATCTGGTTGTAGGCAGAAGCAACACACAGTGTCTTTGTTTCTTATTCACATAGGTTAGTAAGGATATAAGAATATCAAAAGTCAAACAGGCAAACAAAACCCCAAATTCTACCTCCGGCTAATAAACAGGCCTCAATACTATATTACCATCTCTAACAAGGTTCATGCTTTGTTATTCATTCAGATTGAAACTGTTTTCCCTGTCTGCCCTAATCAAGAATATGGGGGTGTCAAGATGGTAACTTCCTATTGGATTGTTCTTTAGCATGTGTAAGATGCTTTTAAAAGTGACTTTTAATAAAAGTTCCTATTAAAATGTAGTTGTGAACTGCCAACTTCTAGATGATTTTTCAGTAAATATACCGATTGTATCTCTTTGTTTAAAAGGTCCATTCAGCTACAGCTGAACATTGGAATTGAACAGATCAGGGTAGTGCACAGAGATGGAAGAGTTATTACGTTGTCCCATCAAGAGCAAGAATTACAGGATTTCCTTCTGTCTCAGGTAAACTCACGTTCAATTCCTGGGATTTTATTACTTGCATGTGTTTGTCTAGTATCCGCGATTGGGATGAACAGTAATGAGTAGCATGAGTATATTTGAAACAAAAGTATTGTTTGTCAGAAAGATAGAAACTAGGTAGAAATTCCACATGTGCAGACAAGAATGTCAGTAATTTTGCAGGTTTAGTAATGATTGACCACATTCTTCATAAAGAAATATTTGTGTATCGACTGTGAGAACTGTATCACGTTTTAGCCAGGTGGATGTGAGTTCAGAAATACTAACAAAGAAGTTCATTTGAAATACATTTAAATGCATTGTTTGTGCTATTCACCATGTGAGCCTTCAGAACACACTGCTGATCTAGCAAGCATGCTGCTTTTCTTAATCATAAGATTCTACTTAGTTGGTGGGAGCCATGTCAGACACTAAGGTATTTTTATGTAAAACAAACTTGTTCTAGCCAAACCTCCATCAGGAGTAGAGTTCTTAATAGCTAACATGCCCTTAATTAACATCACTTTCAACATTGTGTCAGGGTTTCCAACTTTGCATGTGACACTACTAAATCAGCTGACATTTGAATGAACTGTGGTTTCTTAACTGTTTACAATGAGTCTTGTTTTTGTTCAGATGTGACAGTCTGTCCAATACACATTGTGTAGTAAAGATGCAGCCATTGTATTAATTTACAGATCATTTGCCTTTTTACAGTTTATAATGTGGAACTCTCAGTCAAAGAAAACAAGTTGGAACAGATTCTGTTGAGGGCAGTATCATTTTCCTCTAATAAAGTGGTTTTCAAACTGGTTCACAGAGACCTGGCTGGTTACATGGCATTGGCTCCTCCCTGTGTCCAACAAATAAATAATATTAAAAGCAAGCTAAAATGCTTTTTCTTATAAACAATTGCTGTAGTTTCCACTAGAATGTTACACAGGTGTAAAGTGTGTTTGGTAACCCCAACTCTACTCTTCCCAAATTTGCCATGTAGGAATGATTCATTACCACTTTTCTGCATAATATCCTGTAAATGCTTTACAAAAAGGGTTAGGGCTCTCTCAATTGGATGTGGGAGTAGAGGAAGGACACTTCTGAAACCTTAACCATATTCAAGATTTTTGAGTAGCTTTAGAGACTTGTGTTGTGTTAGTTTAAAAACCAGAACTTGTAAAAGAACCTCACAGAAACTGTAAGTTTTAAAGAGTTATAGATCTATTGAACTGTGTAGCTTGTGTATACTGACTACCTCTATCTTCTTCATCCCCAAATGAGCTAGTAACAGACATGTATGAAGGCAAATTTCTACTTGCTATTATATGTATTGAGGTATTTCTATAAAATGATCAATTCTTCTGAAACGGGGTGGTGCATTTTAGGTGGAAATCACCTTTTTTTAAAATGACTAGTACAGGCCAGGAAAAAAAGAATAGGAACCAAGTACAACAAAAACAGTAAGAGACAAAGATAAAAAGAACCTAATCCTCAGTCTTCTTTCAGATGTCCCAACATCAAGTACATGCAGTTCAGCAGCTGGCTAAAGTTATGGGATGGCACGTGTTAAGTTTCAGTAATCATGTGGGTCTGGGACCAGTAGAGAGTATCGGCAATGCATCAGCAATAACTGTGGCATCGCCAAGTGGAGACTATGCTATTTCAGGTAGAATTTTGTATGATTATAATAGAAATGTATGAGAACTATAGACTTTCTAGCAGTTTGATTATAGAATCAATCCTGAGAGTTTATGGCATCATTATATAACAAAGTAATTTATAAACAAACTCTTTATTTTATGTGTAGAATTGACATCTATGCAAAGTACTGATTCAGTCAAGTCTGCTACTCATTGCTGTTTAGTACGTGGGGTAATCGGCTTAAAGCATTTTTAAAAATACTGTTTTCAGATTTGTTCTATAATAAATGCAGGAGAAATAGATAGTTGCATGTTTAAGATATGTTTCATTGTTTCCATTACACATAGTATAAGTCTGCTAGAATTCATCATTCCTGGTCTTGTGCTCTGATCACTAGTCCTTATGCTTCTATATGCACTGTAATGCTACACTGAAAAGCTTTGCCCCCTCACTAAATCAGTTTGCCTGTACTATCTTAGAGAAACTAGACTCCCACAGTACTTTAAAAAAGAATTGCAAAGATCTCTCTGATAGTAGATGTAACAAAAATGTTGGGAGACTTCATAATTGTCTCTTTGAAAGATTACAGCAGATGAGTACACTAGAAAAGAATTCATCTATAAAATCTTCTTGAGAAGGCACATAAATACATTCCTAAGATTCAGACTTTGGATAAAGCTCAGTGGGAATTGGTAGAAAAATGTTAGTATTCCTGTGCTCATTTAACTCTCCTGAATACAGTTGTTGACTGCTGGTTTGCTCTGACCAGGAAAATGTAGTGCAAAAGAGCAATGAAAACATGCAGGGAAAATGGGAAACCTTGAGAACAAGTCAGAAGAAGACTTCATTAGAAGTAACAATGTTTTAATTATTTTTTTTTGTTTAGTTACAATATGGAAATGTACTTAAAGGGGAAATGTACGGCTAGTGTACTACGTATAGGGATATTTAATATGATGAATTAAAAAAAACTTTAAAGGCTTTATACTTATGTATTTTCTGTTCATTGCAGTACGTAATGGTCCTGAAAGTGGCAGCAAAGTTATGGTTCAGTTTCCACGGTGTCAGTGCAAAGACCTCCCCAAAAGTGATGTGCTACAAGACAGTAAATGGAACCATCTTCGTGGGCCATTCAAGGAAGTTCAGTGGAATAAAATGGAAGGGCGTAACTTTGTATATAAATTGGAGCTCCTCATGGCTGCCCTAACTCCATGCTAATTGCCTGACATCTTACTAAGGAGGACACTGGATTGCCACTCATTTGTAGTGGTATTAATGATCACAACAAAGGGAAACATATCCTGGGAGACAGTACATGAAAATAGAAAACAGTGCAAAAGTGTTCAGTTTTGCAGTTCTCTATAGATATGTATCCATTGTGATTACGTCAGAACTATGTTACTTGCTATGTGAAATAAATATGATTTTTTTTAAATGTTCCTTTCAATTAAAGTTTAAAAATACCATTAAAAGATTACCTCATTTTTCTACCTTGGAGTGTTCATATGATACCAGGGGTGCAGTTCTGAAGGTTGCTGTTTATTGCAGATGCCTAAAATTGCCTTTGCATTTGACTACCGAAAGTTATTGAGAGAACACCTGCCTAATTCGTGTGATCAAATTTCTAAAGATACTTGAGCTAATAAAGTACAAACATAATACAGCTTTCTGGTAATATTTTAGAGTGGTTCAGATCCAATTGGTTATCCCAGTTTTCCTTTATAAAATGAAGCTCAATAGCCTGTTCATTCCTGTATGGAAAAACCTCTGTTCATTGTGACTTTGCAGTTTTCCTCAGAAGACTGCCTATAAGCTCTTCTGAGAGGTGGTGATTTTTGGTCTTGAGAGAGAGTATGTTATGCTACCACTGAGCATTTGGGAGAGCAGTCCTAATATTCATAGCATGTTCAGGGGCTTGCTCGTCTGACTGCTAGTAGATTTGTTTGGATGGAAATAGACAACGAAGGGGACAGCAGAGCCCATAATGAATTATTAAAGCCTCATAAGATTCATAATTCACGTCATCTTTATGGAGTGAGTCTCTGATGTGTGCCCTTAAATTGGAGTGTCTCTGTGGGACCCTACTTTGGTGTGGCCTCTGGACATTCTTTCCCCTATTGTTTTAAGAGAAAAGAAGTTTGTTCACCCTGAAAGTATGGGCAAGCATATGTGGGAATGTATCTGGGAGCACTCCTTAATGCCTGTTTGACAAATTTTCTACCACCAGTAATCATGGATGGAGATCACTGACCTGGAATGGACCTACCTGGGCGTGATTCAGATTTTGGCTTTCTCCAGAAGTGTTTTTGTGTAGCACCCAAAAGAGGGCAAAAAGTAGGGTCTTTCTGTGTTTGCATCTGAAGGCAGATGCAAGAAGTCCCCTCTCCTAACTGAATTTGTTTGTATGTACTCCGTGTGTGCAAATCCCAGACTAGGTTGAAGATGGGAACTGTTGTGATGAACATCTCTTGTAGTAAGTGTGCTTGCAACCTAACACTGTTCTGGTCTACTTTGGCATTGCAGTTACTTTGGGTGACATCAATGTTCACTCACACAATAACTTTTTTGTGTGATTCAGGTACCACTAAAACCAAACAGGAAAGAATGGGGGACCATTTCTGGTTGATATTGACACCTCCCTTTAGTTAAGCTTTGCACCGTAACCTAAAGATTATCTCTCTTGCCTGAAGTTGAATTCCTAGTGGCTTGTTTTGGCATCTATAAGTTGTTCTAGAATTACGTGCATACTGTACACTGAGGTGAGTTAGTACATCTTATAAATCACAGATAAAATTGATTGAACCATCTTACTTCTATGGTAAGAGTGACTATTTCAGCTATCTTCTAGTGATAGAGACTAGCTATAGCAACTATATATTAGACAATACATTCTGCAAATTTGTTTTTCAATGTGTGTTTCCAAGGCAGGTATTTTAATTACAATATTAATCACAAATATGGAACATGGTTTTTTTTTCCAACACATCAAAGCACTAGTTTGTATCATAACTGATTTATGAAGGTGAAAACTTTCCCTTTTAGCCTCTTATCAAAGGGATATTTCAAGGGAAGAAATGAAAAAATATCAATTGAAAATAGTTTACAGGGGATTGAAACCTTACTGGAGGATACACATGACTTTTCCATAACATAATACTAAAGGTACTTTTTTCCCCCTCTTACAAGGGCTTTACAAACACGGCATTGTCAGATTCTAGCTAGAGAAGGAGATACAGTGTCTGCTGAACAAACTTACAAACTTCTGAGACCTTTGCCTCAGAGGCATGATTTAGAATGAGGTTGGTCCCAGTCCTGTGCTCATACTACTACCCCATGCTTCTCTCATTCAATATAAGAAAATGTGAGATTGTGAACCAGGCTGAAAATCACAGGACTTTCTTTGGAATTTAAATTCACCTTAGGGATACTACTGCACCCAGAAATAATGAACAAGCATTCCCTGATGTCAGATCTGAGGTCACAGTGAGGCTACTTTTTTTAAAAAACTAATTTTGCAGTCACTTTTTGAAAAGGAAAGTAAATGCAAGAGAGACACGTTTTTGTAGGCACTGCACACAGGACTTGTACTTAAGAAATTGGCCAAGATATTTAGATTTGCATGTGTAATGAGGTGTCCACCCCACATGAGGCCTGAAAGGGTTAAGGTGGCTAGGTGGGCCAATTAACTGCCCAGGCTGCACTTGGAGGAGGAGCCAGGGTGCAGGGATTAATTAGATGAGGCTCAGATGGATGGGAACAGGAGCTGAGAGCAGAAAGGGTCTGACTGCAGACTACTTCCCGGCAGCCCCCTGGGTGAAGGGAGGTGGGTTTGGGACTATGGTGTGTAGGCTACAGTTACTCCCTAGGAGGAGGGAGTTTATGCTGGCAGTTTATGTAGAGCGGTGCGGGGTGGTCAGAAAGGCTCAGGGGAAAAGCAGCAAGGTTTAGGATAGTGCAGTCCTTGGCTGCTGATCAGAGGGTCCCTGTGCTGGAACCTGGAGTAGAGGGCATGTGGGGAGCGGATAAAGCACACGACCAATGTGGTTGCAAGCTGAACTCAAACTCTGTTTATTACAAGCTTTCTTTTATAGACTTTCTCAACATTACATAACACAATTAGGCTATAATCACACATCTACCGATTGGACAAGAAGGAGAATCATGTGTTCATCACATGTATAGCCCCACACCGATTGGTTCAGATGTTCCTTACATAAGGCCATGTCTTATATAACCACCAGGGGGCCTTACATAAGGCCTCATCTTATATAACCACTAGGGGGCCTTACATAAGGCCATGATTTATTGTCAGGCAAGTGTCCCATCGTGACCCTTACCCTCTCATGGAACTTTGCATCCCCACAAGGGCAGGCCCCGGTTACCCTACCAGCCACTGGGGAAGTGGCCTAGACCAGCAGTGGAGAGCAGAAAGCCTGGGATAGTTTGCCCCAAGAGACTCTGATACCCCAGAAGGGGAGGACCATAGAGACCTGGCTGGAGGTCCAAGTCACCAAGAGGAAGCTGCAGCTCCCTGGAGCAATAGGGGCTGCAGGGTGAGAGAGGATGATGGGTGGAGAGACCACCAGAGGAGTGCACAGCACCCGCAGAAGGCGATAATTTCCAGAGCAGCCAGGAGGAGGCGCCCTAGCATTGAGTGAGCCCCGTGACAGGGTGTCAAAAGTTAGGTTCCTAAACCCATGGTTAGACACCTTAATAGGAGCCTGTCTCAAAAGTTCTGAGTTTCAACAGATGTCAATGGGAGTGCCTAGGAGCCTTATTTTCACAAGTGCTAAGTACCTAATTTCACACACCTAAATTTGAAAATTTTGGCAGTGTCTCCTTCATTTCTAAACACTACAGTGATAGGCAATTCACCCATTAAGGTTAAGATTTTCAAAGCAGTCTAATAGAAGTGGATGTTTTAATGGAAGGTTTCTTAATTCCCCCAGACAGGTTGAAATATTCCAAGCAGAAATCTTGCCATTAGTGTGCTGTGGTAGCTACATTAGTATATATCACACCTTTCAATTACTGAACCCCCCAACTATTTAACCATAAAACTATAAATATCTTAATTATCCCACCATTAGCATGTGAGATGTAATTCCAGGGTTGTTTAGCTTTGCCCAACCTTACTGGCAATGATGGTACATGTGGAAAAAATCTTTTATTTCATAAATGGGTCTCTCCATAAAGGGAGACCAACAGGTTAAATTTGGATTAAAATGTAGTATTCTTGTAAGATATACAGTAAAAATGCTACTATTTTTATAAACTACTGCAACTACTCTTTAAATATTCCTGTGCTGTTTGGAACCCACCCATTGTAGTATTCAGCTAGTGCATTAGAATCTGGAAGTGGATGACAGCACCTATAAGCAAAATTGAATAGTCAAGGGGAGAGACACCAAATCAATATTTCATTAACCAAACTGAAAAAAATGCAAAATTGTGAAAAGTTTTCATGCTGTTATAATGCATTTTAAATCTTCAAATTGTCCCTTTTTTAACACTTCCTCTTAGCGTTTTTAGTATTGTAACTCAAAGGTATAGATGCAAATAGCCTTTCTTAGTGTATTACTTTACATATATGCATTTGCTGAATATTCCCTGTAATTGTTAAGAGGGCAAATATCAGTCGATGCGATGACATGTTGGTATTTCCTGTATGATAGTACCAGTTTCTTATTTTATGTTTTGTTCGCTGATGTCCAACGTAAGTCCAACTATATGCACTTGGATTGCCTTAGTGATCGACTTCACATTTAAGGCTTAAATCTTTAAGGATAAAGCCACAAAAGCAACCAAAATGTTCACACAACAAAAACTGTAGGCTGTTCTGTGTCTTGTAACGTTATCAATAT
Organism: Terrapene triunguis; assembly: GCF_002925995.2. NCBI lineage: Eukaryota > Metazoa > Chordata > Testudines > Emydidae > Terrapene > Terrapene triunguis. The sequence goes on from NW_020664448.1 coordinate 15,949,093, forward strand.
TATGCTGTATGTATACATAGTCCCTGTAAAGCACTTTGTGAGGAAGGATGCTATACAAACAGACCAAAACCCAATTCCTTTCTGTGCCATATGTTGTTGTTTTTTTTCTCATAGTCAAAGATTTTCCCAATGTATTGTGTACTTTCTGCAAGAATAAATTTCAGGTGCACTTTTCTTTTTTCAGGGGATAAAGCTCTAGGCACTACATCTCTGAAGTAATAATGCTTGTCTACATCCTTGCAGCCTACTGTAGCAGATATGAGGGACAAAAGGAATCCGTATGATGCCCCCAGGATATGATACGTACTCAGTGGGTGCCAGTGAGGAAATTAATGCAGTATAGCCTGCTAGACACAGGTAGTTAAATCTTTTATAAAGCTTATCTATGTTTTTCTTTTATGGCTCAGATACTTTCTTGTTGGCCAAAATTTGTAGTCCATTTTATAGTTATTCCTCTACTTAGCTTTAAGAGAAGGGGCAGTAGGAATGTCCACAACACAAAAATGTAGAGCAATTTTATCATTCAAGTACATTTTGTATTTTATTGATTCTGTGATTTTCACCTATAAATTATGCAAATATATTTGTGAAATGGGTTCTAAAAGTAACAAATACTGAAGGCTTCGGTAGTGATTGTCTTGCTTTACCGATATTAAGGTGTCACAGTGCTGCTCTCAGGAAGATTTGGAATCACATTATCCATTAATGAAACACAGTGCAGCACAATAGCAAGTCCAGTTGGAACTTCAGGGAGCAGGCAAAATGTAATAACCTGAATTGGAATCTGGCTAGAATAGTAAGGCTTCCTCCTGTACCCCCTTCCCCCCCATCCCCATTCTTACAGAAAATGGCATGGGATTTTTCATGACTGCACTTAGGTAAACTTAAAGTTCATGCTTCATCTGAAAGTTGGCATCTCAAGTAGCATAATCTTCCTCCCCGTTCCATACTGGCATGTTGATTCAACACTAATGGGAAAAATTCCCGCTTCCTGAATCCTCAACAATACTTCCTATAGCACTTGGGTGTTGCTTGAAGGTCTGCCTACATCCAGACCCGTCCTTACGCTGTATGGTGGCAGGACTGCATAATGTTACAACATGTTGTTGTTTTCCCCCCACCCCCCAAGTTGCTTAGCAGGTTACATTTTTTAATGCATTCTTTCATGTGTTTCAGGTGCTATCTCTGCAGACCACAGCAACTCCCCTGAAACTTACGACATTCTTTTGTGGTGTTTTATTAAGATGATAAAATCTAACATGAAAGGAAGTTTTGTCTAGTGGTTAGGACACTAGTCCAGCATTTGAAAGACCTGGCTTCAAGTCCCTATTCTATCACAACCCTCCAATGTGACCTTGGGCAAGTTACTTAAGGCCAGCTTTGTAAAGGTATTTAGGTGCTTTAAGAAGCAGATATGTGCCTACTGGGATTTTCAAAAGTGCCTAGCTTCCATTGATTTCAGTCTGTAAAATGGCAATAATAGCACTTCCCAACCTCACAGGAATGTTGTGTGGATAAATACATTAAAGAGCATGAGGCACTTAGGTACTATGATAATAAGGACCATATAAGTATTTAAGATTATAGATATCAGTTCAGATACAGACTGATCCAGTGTGTCTCATTTTCAAGGTTTATTTCATAATATAGTATTCCTCTCTTTTTACAAAAACAAGATAATTTATAGCTTAATGCTTTCAAACTTACTTAAGTAAACAAACTTTAGTGCTTTCTGTTTCAAAAAGCCAATATTACTCCACTCAGAAGACCTATATAATAACCTTAAGTGCAGCACACAGATACAGACCAGTATTCATTTAATATTTGCTTACAAAAAATAAAAGCAAAGGAGGCTTTGCTGTCATTTAAAACTTAAATTCTGAAAAAAACAACACCACCTTGTTAAGCAGCTCTCCCGTACAAGATAGACTCAATCCTTCCCTGGCCTGAGTTTATGGAATCCATGGTGCTCTGTACCTCTCTGGATTAAGCTCCATGTCACTTTTTGACCCCACCAGAACTTTTCTGACTGTTCTAATCATAGTCTATTGATGGTGTCACCTTCTGTACATTTGCATTGTTCATTGTTTAAGAACTTTCCATAAGAATGTTAAGTGTGCATTAATATCACGAAACAATGTAAACAATCATAAAGACACCGAGTGATGGAATTTCAACCATGGGGTCATTGGCTCAAATTCACTTTTGTCTCATGATGAATTATAATAGACTTCACAGGCTTCAGCAAATTCTTTTTGCCTGAAGATAGCAGCATAATATGCAGTATACAGTATACTGTCCTTCATTTATTTTAAAATTAATAATTTAATACATTAATACACAATTGCAGCATGTTGAAGAATGCTGAGGTCTAGTCTGCTGCTTATTTGTGATGGGAAACTTGCACTAGCTGGGATACTCATTAGCAAAACAAATGTCCATTAAGACCCTAACCAAGTCCTCTTTGTATTTCCCAGTTTTATGTAGCCAAAGTAGCATGGTTGGTTTGTTTTTTTGAGAGAGATACAGGCTAAAGATCTTATGATATAGCCCATAAACAGTCCCCATGCTCAACAAAGTAAGCATTCTGTTCACTTTGACCTTGTCCAGTGTAAATGGTAGAACTGAAATCTTCACACTTGCAAGAGGCTCCATACATGCAGCTCTGATTCCATCTCCAATTGACGTCTTATTTGCAAGTCAGGAAGTTTCTATATCAGTCATGTTAAAAAAAGATTGTATAAAAACTTTACCTTTTGTGGGTTCCCCCCTTTTCCTTTACCATTATTTTTTCTTGAGGTAGAAATGTTATTTGTTATGAACTGTTCTTGGCTAACACTCAATGGTTTGCAGTTCTATCTCTTCAGCTGTTCTTGCTGCAAATAGAAAGATAAATTTATTGATCTGAAAATCAATTAGAAGACCAACATTTCAAAATTAACAATTCTCCTAATGTTAATATCTGAACCTTTTGTCATTAGTACAAACTTGCTCAGATATGATTACTCTGGGATTGTAAATGATTTTTTCAATTTAGTAAAGGTATTTAAAAATATTTTAGTTAACCACATACAGTGCCCCTCACCATGTTTAAAAACATAAGGGATAGCTCAGTGGTTTGAGCATTGGCCTGCTAATCCCAGCGGTGCGAGTTCAATCCTTGAGGGAGCCATTTAGGGAACTGGGGTAAAAAGCTGTCTGGGGATTGGCCCTGCTTTGAGCAGGGGGTTGGACTAGATGACCTCCTGAGGTCCCTTCCAACCCTGAGATTCTATGACTCTATGATACTGGTTTCTTCAAAGAGCAGAACACCACTAAGATACCATAACCTGTTGTGACTGACTACACACTGTCATTCCTGAGTTTGACCAGACAGATAAGGGTTGCACTTTACTCTGAAGTTTACAAAGCTCTGGCTCTAGCAGAATGTCAGCACTGGCTGGTTTCAGAGGTGGGGACCTTCTCTGAACAAACTCCTTAAATCAGGACTCACAGCAAAAATAGCATTAGGTTACAAATGCCTCGATGGAAGATGGGTGAAATCTCAGAACTGAGCTCTATTTAGACCATTCCCCTGGGTGAGGTACTGAAGCTGATGGATCATTGGTTGGATCTGATACAACAAATTGTGTTTGTTGTTGAGTCAAATATCTTGTTTTCTGTATCTGTGCCCACGGTAGTATCTTGTACAAAATGGCCCTCCCCTAAGAGGCTGAGTAAATGTTCATCTTAGGTAAACCATGGCAATGTATATTCCGTGCACATAATGAAAGTGTTTTCAGCTGCAACAGAAGTCACAGAAATATGTCATGTATGTATGAAAACCTTTTGGGGTCTTAAAAGTTAAAAAAAAAAAGATGATTTGGACCACACTGCCTCAGAACTTAAGCTATCTTTACTTGTCTGGTAAAAGGTCTATTTTTCCTGCTTGGTCACAATTAAAAAGTTCAAACTATGCCCTGATAGGCAAAAATACCGACTTTTTACCAACAGGAAAAAGCCACTGGAAGGTCTGCCCTGAGAAGGTAGATGGCCTGAAACTAGTGAAGGGTTAGGTAGGATCTGGATAGAGAAGGAAGTATATTCTCTGTAGCATAATCCAGTATCATCTTGGTTTGTTACTTACAAAAGTTGCCTGAAGAGTTGCAATTCAGAGTTGTTCCATACAGTACATTTACTAGTGTTTTCTTTTTTTAAAGTCTAATTGTAAGTAGGACTTTTAACAACAGCGAGCATTCTTCATTGGCCTACATTAGAGGCTAGATCTTGATAATCAGTAACTCTCATTGAAGTCAGTGGGAGGTATCGATGCTCAGCACCTCCCAGGACCAAATCACAAGTGAACAAATGTTCATAATTTAGGCATGGAAACCTCATTACATCATGATGTCCACCACAGAAAATTACCTTTAAGCTTGTCTCTCTTATTCTGGAATAGATGCACAGATTTATTACAGAACCACATGCAGCAGACTAAAACTGCAGACACAGCAGTGAGAAATGCAAAGAAGACAGCTACAAAATGTAAATCTTCATAGATAATCTCTAAGGGGGGAAAAAACATAACATGATGAAGTTGGTCATGAGCACATATGCAGTTCAATGGTAGAATAAAAGAACTACTGATTAGTTCATACCATAGACACTTAATACGATGGTGCCATAGATGTTGGTTCCCAACTCTTCTGTTATGGTGACAACATAATAGCCAGCATCTCTCACGCCTACATTCAGAAGCTGTATAGAGCCGTTTTCGTAAGTGTTCACTCGGTCCTTGTAACTTTTGGATATGTTAGTATAACTCCCCAGTTTCCACTCCACAATTTTGTTGGTGCCCCAACTCGACACATGCTTCCACTCAATGGAGACTATGCCTTTGCAAGAATATTCAACAGAGAGGAGAATATTTTGTGCCACGGTGGCATTTATGTTGGGTTGCGGGACTAGTAAAGATACTCCCCGTTGGGCTGAAAAACAAAGGAGGGTTGGGCAGTGAGTGCTGATGCAGTACTAAGCAAGCATGACTTATAATGAGGGCAGTTCATACATTGTATTAGAGTGATCAGCATGACAGTGGCTAATGGTCAGGAACAGATCAGATTTCAGGCCAATGCCAGGCTTAAACAATACTGTAGCATTCCTCCTTTAAGGTACAGGGAACAGAGGTACAGATTTTCCTAAGTGACTAGTGATTTTATGTGCCTCAATCTTTGAGTGCCCGACTGGAGACACCTTGGTGGGGCCTAAGGATGGATGCTCAGCATTCTCTGAAAACTGGGCCCCTTTAAGGTGGCTCAAGTTAGGAAGCCAAAATCACTATTTACTTTTAGAAATCTTGGCTTTATATATATATATATATATATATATATATATATTAAAATCATGGATTGTATTTAAATGTATGAACAGAGAAACTGTTATTTTTGCTTCCTGATTTGTTTTCAGTTTATCTATCTTAGGTACATACGTGGTCCCATCACGGTAGTATCTGACTACCTCACAATCTTTTCGTGTATTTATCCTCACAACACCCCTTTGAGGTAGGGAAGTGTAATTATTCCACTTTATAGATAGGGAACTGAAAGACTAAAGGTACGTCTATACTTACCTCCGGGTTCGGCGGTAAGCAATTGATCTTCTGGGATCGATTTATCGCGTCTTGTCTAGACACGATAAATCGATCCCGGAAGTGCTCGCCGTCGATGCCGGTACTCCTGCTCCGCGAGAGGAGTAAGCGGAGTCGACGGGGGAGCCTGCCTGCCGCGTGTGGACCCGCGGTAAGTACCTTGTAGTTCGAACTAAGGTACTTCGACTTCAGCTACGTATCTTAGTTCGAACTGGGGGGTTAGTGTGGACCAGCCCTAAGTGACTAACCCAACGTCACAAAGGAAGTCTGTGGTAAAGGAAGAAACTGAACGTTTGTCTCAAGCCTAGCACTCTAACCCTGAACCACCCTTCCTCTCCATAAACACAGAATCAGGAGTTTTCAGGCTTTTCAGAGCGTGCACCACACCTTAATAAAGAGATTGTTTCAGGTATCACCTCTCATTCCATCTGTGATTACGATGGCATTTCCCCTTTCAATCATGATCAGATCACATACCAGCGGCAACTAGAGCAAATGCAGACATGTGAAAGTAATATTAGGTTCATGTATTTTAAACTTCTTTTAATACAGTTTAGCAGCTGGAAATGAGGAAGATGAGGCATCACCATGTGACCAGCCAGCTTTTTTTTTTTTTTTTTTTGCAACATCAGTAAGTTCTTTGCTAATCACAGTTTGGGAACTATTAATCTATAGACTTTTCCATGTGCAATAGCTAGATGGTTCTGCTTCTCCTGAGGACTAAGAGAAAACAATTGCGCAAGCAAAAAGCTTCAATCTTCCTTTGGATTAGCTTGTACTTCCCATGGAGGGATGGGTGCTGTTGTGGGGAGATTAGGGTGACCAGATAGCAAATGTGAAAAATTGGGACAGGGGTTGGGGGGTAATAGGAGCCCATATTAAAAAAAAGCCCCAAATATCGGGACTGTCCCTATATAACCGGGACATCTGGTCACCCTAGGGGAGATGCAGCTTCCTCTTAAAAATCAGATGCTCACCCAACTGATTCATTTTAAAAGCAGCCATTTCAGGTGAATTTCAATGTGTCCTCTTCTCTATCCCAATTGCCAGAGACTGGGGCGGCTCCAGGCACCAACACAGCAAGCCGTGCCGGTCGCCGTGAGGGCGGCAGTCAGGCAGCCTTCGGCGGCATGCCTGCGGGAGGTCTGCCGGTCCCACGGCTTTGGTGACAATTCGGCGGCGGGTACGTCGAAGGCGCAGGACCGGCAGATCACCCACAGAAATGCCACCGAAGCCGCGTGACCAGCGGACCGCCCGCAGGTGTGCTACCGAAGGCTGCCTGACTGCCATGCTTGGGGTGGCAAAAAACATAGTACCACCCCTGGCCAGAGAAAAACAATCAGCAAACAGGTTCTGTCCCTCCCTTTCCAGCTCAAATTTCCTTCTTCTGGAGTTTGGCAAAGAGATATACATGCTCTCGTGCTATAGTGCCACAATTTTAAAACGATTTAGAAGAGATTTAGCAGACCGATTTGATTATAGAAAAAGCAATGGCCACCTGCCATTGGAACTGCAGTTAGAAACCATCCTCAGCAACAGTTAGGAAAAATTCTTCTATCAAAGAAAACCACCTGTGGATTTCCCTACTGTTTACAGATTGCACCATGCAATAGTAAATTAGGGGTTTGGAGAGCGTCTCATATGAGGAGAGATTAAAGAGGCTAGGACTTTTCAGCTTGGAAAAGAGGAGACTAAGGGGGGATATGATAGAGGTCATGCAACAGTGAATCCCATTTCAGATCATCATCCATTTATCACTTGAATATGGGTGTTGTAGCTTTGGCTATGGGATCTGGATATGTGGATTTGGGGATGGGGGGGAGGAAGGAAGCTGAGAGATCAGGGGCAGGAGAAGAGAGAAATAATCCAAAAAGCAGACATTCAATTGAAGGGAGAAACCTGAAGACTTTACCATGCCAGTCAGTGATAACTTCAGCACGTACCATTGCAGTACACAGGCCAGCAGCATGTGGGCCCATGCAGCTTCGGGACACCAGCAGCAGCTGTGTTTGCTCTGCCTTTGTTACCATTAGGAGTGAGATATCAGCTAAAATCGCCACTGTCTGTGTCTAACGGTGCCATTACTCACTGCCATTTCCCTATACTTATAGTTTCAAGCAACCGAGCAATTCCCTCCTCATTTCTCTCACCCCTGGTGGGTCAAACTCATCAAGTCTGGTGCTGTGAGTGGTGCCAGTAAGCAAGGAGAGTTCTGAATCTTAAGTTTCACTTTCCACTATGACGATACTGACAATCGTACCTCTGTATGTTTTATGCGCTGCTACTGCCATTGCAGCCTTGAGAGGTTCTCCCTTCACACTCATAGAACACCAGAACCAGATAAGGAGGAAAAAGAAGATGATTCAGGATGATATGTTCAGTGAGATCCTGCAAGTCAGTGCTGCCTCAGACCGTGAGCAAAGGCCGGAGGGTGAACATTTCAGATAGCCTGGAGAAGGAAAGCACAGATAGGAGAAAGGCCCAGGATTCCCAGTAAGAAAAGGAGAGGGAGATGCACCAGGATATAACGGGACTTCTCTGGCAGCAAACACAAATGCTGCAGGTTCTTGTGGACCCGCAGGTTCAACAATCATGGACTTGCCACCCTTTGCAGTCCATGGAGAACTCCATTACAGCACCTCCTTATTCCCTCAACATTCCACATGGCATCAGGGGCCCTATCCCCACCGCTCCACTGCAGGGAACGTTAAGGACAAACACAGCTTCACATACACTGACCTGTGAAAGCCACGGTTGTGGTATGTGTAGGTAAAGTGGACGTTGTTAAGTTCTGTTCCATTAGTATATTAAGTTTTTAATGTATTTGCTTTTAAATTGCACAGATGGTTTTTTTGTACTGGCTGTGCTACTGAATAAAATTCTATTGTTTGGGAAATAATTCATCTTTATTAGGTCACAGCATATGTTGCAGAGTGCCTAGCAGTTCTGAAAGCACGCATTTATTTCAACTCACAGGATCAGTGACAAACACAGGTTAATAATCATAAAAGTACAGGAATCACCACACAATTCCTAACAAGCCCCAAAACAGCAGGGTCAGGTAGAGCACACTACACCATACCACATTACTCTGGCTCACTGTTAAAGTGCTCTTTCAAAGTCTTCCTGAGCCATATAGCTCCACGCTGAACTCTTCTAATAGCCCTTGTGTCTAGCTGTTTAAACACAGCAGACAGCCAAGCTACCTCTTCCCTCCAACCCAGTGGCAACTTTTCCCGCTTTGCTTCACAGATATTATGCAGGACACAGCAGGCAGCTATGGCCATTGGGATATTTTTTTCACTGACATCCAATTTTGTGAGTAAACAACACCAGCATCCCTTCAATCTACCAAAAGTGTATTCAACTGTCATTCCACACCTGCTGAGTCAGTAGTTGAGATATTCTCTGGTGCTGTTGAGGTGGTTATAGTATGACTTCATGAGCCCAGGGAGCAAGAGGTAGGCTGGATCCCACAGGATGACTATTCAACCTTTTCTAGTATGAGTAAATTAAGAGAAAAGTCAATGGTTGTGTCCTGTTAAGTAGGGGACATCATCGCTGTAATGGGAAATAAATTTATACACTTACCCAAGGTTCCTTTCCCTGCATCGGTCTCACGTGTGCTTGACTGCCAGGACTGACTGGACTGTGGTAGAGTATCAAACAGGTCCTGGCTTGTAGCATGTGCCCCATCCGCCTCCTCTTCCTCCCAGGGCTGGATTAACCTTTTGTGGGCCGGGCGCCAAACATATTTGTGGGCCCCCATGGGGGCAATGGAGCATGGTGCGGGGAGGTTAGTCCCCAGAACAAGAGGCCAGCCAGGGGCAATGGGGCATGGCATGGCCAGACACACACTGGTCCGCCCGGCTCTGTGCTGTCAGTATGCCACTTCCCCTTGGGGGCGGGCCCATGCCGTGCCACACAGCCACCCCACCCAACGCCCCCCCTGACTCCCTATGCCCAGTGCCCCCCGGACCCGCTATGCACAGCACCCCACCACAAATCCCCCCACCATAAATGCCCAGTGCCCTGCACACCACCACCCCTGCCCAGTGCCCTCCTATAGCCCCACCACAACTGCCCAGCACCCCACACAGAACCCCCCACTCCCTAGTGCCCCAACACACACACATCCTGGGAATCCCTCCAGTCCCTTGGGAGCAGTGAGATCAGCCAGGCCTCCTTCACTCCCTCCTTATCCTTGCTGTTCAGCCCAGGGGCCTGTGGCTCAGTCTCCTTGGAGGTATCCGTGGTGGTCTGTGGGGTGGTAGTGGGGTCTCCCCCATGTATGGCATGCAGCTCTTTGTAAAAGCAGCAGGTTTGTGGCTTGGCACTAGATTGACTGTTAGCCTCCCTGGCCTTCTGGTACGCCTGATGCAGTTAATCATAGAATATGCAGTTAATTGTTTGGACTTTGTAGTTTCAGCCAAAGAATATTCTTTATATACTTTATTAAGACTTTAGTAATAAAAAGATGTCCATCCAATGCTCCGGACAGATATGCAATGCTTAAAAATTACACAATAACAAACAGGATCAATGAAGAGGAAAAATAAGTCTCAGGCAAAGCAGGGACTTGAATGTGGTCTTCTACATTGCCAGTGAGTGCCGCAAACTTAGGCTATTTGGGAGCGGTGGAGGTGTGATTGCTGTCGCTCTCTCCCCAATGCAGAATAGGATTTATTTATTTTTTTAATCTGACAGGATGGGGAAACTGTTTTCCTCTCAGATTTAGTCACAGAATCTCTTTGTAAGTTATCATAGTCTGACTGTACTAACAGAGTCGGAACTACATTCCGACAGCATCCTCTTGAATTGCCATTGCACTGAGAACACTGACGCCGATGTTCTAATGAAACTATTTTTAATGTGCAGTAATTTCCCCATGTTATTGTTTACAAGGAACAACTTCAGGACAGTACTTTTCAGCGGTCTGTGGAAAGCTGTTCGGAGAGCCGCAAAGCTGTTCGGCACAAGAGTGAAGCATCTATCAGTCTTTGGTAGGGACATCTGCTGCTCGCTGTAACCCAGTCCAAATCTATTTTAGGATTTCCATAAGATTTTTTTTAATCTCAACCATCATGTTAAAGTGAGCTGATTTTCAGCTTGTTTCTTTAATAGTGGCCTAATATTACTTTTCATATAAACAAGTTACACAGAGTCTAGCTATGAGAGAGGAAGGATGGCCCAATGGGTATGGCACCAGTCTGAGACATGGGAGACCCCAATACAACTCCCTGCTCTACCACTGGCTTCCTATCTGAGTCATTTAGTTTCTCAGTTCCCCATCTGTACAATGGGGATATTAGCACTGCCCTCCCACACAGAGGCGCTGTGAGGATAAATGCATTAAAGATCATGAAGAGCTCAGATTCCTCAGTGATGGGGCCCATGTAAGTACCCCAGATAGCTGCCTCGAGGGCTGCGAAGGGCGGCATCCATAAGAGGGGCTCTAGCCTAGGAAGCGTTCCGCTGTGTGAAAAAGTTTCCGAGCCTTGGCTCTGCAGGATATAGTTTCTGTATGACAACACTACACGTATTAAATAGCTGAAGGCACAACACACACACGTCTGGATCAAAGCTCACCTTTGCTAGGGAATATATAACAGCCCAACCCCCTCTATCTTACTCCTTGATCTGTATTCCTCTATTGACGCATTCAGTTTTATTACAGCTTGCGGCAAGAGACACATTTGCAATACCGCCTAGCAAGTGCTGTATATTGGCATGATATTCCTGTGGAAATAGGTTTTGCTTCTGCAAGAATTCCAAACAAATCCAAATTCAATAGAGTTAATATTCATCATGTTGAGTTCTTTCACTTTTCTTGTGAAAGTAAAACATATTGCTGTAGGACTATAATTGCAAACATTTATTCTTTCTTATAAGTATTACTGGCAGGCCCAGATTAAAGAATTTTGGGACCTATGCACTATGGAAATTGCCTTCCTCTTCCTTAAACTAGACAGACCATGTGATATACAAGACAATTGCCTCTCTAGACAAAACTTCTGTGGGCTGCCCGTCTGCCCCCTTCTGCTCCCTAGAACAGAGGTTCTCAGCTGAGTGGGTTCTCCTCCTTAAGGGCAGCATCTGACTTTCTGGTGGGGCATGGCAAGCCTTCTGATAGTTTGGTGGCTATGGCAGAAGTGAAGGGGTCCAGCCCCTGGTCACAATGTCACTCATTCAGGTTTGGCCCGGCCACCTCTCCGTCATGAGAGGCAGCAGGGACAAACCTGAGTGAGTGGTGTTGCAACCTGGCATATGGGGTCGCAGCACCACTCAGGTTTGGGGGGGAGTTTCCTGTGGTCAGTGGCCCCCCTGATGAGGGACCTGTGCACGGGCACCAAGTGCACATTGGTTAATCCGGGCCTGATTATTGGCATGTTTTAAAAATGTAGGCGAAGATTTTGAAAAGTAACTAGTAATTTGGGGTGCCTGATTTGAGGTAATTCAGTTTAGCTGTAAAGGAAGGTAAGTGTGTAAGTGCCCTAGATAGAGACTGAGATTTTTAAAAGCTATCTGTTTAGCCAGGGATCAGCAACCTTTGGCACGCAGCTTGCCAGGGTAAGCACCCTGGCGGGCCAGGCCAGTTTATTTACCTGCATCCGCAGGTTCGGCCGATCGCTGCTCCCAGTGGATGTCCTTAAGGACATCCCACTTAGATCTTAGGCCTTTAGCCATCATCCTTCTCGGAGCAGGATCCTGCACTCTGCTTCCTCCAGACTGGGACATAGGCTACAGAATCTTGTAATTTACTACGATTATCCTTGCAGGTCTGACTTTAGATCAGCACCTGCAGTCCTGTTCTCTCAGAGGCAATAACAGGGTTAACCAGTGACCAGCCAGTTTTCCTAAAGCAAAGTTATTCAGAACAAAAGCATTACAGAAAAAACATACCTTTAAAAGCAACGAAGACTATAGACTATAACAGGGTTCAAAAAAGAACTAGATAAGTTCATGGAGGACAGATCCATCAATGGCTATTAGCCAGGAGGGGCAGGGATGGTGTCCCTAGCCTCTGTTTGCCAGAAGCTGGGAATGGGCAACGGGGGATGGATCACTTGATGATTACTTGTTCTGTTCATTCCCTCTGAAGCACCTGGCATTGGCACTGCCGGAAGACAGGATACTGGGCTAGATGAACTTTTGGTCTGACACAGTATAGCCGCTCTTATGTTCTTAATGAATTGAATATTTGCAGACTTACCAGGCAGACATCCATCATCCATCTAGGGACTCTGGTATGGTAGGATTAAGTACGTCAGGGTCTGCCTTTCTTGGTCACAGTCTCAGGTCCATTGTTGAATCAAGGGTGAGCAGTATCGCCAAACCCAAATGTTCAAAAGTCATGACTCAGATCCCCCCCCTCCTCCCGAGTCATAAGATAGGTCCAAAAATAATTAGATAGATAGAGGTGGATTTTTTGGTCTGTCTTGACATTTGAACCCCCCCTGCCCATCCCCAGTATGTGTCACCAACTCTCCCAAAGTAACACGTGTGGTGATTTTAGCCTCTGTTTCAGAGCTCTCAGCCCCACATTGGCCCATCCCCCCAGCAATGAATTCTTCCCCCAATCTCCAAACCAGTCCTGCCCCCCACCGCCACCTCCACCCCCCATCACAGCCCCACCTCTGCTCCTCCTGCAGTTCTTCACCCACCTCGCCCAGACCCGGGGGATGCTGCAGCAGGGTCCCTCTCCCCCTTCCAGGTTGTGGGGCAGCTCCAGGGGCTCATCACCCCCCTATGTCCCTTCCTGGGCTGGATGCTGCAGGGAGGCAGAGGCACGGAGCAGAGGTGCTGTCCTGCCCCTGTTGTTCACAGGAGGGGAGGAGGGAGCCAGCTGAGCTGTTGGGCTCTTTCTGTTCCCTCCTCCCCTCCCTTTCTGTGAGAATGACTTCAGGTTACTATGGCGAGAGAGAAAGAGCTCTTCCTACGGCAGCTCTGATTGGTTGCTCAGCCCCAGGAGGTGGGAAAGTGAGGCAGACAGCCAATCAGAGGGGATTTCCCCTCAGGCAGGGCTCAAACAAATAAATTCACTGTAGGGCTGGAGACTCTGGCCTCAGGGCCAGAACGGTGTCAGCCCCAGCCAAAATCCCATCATTCATGAAAAAATTGTCAGAGTTAGCAACACTGAGTGAGCAACCCCCTGCTCCACATCAAGGAGGTCTTGTTTGCCAGACCTCTCTATACTATCTAGACCAGTCTATACTATCGTCCCCAGGGTGACACTTCCCCAGACTTGTTATCTGCATTATGAATTTGATTAATTACTCCCCCAATGACTTTAATTCCTTCAGGAAACCCTATGACTCCTCCACTGAGCCAGGGATATAGTCACTAGCCTGCCCATAATAATACATATAACAGTTATAAAGTTGATACACTAGTTTTTGAATATGCCATGTGTCCATAGCATCAGTCAGAGGGAGTTTTGCTATTGACTTGGATGGGACCTTGTGTGGCTCATAAGGATTCTAATCTCAGCCACTGTGCTAGTCTATGCTCTGTTCTCTAAAGAAATAGCTAGTAAGCTGTTTCAGAATGAAACAACCAAGAGGCACATGGTAGATAAAATGTGTAAGCAGAAACCCACGTATGTGTAAGGTATGAGCTAAACACTGAAGGTGTTTGCCAGAAGAGTGTACGTGAAAATCCCACCCACTGGCAGATATTCACCCATGCCTACCAAAATAAACATCCTTTTACATTATAGCGTTAGTTGCATAGGTTTATAGCCACACCTAGTTCTTCCAGTTATAAGTGAGAACTGTTAAAGATGTCAAGGAGCCAACACAGTAGATAATCAAGTTGACTCCCACCTCTGATCCAGAAAAGGCAGGAGACTGTCATTCAGGCCTGGTCTACACTACAAAGTTAGGTCAATGTATGCCGCCCTGCATTGACCTAGTTGTTCATGTGTCTACACTTAATTTGTCTCCTACCAGTGTAAGTACCCCATTACAGCGATGCAGTAACACAACCTCCCTGAGTGGTGTTCAGCCATGAGTGATGTACTGAGGTTGATGCAGTTCAAATGTAGACACTGCGTTACTTATATTGACCCTAACAGTCCTCCAGCAGCTGTCCTATAATGCCTGACACTGACCACTCTGGTCACAATTGTGAACTCCATTGCCCATGGGTCATGGAGACTGGAAGGCTCCCCTCCCCTTTAAATCCCTGCAAGTTTTTGAAATGCGTTTTCCTGATTGTCCAGCTTGGCAAGCACATCTAGCAGCTCTCCTTTGTTGTGTGCAACTGCCCAGTTGACCATGCTGGCTACACTCTCCAGATGTGCTCTAGCTTGGAATAGATAGGAGATATTGGATCTTCTGGGCCTGTGGGGAGAAGAGGCTTTGCATGCACAGTTATGGACAAGCTGTAGAAACATGGGCATCTATGAGCAGATTGCGTGGCGGATGCAGGAGAAGGGGTACAACAGGGACCAGCACTAGTGCTGCACGAAAGCAAAGGAACTATCAAAAACCTTCAGTTATTCTTCACTTGCAATTTAAACAAATCCATGATGAGATAACTGGCTCTGTGAATGAGGGGAAAGCAGTGATGTGTTATTCCTTGACTTTAGCAAAGCTTTTGATACGGTCTCCCACAGTATTCTTGCCAGCAAGTTAAAGAAGTATGGGCTGGATGAATGGACCATAAGGTGGATAGAAAGCTAGCTAGATTGTTGAGCTCAACGGGTAGTGATCAATGGCTCCATGTCTAGTTGGCAGCCGGTATCAAGCAGAGTGCCCCAAAGGTTGGTCCTGGAGCCAGTTTTGTTCAATATCTTTATCAATGATCTGGAGGATGGCATGGACTGCACCCTCAGCAAGTTTGCAGATGACACTAAACTGGGAGGAGTGGTAGATACACTGGAGGGTAGGGATAGGATACAGAGGGACCTAGATAAATTAGAGGATTGGGCCAAAAGAAATCTGATGAGGTTCAACAAGGACAGGTGCAGAGTCCTGCACTTAGGACGGAAGAATCCCAGGCACTGCTACAGACTAGGGACTGAATGGCTAGGCAGCAGTTCTGCAGAAAAGGACCTAGGGGTGATAGTGGATGAGAAGCTGGATATGAGTCAACAGTGTGCTCTTGTTGCCAAGAAGGCTAACGGCATTTTGGGCTGTATAAGTAGGGGCATTGCCAGCAGATCGAGGGACGTGATCATTCCCCTCTATTCGACATTGGTGAGGCCTCATCTGGAGTACTGTGTCCAGTTTTGGGCCCCACACTACAAGAAGGATGTGGAAAAATTGGAAAGAGTCCAGCGGCAGCCAACAAAAATGATTAGGGGGCGGGAGCACATGACTTATGAGGAGAGGCTGAGGAAACTGGGATTGTTTAGTCTACAGAAGAAAAGAATGAGGGGGAATTTGATAGCTGCTTTCAACTACCTGAAAGGGAGTTCCAAAGAGGATGGATCTAGACTGTTCTCAGTGGTAGCAGATGACAGAACAAGGAGTAATGGTCTCAAGTTGTAGTGGGGGAGGTTTAGATTGGATATTAGGAAAACCTTTTTCACTAGGAGGGTGGTGAAACACTGGAATGGGTTACCTAGGGAGGTGGTGGAATCTCCTTCCTTGGAGGTTTTTAAGGTCAGGCTTGACAAAGCCCTGGCTGGGATGATTTAGTTGGGGATTGGTCCTGCTTTGAGCAGGGGGTTGGACTAGATGTCCTCCTGAGGTTCCTTCCAACCCTGATATTCTATGATTCTATGATGCTTGAGTTGGAGACTGAAATCCTCAGTTATTGACCCAAAACACCTGGAAGAGTAAAGGGTAAGTTTCACTACTGAAGGATTATTTCGTGTTGTTACTAGAACATCTTCTTGTCTGGGGGAGCTGTTGGTGAGCATGTCTCCTTTAAAGCCTTTTCATGGCCCTTCTTGCTGTACTTAATTGAAAAAAATATAAATTTGCAAATATATGTACCCTTGAAAACACAGAAATCCTGACTCTCAGGTACACTAGGGCCACTCTATGCCACTATGGCAGCATAAAGGTACCTTCCAGTGAGTGTAAATGACCTCCACAGAAAAGAGCATTTAGGACTGTGTTTGGAGCTTTGTGGAGAGTTCACAAATTTGATTTCAGCAAAGGCAAACACAAAAAGAATAAAATTCTCAATGCAAAAATTGTACTTTCAAAATTCAATTTCCTTCCAACCTAAGAAAATAAATGGGATAAATTACCAGCAACTTCCGCTCTCAGTTATAGCTGTGACGCCTATCAGCCTTCAGTACAGCAGCACAGCATCTAACCTGCAGAATCATTATTACTGGTAGTGTTGTGCAAGATGGAAAAAACAGTTTAATTCTCAGATCACAGGTTTGTAAGATCAGCCCTAAGGATAAAACCACATCTTTGTATTTGTTTACTGAACACATTTGATCTGGAATCATCAAGAAATGATAAACATGGAATCCCTCAATGCCAGTGTTACAATGTAATTTTTCAGGGTAAAGCCACATTTGCTGTGGCTGCACAGGGCTCTCCTCACATAGGCTCTCCTCATAGGTCCTTTGAACATGGGTCAATTTCACTTTTTACTCCTGAAAGAGTAAATAGGAGCCATGAAAATTAGGTTAAAAGGTCAGTTTTCTGTTCTGGTAACAATTCAAAATTGTTTTAAAAGATTTATTCCCCATATCAGGTGTTTATTTAAAGGGGCTTTGCTGTTTTTTGGTCTATGTGTTAGAGTGGTGCATGGCAAATGTAGTCCTTTTACCTTGCTCTTTAAAGTGACTTGCTTTGATAAATGCATGGTATTGTTCTGAACATGGTAATTGCATGGTAAATGTATTCCTTTCACAGAATGCATTTTCTGGCATAATTTTCTGCCAGAAAATAATTGCAAACATTTTAAAATCTTTGTCTAACATACATAGTCAAGTCTGGCAATCTGAAAAGTAAACATATAAATATATTTTAGCATGCAATCAGTTTAGATCTCTTGAACTTGCCCAATCCAAACAGACAGCCTTGAAAGCAAATATCACACCCTAATCCATTTTCTTGTGAATGACTGCAAGATAACTCTGTGTGTACATGTGCTGAGCTGCAAGGAATAACTAAAAATCCGTTCAACACAGAAATATGAATAGACTGAACTGACAGGAAGACACCATTGCTCGTACAATGAGATCTCCATCTCCTGGAGACTATAAATGCTGGACTACAAGTTATTCACCCTGCAGAGATTCAAAATTGAAACTAATGCACCATATACTGGACCTTAACATGGCTACATAAACTGAGTTTACATCATGCTGATAGCATATGTGTTTGGAGAAAAGCTGGCAGCTATGAAATTGTTCGTGAAGAGGAGAAAGCTTTGAAATAAAATGTTATTGACCGTTAGTAAAATTACCAAAGGGCTAATGGCTACATCACTCCCCTTCTGTATCCTACTGTAGCTGAAGATATGGAATTTAATCTTTACACAGATGTAAACTGAAGGACTGTTAAGTGAAGTGATTTGCACAGAGTTGCACAGCAAGTCATTATCAGAGGCAGACACTCCTGACTCCAATTTGAATACCCTCTCTGCTTGTCCTGGCTGCTTCTATTAACCCTCTCCTTGGAAGTAACACAGGAAACATCAGGTCAAATACATACCTGGTTTAATTCCACTCACTGTACTACACCAGGGATGAGCTTGGCTCACTGTCTTTAATGTACTCGGGATGTTTTGTGTTTCTGAGTTAAGTCTCATTTTAGCTTTTTGCTGACTGCACTGTCATATTTCTCAATTTTGCTCTGTCCCTTCGTGCTAAGTACGGTTTGTTTGCACTAAATGTTCTTGTTTCCTCTCTTTTGTTTAAATATAAAGGAGAAAAATATGATTAGTTGAAGCCTCCTCTTTCTCAGCCAGGAATGGGAATTACACCTGGTTTCCAGTTCTGCTGGGTCACTACTAAATCCATGTGCTCTCATCCTGCCTAAGAGCTGAAGCTCACCCAATGCTGAATGCTCATCTGCTTTCTTACTTCTGCAGAAGGAGTAGGGAACAGAAACTGGGGCTAGAT
This sequence comes from Terrapene triunguis, assembly GCF_002925995.2. Classification (NCBI taxonomy): domain Eukaryota; kingdom Metazoa; phylum Chordata; order Testudines; family Emydidae; genus Terrapene; species Terrapene triunguis. Next base: position 15,967,761 of record NW_020664448.1, read on the forward strand.
GTCTCCAACTATTAACATTGTCAGGGTAAAGACCAACAAAGTAGATCTGATTCCCCACAACACACAAACTCCAGTAGTGTGAATGAAAAGTACTGCCAGAACAGTCTTGGCTACTTTTCCAAGGCCAAGCACTGTGCAGACTTACACCCCATGCTGTCCCTCCCCCATTGTGGGGTCCCAGAGCCTGGCCTCCAGCCTGAGCTCGAACGTCTGCACTGCAATTAAACAGCCCCTTAGCCTGAGCGCCGCAAGCCCGAGTCAGCTGAGTTCAGTTTGGCATCAGGGGCTGGAAGTGCATATGCCACAATGTAAACATTCCCCTGCTCTCAAAGACTTAGGAACTACATTGTTCATACACAGCTCAAAGGGCTGAGAGAGAGAGAGAGAGAGAGAGAGAGAGCAGAAACAAAGATTGGAAGAGAGATGGGAAGAAAGGAGATGGGGGAAAGGGGAAAAGAAGGAGAGAAAGGGACAAGTAAAAGGAGGTGGAGAAAAGAAGGTAGGGTGAGGAAGAGAGAGACAAAGTTGGGGAGAGCACAAAGCAAACAGATTAAACTCATCCAGGACACTTACTCTGTAGAGCCCACCCAGCAGCCAGGCAGAGGGTCACGATCTCCAGTATGATGCCTTGTCTCCTGCAGCCCTGTAGAGGTCTCATTAGAGAGGAGAGCAAACCCAGGGGGTTGCATTTAACAGGGTATCTGGGCCAGCATGACCGGCTCCGAGGGCTGTCTGCCTCAGAGCTATCAGACCTCTCTCCTTCTCCTGAGTTGCTGCCACTGATCCTAGGGCAGACCCAGTTCAGCTGGTTGCAGGCTCTGACTAAACCAGTTCTCACACTCTTTGTCTCTGCCGGAGCCTGAGATTGTTTTGCCGGCCACGCACAAAGCACACACATAAGTGATAGGCTTCTCCCATTGCTCACACCCTGTGATCCTCTGGTATTGATTTAAGATGCAATTGGCTGAGGGCGGCAATGAGAAGAGGAACTACTATACAGAGCTATGCTGTAATACAGCCAGGAAATGAGCATCTAATTGGCAGTTCTGCAGAGGAGCCAGCAATGCTGCTCCGTTACTATGCACTGTTCCACCTCACCACTTTAGAACTGGGCCACATTCATCCCTGGTGGAACTCTGATGACTTCAGTGGAGTTAGATCAGGGAAAAGTTTGTGCCAGTTCCTTTGTCTGGGAGGAAATACATCACAGTGGCAGGGAAACAGACTATATGGGGTGTAATGTCCTGCCATAGACCTCTAACTCTGCCCTCCACCACATCTAGGCCCAAGGTTCAGACACCCTTTGGTGCGACTCCCCTTAGAGAACCTCAGAAGACAAATCCCAAGTGAGGCTGCTGTCCCTTTTATTTCTAGGCACACTGGATTGTTTTACTGTAATATCCAGGAACTCACTGGGTGAGCAAGCCTGTATAACAGCGTCTCTGTGTTCCTCCACACATGCATGATCAAAGAGTGCAGCAGAACCACCCAACCTCCAGCGCACCTTCCCCCACAGAGATGAGTGACTGCTTTTCATTCCACCACTCATGGGTCGTTGTTTCCCCTCTCTCCAGAAATTAATAAGAAAGCGCTTCATGAGTTACTTAGACTGTAAGCTTCTGGGGGCAGGGACTGCCCTTTTGTCCTGTGTACAGCACCTAGCACAATGGGATTCTAGTCTATGACTAGGCCTCCTATGCGCTATGGTAATACAAACAGTAACAACAATCAGAATGAGTTTTTCCATACTGAAATTAAGCTTGATACACATTTGGGACCTGATCCTGAAAACTCTCAATCACTGAAGGCCCTAGTCTTGCACCCTTATTCACTTTGGCTATTTCAGGGGTAAGGGACTCCTCAGTGGGTGGCAGAATAATCCATCCTTTCTCTCACAAGTCATGCTGTTGACTCCGACGGGATGACCCGCATGAGTGAAGGGTTTGCAGAACTGGGCCAAAAGTAGGATTCTTTTGTTCTCTTGCTTGTATTTTCTTTTCCTCGTGGCATTTAAAACTCAAAAAAGGCACCAGATTGGCTTTGCCAACCCTAGAGATTGAAGTCCTCTGATCACAGAACAGGTGCAGCATAGACAACAGCAGTGCAAGTTTCCCTACACACATCCAGCAGCAGACCTTAGCACTAACTGGAGGGAGCTCCTTCAGGAATGAGAAGAGAGTTCATTATCTGTGTACCTAGGGCTCTTCGGTGCTGGAACTAGGGGTGCTGCTACACCACCTGGCTTGAAGAGGTTTCCATCATATACTGGGTTTACAGTTTGGTTCAATGGCTCTCAGCACCCCCACTATACAAATTGTACCAGCACCCCTGCTAGGGATACTGGCTGAAGTCCTGTGAAGTCATATACTAGCTGGTAATGGCCACAGGTATAAGTTAGTCTCAAAAACAGCTACCATCTTGCTTCCTTGGAAGAGTGACAGCTCTAAACAGGCAAAAAGCAACAATTCTGTAGTTCCTAATTTGCTCAACCCAGGTGAGGGATTCCTAGGCTTAAGTATCAGGGGGTAGCCCTGTTAGTCTGTATCCACAAAAACAACAAGGAGTCCGGTGGCACCTTAAAGACTAACAGATTTATTTGGGCATAAGCTTTTGTGGGTAAAAAAACCTCACTTCTTCAGATGCAAGATGCCAGGCTTAAGTATAGCAGTGTGTTAAGTGGGTACAACTTCACTGAAGTCTGAAGCTGTTTCCTTATTCAGTTAAGTAATGTTGCCATTAAGAAAAGCTTGAAAACATGACCCCTTCAAGGTTAAAAATAAGAAGGTAAATAAAAAGAATCCAAAATATATTATTTGGGGGGCTTAACTCATGATTTTTGACCACTTGGGTTGGTCCGATTTCTTGGATATAAGTGACTTTCATGTATTCTGTATGTCTGGCCTCCACAGAGCAGCATGCTACATATGTGTATATAAGGTGTAGAAAAATTATATTGTATTATTATAGAAATGGTGTGTGATCTTGTTATTAAAGATGGTAGGGTAATGTATGTGCAAAAGGGGGCAGCGTTAATGTTACATATACATCCTTAGTTTTGTCATTTCCTGACGAGAATGTAATTCTACAACCTAAACTTTTTTTGAGAGAATTGTTAATAAAATCAAGGCGGATATAAAATTATGCAGCCACAATGCCCAGATGGGCATAGATACCTTCTTCAATGCCAAGGAGTGTGAGTGGCAGCAGGTGTGAAAATAAGCGAGGAGCAGTAATGGTGCATCTGCAGGTGAGCATTGACTGCTTTGCTTGATATGCTCACACAGCACAATCGCATCCAAAGACAGCTCTTCATTGGAGGCCAGAGGTTGTTTTTTGCATAGATGTGTAAATGTGTCTGTAACCCTTCTGCCCATCTAAGTTGGCAGCAACAAGGGCCGGGTTCTGTATCTAGGGGTTCCGTTTCAATAACACAATGCAAAACCGGCTCGAGCCCCCACCCAGTGACCTGGGACAATTACATACCACCCCCCTGGGTACCTCTAAGAGGCAATACTTCCCCTCTCGCAAGCACGGAGTCTGAGTGTAGCAGAAAATGTTTAATGACATGAGGTAAACGACATCAGCATAAAATTGGAAAAACACCACAAACAGGATTCATAACACAAACCATGAGCAAAACCCACCCCAGCAAATTGGGCTGTGTCCTTTCCCTTTGGTTCTTGAATCCAGCAACCCAAAAATCACCCAGAGTCCCCAAAGTCCAACATCCCCAAAGTCTCTGGGGTCCAGCAACCACCCAAAGTCCCAAAAGTCCAACAACCCCCAAAGTCTCTGCCCCGGTCAGTGCAGCCCCAGAGTAAAGGGGGGGGGCACGCAGGGTGTTAAGGGGCACCTTACGTGATCCGAGGCTGGCCAGCCGTCTGTTTCTCCGTGGGGGTTCCGCCGCAGCCTTTACCACGAGCCAGTCCACTTTCCTGCCATCCCACAAACTGCTCCGCTCTACAAGCTGCTCCGCTCCACTCCGCTCCGCTCCGCTCACCGACCTGTGAGCCGTTCCAGCCGTCCCCGCAAACAGCTCCGCTTGCCGTTCCTTGGGCCACTCCAACCGGCCCCGCAAGGCTCCACGCCGCTCCTCCAGTCGTCCCCACAAATTGCTCCGCCAGCTGCTGAGCAATATAGCTTCAGGCTCCCCCACTAGTTAACATAGCCTCAGTGATTTCAGCTCTTAATAACATCAGCTCTTTTGTGATTTCAGCTCTTAGCGATTTCAGCTCATAGTATAGTAGGGGAGCCCCAGTGCTGGTGCACCATTGGCCCAAAGTGAATTCAGCTCAGCAGCCTGTAACTAGACTCCTAAAGGAATCAAAGTTAGCTCTGACATTCCACAGTGGAGAGACAAGGTGGTGCAATTGGTGTTTCAGACCCTCAGAGGAGGGCCCATACCATCAGGTACAAATACCTGTCCCCATCCTCTCTCAATTCACTGGGTTTTGTAACCCATGCCCCTTGTCAAGCAAGTGCTACTTAGGTAATGGTGAAGGACTCACTCAGTCCTTCTGTCATACAACAGTTCCACTGGCCTTGATTCACAGAATCAGGGTAACAAAACTTTATTCTTCCTGCCCCAATAATAGAGAAACTGGGGATCCCACACCAGCCAAAGTAACCACTTTCAGATGCTGTGTTTCCTGCCAGGCGAGTGGGTGTGCCTATGCAAATAAGATCAGCCCCTGGAGTTCTTTTCCACACTCGCCATAATTCACCACCAGATGTCAGGGTAGAGCTCATCCTGACTCTGCTTACATGTCAATCAATGGGCCAATAATGGGGACAAAAATGGAATTTATAAAACAAAGGATACATGACTGTGCTACTGATTGCCACTGTGGACAACTAGCACCCCACTAGAGCCACAGCTCCAGCTCCAGCAAGGATATGTTGCCATGTCATTTTAAGAATTTTTTCTTTGCACCAAAGTAGCTATCTTTAGTAGTCACACATTTCCTATAGGCAAAGGATTGGAGAGGTGTATAACACAGCAGCCTTTTCTCCAAGAGCCATTTCCTTTGAAGAGAAACCAGAGTATATCGAATTCCCCAATCCCTGCCAATTCCCCCTCTCCCAACTGCAGGGTTGCCCTTTTATAAGGACTTTTTTTTCTCAGCATCCCTTTCTCGGGTTGGCCCTTTATATTTGGCAGAGAAAAGCAACTGCAGCTCTACAATGGCTATTTTGTAATTGGTTGCTGTTGTTTACTTCATCATCCTCTATTCCATCTGAGAAATAATCTTAACTCCTGTTATGTTTTCCCTCTTTTTTCCTGAGGCGCTGTGTATGGCTTAAGGATGGTTGTACAAGGTGTTGTGCATGACTCAGCAAGTTCATCCTTTTGGGACAGGGCATCTGCCTTCCTGTTTCTCGCACCTGGCAGGATGTCACACTGAAATTGAATCGGGTGAAGAAAAGGGACCAGCGGACCAGTCACTGGTTTAGGTTTCAGGCCATGCAAAGGTTCTCCGGGTGTCTGTGGTCTGTAAGAGCCTGAACTGGAAATTGGGCTCTTTCAAGGTAGGGTGACCAGATGTCCCGATTTTATAGGGACAGTCCCGATTTTTGGGTCTTTTTCTCACATAGGCACTATTACCCCACCTCCTGTTCCGATTTTTGACACTTGCTATCTGGTTAGCCTATTTCAAGGAGATGATGCCATTCATCTGCCTAAAAGCTGCACGAACCCCCACAGCTGTCTGAAACGATGAACATGTCTCCTCCCCTGGCCCAGTAAAGATGGCTCAACTAAGGGGATTCGGACCACAGTTGCACTGCAGTGTGCGAATTACATTTCTGTTTCTCATACGTGCCTCGACTATTTTGCCTGTTTCTGTATCATCACACCTGCCATTTAGGAGGACAATGAATTGAGACATTTAGGCCCCATTGTCAGGAATAAGGACGTGCAGCTCCCTGCTCAGTCTCTGGGCAGCCTATGAGCACAGCTGATCCCCGCACGGCTGCCTGATTGACCGCTCCCACTGATTGGCCAAGGAAGTCAGCAAGCCTGCGCTTTAGCCCAACAGCAACAACTGATCTCTTGCTGTCAATGTACATGTCCACAGCTGCAATTGCTCCTGTGAAAGCCTCATTCCTGCCCAGCTCCAGTCTGCTCCAGCTCTGCTTCCTGACGCAACGCTGACCCCTGGCTCTGGTTACTGGCTTCTTGACTCAGCTCTGACTCCGACTCTGGCTCCTGACCAGGGCCGCCCAGAGGGGGGGGGCAAGTGGGGCAATTTGCCCCAGGCCCTGGACCCTGCAGGGGCCCCGCGAGCCCTGGCCGAGAATCCCTTCCCTGGCTACTCACCCGGCGGCGGTCCGGGTCTTTGGTGGCACTTTGGCAGCGGGCCCTTCAGTCGCTCCGGGTTTTCGGCGGCATTTCAGCGGCGGGTCCTTCAGTGCTGCCGAAGACGCGGAGCGAGTGAAGGACCCGACGACGACGACTCAGAGCGCCACCCGGTGAGTACAAGCGCCACAGCGGGTGGCGCCTTTTTTTATGTTTGCTCCCCTGCTTTGCCCCAGGCCCCTTGAATCCTTTAGGCGGCCCTGCTCCTGACTCCTGCTCCAATCACTAGGCCTGACCACTCACATCCTGGTTCGTGACACCCATTCATTCCTCTTGCAACTCAGCTGAAGTCTATACAGTTACATCAGAAACAGGCCCCAATATGTTTAAATAAAACATATATGCATCTCTTAAAGCTTGTAATTGTTCGTACATTTTTCAAAGTTGAGTACTAGAGGGGAAAATGAACTGAGTTCAGATTCTTCATTTTCATTATTATGCAGCCAAAATGAATGACTTCTACTCTTTTTTACTGAAAGAGCACAATCCCTGCCTTTCAAAATATTCTTCATGTGGCTGTTTTTGACGCACCTTTTACATAATAACATAGGATTACAGTATTGGCTCACAGCTGAGGTCCATATAGTCCGGTGTCCTCCTGTCTCTAACAGAGGCCAGTACCAGATCTGTCAGAGGAAAGTGCAAAAAACCCCATAATAGACAGCTATGAAATAAAATGCCCATAGGGAAGTTTATTCCCAATTCCCATCAGTTAGTGGTTGATTTATGTCCTTGTTTAAAGAAAATCCTATCTAATAGAACTGTGGATTTATTTCATTATCTTTATAAACTTCTAATCCTTCTCTGAATCTTTCTTTAGCTTGTAGCCTCAGTGATAGCTTATGGCAGCGATGTCACATGTTAATTCTGTGGTTGTGAAAAAAATAAATCCTTTATTAGTTTTAAATGTATTACCTTGGCTCAGGTGATTTGGTTTAATCTATTATACAGACAGAGACCAGTCCCAAAGTTCAGATCCACATCTCAAACTCTCCCCAAATGTGGATGTGTTTGGCTCTGGGGTTTAGGTTCAGTTTCATCGCAAACGTTCTATCTTATAATAACAAACCAATATATGTCTGTATAATGAAAGAAACAAAATGTTAATCAGAAAAGAGATTTTAGCTTCCAGCTTTCTAGGGGGATATTATAAATAATCATGAATAAAAAATAACTCAGCATGTAATGAAAAATACCTTGACCCATATTATGAAGTACACAATATTAAGTATGTATTTCAATAGGATTAATATAAACTATATTTATTTGTAAGCCCGCTTGTTCGTCTAGCTCAGGGAGTGGAACAGAAGCCTCACTTTCTTTTATTACGCTGCAAACATCCCACCCATGAGGAAGGATGTTTCTCTTAAACAAAAATGCCACCAGGTATGAAACAGCAATGATAGTCCCCAAAGTGAGAAGCATGGTGAAGGTTTTAAAAGGGAACAGCTGAACGTAGACCCCGTCCACAAGGGAGCAACCTGGGTAGTGTATTACAGGGGGGATTTTCAGGGAAGGCTCCCCCGCCAGCAGCCTTAACAGGAACCCGAAGAGGAATCCAGCAGCTGAGCCATATGTGTTGGTGTTGGGAACGAAGAGGACACAGCAGAGCTGGGGAAAGAGAAGGGCGTACACCAGCTCGCCACTCAGGAACCACAGATCATAAACAGAGTTAGAAAGGAAAGCCAGGCCTGCAGCGGCTGCCCCAAAAACCACCATGGAGACCCTCATTATACAGACAACTTCTTTCTCCGTAGCCTGTAAAATAAGAGAGTATTGTTGTAGAAATCATCACTGGCTCATTTTTAATCTCACCCTGAATCAGATCTCAAGGTTACAAAAGTTAGAGGAGTTTATTAATAGATGCTGGCATTACTAGAACAGTGCACGCTCGTGCTTGTGTAACAACCCCCACCTTGCCAGTAGTGTTTGAACTCAGAACTTTCAGCACCAAAGCCTGGACCTCCACCACTTAAAATAAAGGAGAAACTTTATTAGCTGTACTGTTGATTAATGACTGAGGCCAGCACATCAGTTAGAGTTGCCTTGAATTTTGGATGCCCAACTTTAGATGCCAGAGCCTGATTTTCAGAGGTATGGACCACCCACAGCTGCATTTGAAACCAATGGAAGCTGCAGGTGTTCAGCTCCTCTCAACATCACACCACACCATATGTCTGCAGCTGAGCTCCCAAAAATTGAGGCATGGAAATGGAGAGGCCAGGACGTTAGCTTTTAATATCAAACCAGGTCAGAATTCATATGTTTTACCAAACTAATAATACTGATCCTTACAGATTTTACATTTGGTTATTTATCTGTGGTAAGGAATTTTCCATATTAAAAACTGATAAATTTAAGAAATGTTTACAGAAGTGAGGGTAGATTTTAACCCTGTTGAATGGCGTTTATCATGCATCCTTGCACTAGAAAGCTTTTCTGAGTTGCTTTTAAGTCCAGCAGGTGGGCCTCATGCTGGGATAGATTATGTGGGATGAAATCAGAGCAAGTCTAAATGAACATACATAAGAGAGTGTAAGCAACTATAACTTACACCTTCTGGAATTCTCAGGGTGTAAGTTATGCTAACTTGGCCAATACTACAAAGTGTTGCCAGCACAGCTATGTCAGGTAGGAGTATGAAAAAAATCACACACTCCAGCTGACATAGTTATGCCAGCAAAACCTCTTATGTGGAAGCAACTGTGCTGACAAGAGTGCTTTATTTGGCAGAGCTAATGTTCAGGGAGGTGGGGGTAGCTATGCTGGCAGAACTCCTTTTGGTGGCATATGCTGTGTCTCCACTAGGGGGCTTTGTCAGCATATCTATGCCTGCAAACGCTCTGTAGCATAGACAGGCCAGGGGACTCCCTTAGCTGTTCTGTGGATGTACTGCTGTTTGAAACAGAACTCCCCCAAGTGAGGAATCTGTACAGTTTCCATCCCCATCCCTCATGCAGATGAGGATTTGGGCCAAATCTATTTAAAATATCCTGGTGAGTTTTGCCACTGACTTCTGTGAATCAGAGAATATCAGGGTTGGAAGGGACCTCAGGAGGTCATCTAGTCCAACCCCCTGCTCAAAGCAGGACCAATCCCCACACAGATTTTTTGCCCCAGATCCCTAAATGTCCCCCTCAAGGATTGAGCTCACAACCCTGGGTTTAGCAGGCCAATGCTCAAACCACTGAGCTATCTCTTCCCCCACATGGAGCATTACAGGCCCTGAATGTGGTTGTGCTCACCTTGGCAGACACAATTACCAACCCAAAGCACTGAAAAATCATGAGTCAGACCCCCCCCTCCAAATCACAAGACTGTCTTAAAAATCACGAGACCTAAAAAAATAAATAAATTTTGGGTTGCTTTTATTTACATTCTCATGTCTAAACCTTCAATATGTACTCCCCGTTTTCAAGCTTTTCTCCATCACCATGAGGATTAGAAAGTTCTGTTTAAAAGAAAGCTGAGATTCCCAGGCAACCTCTTGATTTCAGCAATTCAAGATATTGACATTGACTTCAGTGTGACTACTCGTGTGAGCAAGTGCTCACTAGCATGAGTAAAGGGTGCACAATCTAGGCCCCATTGTTTTAGCAGCCATTTTGATTTAGTCATGAAGTGAGAATAACCTTTCAAGAAAATCAGACAAGCCTGTTAATTCTGGAGGATTACTTGCCTAGTCAAATTAGTGATATCTTTTTCTAAAGCAGCTTGATATTGAAAACCTAGCTACACATCTTATACAAATTAGACTAATAATACCCATTTCTAGGATACAGTCACCTTGTGCATTAATCTTGGCCTCCTAATTTTTCCTTTGTCATAACACAATGTATTTGCCAGAGTTTAAATAAAAAACTCAGGCCATCAAGTAACAAAGTACAGACCCCCAAAAATTCAATTTACCGTCCTGTCTTTACTATGTACCTTTAAACTACAGGATATCAGTATGATTTACAAGCTTTATAGATAAATCATTTCACCACCACTGAAATGCTGTACCCGGCTTGAAAACTTCTCTGTCATTTTTTTTTAGTTCCAAGTTTTCTTGCCTCCTCTGTGTCATATGAGAGCATCTGAAGTTTGTTTGGAAGGCCAGGTTTCTCTTTCTGGAGACATTAATAATGAAACAAAACCACTTTAACAAATGGAGCAATAGTCAGAGAGGAGCCAAAAAGCGCCTTCTTCTCTCTAAAATGCTGCATGAGTGCTTTGAAGTGCTTTGCCCAAAGGCTTTTTGCTGTTCTCTTTGACTTCATTTGAGACTATGAAATAGAGGCACAGCCTTGTCATTTGCTAAATGACTAGTTCAAAGTCTACCCTCTGGAGTGATTCCATCCCATGTCTAGAGCCCAATAACACCATTTTACAGCAACATTCACCTTGAGAAATCTCCTGGGGGTATACAGAGGAGTAGTTTAAAAACCTTCCATTACTTTCCCCACGTGATTCATGGTGTCAGAGGCTCACAAAGACTCCTCACCTTTTTCCTAAGAATTTTCCTGTAGATGTTGTGAGCTAGCATGGAGCTGGCTGATAGAAGGGCTGAATCTGCAGAAGACATGACAGCAGCAGCAATGGCTCCTAAGCCAGCAACGGAAACATATGTTGGGCAGAGATACTGCAGAACAATGGGTAATATCATGCTGGACTCCCCTCTTTCATTAGGGGTTGGCAGACCATAGCTTGTCTGATTCCAGTCTTAAAAAAGAAAAGAACATTAATTAACAGGGCGTTTTGGATTTGCTTTGTTAATTTTTCATTCCTTTACTCTCTTCTGTGTTGAAATAGCTAACAGTAAATTCTGCATTGATCTTGACCTTTTTTTTTTTTTTTTTTTTTTTTTTTTTTTTTTTTTTTTTT
>NW_020664448.1:15979084-16085643 GCF_002925995.2 Terrapene triunguis
TTTTTTTTTTTTTTTGCAAGGTGCAGTAAGATACTTATTTCCCCTGCAACAATCAATAACACTGAAGGGAAAGATCATTAGGAACACTGTCAGCATCCCTGGGCTCTGTAAGATCTCTAAATTGTCAAAAATCCACCAAAACTTTCTAAGCTACATCATACTTTGAGGTCTGTGGTTTTGGGGTTATGAAAATGGAAGAAGAAATTAAATGAAATTCAACCTTGAAAAACACTGGAACATTCATCTGAAGGAAAATAATTCAAAGCACAGCACAGAAGGAAGATATTTGGAATGTCATAAAACAAGAACTTCATCAAATCAGTTGGTTAACAAACAAAAGTTGATGCAATTTGGGGATGCACAGGCAGAAAAAGAGATATGCTCCTGTCTACACAGCACTGTTCTATATAGATACTTAGGCCCCTTCAGCGTAGTATCTGAGCACCTCACTAACACCAATGAGTTTAGCATCTCAATATTTTTCTGACATAGGGAAGTAGTAATATCCCGATTTTTCAGATGGGAAACTGAGGCACGGGGATTAAGTATATGTTTGTGGCAGAACTCGGAACAAAGTTCAGATTTTCTGAGTTTCTTATGGTTTAACCTTGAGGCCATTCTTCTGCCTGCTGAGATTGCACCTTAAGTACTGTTCCGGGCATGAGAGTTGGCAATGCTGAGATTTTGAATCTCTGTGATTGTAATTCTGTAAGCCTAATATTGCAATGAGCTTACTTTTTTATTTTTATTTTTTAATTGAGGGACAGTTCCTCAGCTATTGTAAATTGGTGTGAGCTACACAGATTTACACCAGCTGCGGATCTAGCCCCTATTATATATGACTAGGGATTAAAACAAACAAGCCTCTTTGTACCATAACTGAAAAATTAATGAGGAAAATATAACTTCCAGAGTGAAAAGAATGATCTTAGGGGGAGAAAGAATTTTGAGACCGAGGATAGCAGGCCTGGGTCCAGCCTGCCCTGTTCCATGTTCTAGCCTACAGCTGCCAGACATTCTAGGAGTTGTAGGCCAGGCTGCAATGCATGATGGGAAAGGAAGAGACTATAAGAGGCAGCCTTTTGCAGTGCTACCAACTCTTGTGATCTTATCACAAGTTTCACAAGATTGAGTGACTTTCTTAAAGCCCCGGCTTCATATAGAAGCTCAACGTCCATTTATAAACTAAAGTTCGTTTCTAGCCATGTGGTCATGGAGAAAAGTTGAAAACGTGACCCAAGCTTTAAGGCTCAGAAACCAGAAGGCAAAGTAACCTTTTAAAAAAATCTCATGATTTTTAAACTAGTCGCATGATTGTTGAAGCATGACTCATGGTTTTTGAATGCTTGGGGATAGCTATAATGCTTTCCTTAGAGTGGACAGAAGGTCCAGGCAAGCAGAAGCTTAAGGAAGCTCTTCAGAAGCTGGGATGAAGGTGGTGTGATTCCTTCTTGAGAGAGAGCCAGGGAAGAAGCCTGGGAGGGTGTCTGCTGAAGACATTTCAGAAGGCCTAGGATGAGATGGGCCAAAGTAGGAAGTGTCTGGAAAAAAGTGAAGCAGGGCAGGGATTTTAATACAGTGCACAGCCGCTTAAGGTATGTCTACACTGGAATAAAAAACCTGCGGCGTGGCTGCGGCTGGCCCGGCCATGGCTGGCCCAGCTCAGGTGACTCAGCCTCACAGGGCTCAGCCTGTGGAGCTAAAAATTGCTGTGTGGATGTTTGGGGTCAGGCTGGAGCCTAGGCTGGATCCTCCCTCTCACAGAGTCCCAGAGATCGGGCTCCAGTCCAAACCTGAATGTCTACAGAGCAGTTTTACAGCCTGGCAACCCAAGCCCCGGGAGCCCAAATCAGCTGACCTGGGCCAGCCACAGGTGTTTAATGGCTGTGTAGACTTTACCCTTAGTGTTTTAGGAAATCTGGGCTGAAGACTGCACTAGATGATGGACCTGAACTTCCCTTATGGTGCCACCTATAGGAGATGGGAACCTCTGCAACTAAGGAGAAGGCCCTGGAAAGAAAGCAAAAGAGACTGGCTGGAAGATTTGGATTTTTCCATTTTGTTTGGACTCTTCTTTGTGACTTTTGTGTACTGGGATATTTTTAAGTTTGACAACAGGGCTCTCTGAGACCTCCTTCCAGCCAGCTAAAAGGAGATCACCACGTATTGGGAAACTGAGACAGCCACTGCATCTCTGTGTGGGAGAGGTAAGATGCCTGTTACAGTGAGACTGATATTTACTTTGCTATTCATTGTGTTGCTGTTTACTTTTTCTTCCTCCACTTGTTTGTTTTATCCATAATTTGTGCCTCATACATATAGACAGCAAGATTTGGGGGGCACGGACACGTGTGTGTGTGTGTACAGTGCCTAGCAAAATAGGCCATTGATTATGGCCTCAAGGTGCTAATGGAAAGAAACAGCTTTTGTGTTACCTGTAGAAGCAGCTACTGCGCCAATAAGAACAGATGGAATGACCATGAAAACACACCCAAACCCTGCAAAATAAGAAGTGAGTCTTGCTTGTCTGGATGAGGAGGCTGCGAGGACTCTTTGGAAATAGATCTGCCATGGAATACTTCCAAGAGCCTGAAATGAAGGTAAACCATTAAAAATAACTCATGCATCACTATTAGGGGCTGGAGTGTCATTTGCTATAGACCTTCATTTGCCCCCTTCCCCACCAGAATTTTCATAGGTCTATATGCTCCATTATGTCTTCCACTCTTTGTCCCCCTCCCTCCCAACTTTGCAGGATATAATATAATCACATAAAATGATCTACATGCTGACGCAACTTCACCCTCCTCCCCTGAATTTTTCTGAAATGACACCTCTGATTTGGGGCAAACCTATCCTCATAAAGGCAGTTCCTCCCTCCAGACAGTAGTCATTCTGGGGTTACTACTGCTACTGCAACCTTGGGGTTGTAATAATCCTTCTGGCTGTCACTCTGTCCTTTTGCAGGGGAAGGTGATTGGTAGATCTGTGGAGTCACAGATCCATTAGCTTGGCCCCCACTTCTCCCTTGGCTTGTCCCTCTCCTAACCCCATCCCTTTCCATTGCAGCCAGGAAAGATCCCCTGCAGAACCAGGCTTCATAGCACACAGGGGTGTATGCTCCTTGCTTAGGCTTCCTTCATTCTGTAGCAGAGCCAGGGCCGCCCAGAGCGGGGGGGGGGACAAGTGGGGCAATTTGCCCCAGGCCCCGGGCCCCGCAGGGGCCCCGCGAGCCCTGGCCGAGAATCCCTTTCCTGGCTAGAGGCGCCTTTTTAATTTTTACTCACCCAGTGGGGGGCCCTTCAGTCACTCCGGGTCTTCGGCGGCATTTCGGCGGCGGGGGGGCCCTTCAGTGCTGCTGAAGATGCGGAGCGACTGAAGGACCCACCGCCGCCGCCGCAGATTCGGAGTGCCGCCTGGTGAGTACAAGTGCTGCAGAGGGTGGCGCCTTTTTTTAGGTCCGCTCCCCATCCCCCCGCTTTGCCCCAGGCCCCCTGAATCCTCTGGGCGGCCCTGAGCAGAGCTGCCCTTGTTCCACTGTTTTTGTGGGAAAAGTAGCAGGAGTTTCCCTGTCAGGCACTCAGGGTGTCTTTGGCACAGGAACTCCTTTGTTGTCTTTAATTATTTTTATAGCATCCAGTACACAGGACAAATAATAAGACTGGCCCTACCCTAAGACCTTACAATCTAGGTTTAAACACAAGCCGAGATTAACAAACTTCCTGGAGAGGGATGGGCTGAGGCAGGACAAGGGTCACAGCAATAAGAGCACCCTGCTCCTCATACAGCATTATTATTATTTATTATGAGGGCTGTAAAGCGATTAAAAAAATGAATCACGATTAATCGTGTGATTAAAAAAATTAATCACGATTAATCGCACGATTAATCGTACTGTTAAACAATAATAGAATTACCATTGAGTAAAATATTTTTGGATGTTTTCTACATTTTCAAATATATTGATTTCAATTACAATACAGAATACAAAGTGTACAGTGCTCACTTTATGTTTACTTTTTATTACAAATATTTGCACTGTAAAAAACAAAAGAAATAGTATTTTTCAATTCACCTAATACGAGTACTGTAGTGCAATATCTTGATCACAAAAGTTGAACTTACAAATGTAGAATTATGTACAAAAAATAACTGCATTCAAAACCAAAACAACAATTTTTGATGGCATTTCACATAGGCACTGACTCCATGGGTGCTGTGGGGCTGGAGCGCTCCTGGGGAAAAATTAGCGGGGGCTCCACACCCACTGGCAGCCAAGCTCCTCCCGCCCCCACCCCCTCCTCCTCTCCCGAGTGCCACGTCCCCGCTCCTCCCCCTCTCAGCGCTTCCTGCCCGCCGCCTAACAGCTGTTTGGTGGCACTTAGGACTTTCCAGGAGGGAGGGGAAGGAGTGGGGATGTGGTGCGCTCGGGGGAGGAGGCGGTAAAGAGGCGAGGCAGGGGCAGGGACTTGGGGAAAGGGGGTGGAATTGGGGCGGGGCGAGGGTGGTGCAGGGGTGGGCAGGGGTGGGACCAGGGGCGGGGGGGGGGTCGAGCACCCACGGGGCAGAGGGAAAGTCAGCCCCTATGGCATTTCAGATTTTTAAACCTTGCATCGAGTGCTGTAGCTATTTTTAGAAATCTCACATTGGTACCTTCTTTGCGTTTTGTCAAATCTGTTGTGAAAGTGTTCTTAAAACAAATATGTGCTGGGTCATCATCCGAGACTGCTATAACATGAAATGCGGGTAAAACTGAACAGGAGACATACAATTCTCCCCCAAGGAGTTCAGTTACAAATTTAATTAACGCATTATTTTTTTAACGAGCATCATCAGCATGGAAGTATGTCCTCTGGAATGGTGGCCGAAGCATGAAGGGGCATATGAATGTTTAGCCTATCTGGCACGTAAATACCTTGCAATGCCGGCTACAAAAGTGCCACGCAAATGCCTGTTCTCACTTCCAGGTGACATTGTAAATAAGAAGCAGACAGCAGTATTTCCCGTAAATGTAAACAAACTTGTTTGTCTTAGCAATTGGCTGAACAAGAAGTAGGACTGAATGGACTTGTAGGCGCTAAAGTTTTACATTGTTTTGTTTTTGAGTGCAGTTATGTAACAAAAAAAATCGACATTTGTAAGTTACACTTTCATGATAAAGAGATTGCACTACAGTACTTGTATGAGGTGAATTGAAAAATACTATTTCTTTTGTTTATTATTTTTACAGTGCAAATATTTGTAATAAAAATAATATAAAGTGAGCACTGTACACTTTGTATTCTGTTTTGTAATAGAAATCAATATATTTGAAAATTAAGAAAAACATCCAGAAATATTTAATAAATTTCAATTGGTATTCTATTGTTTAACAGTGTGATTAATCGCGATTAAATTTTTTGAGTTAATTGCGTGAATTAAGTGCGATTAATCAACAGCCCTATTTATTATTTATATATATATTACACCCGTTTCATTCCCTGGCACTCTCACTCCTGCTGTTGAATGAGTGATGAAATCTTTTGTAGGCTGTGGCTATAGGAGAAATGGTCTGGTAAAATAAGAACTCAACCAACCTTTCGCCTCTCCCTTGAAGTGAATATGAACTAAACATTTCTGGCAAGTTGGAAAAGAGAAGTTGCTGTTTAATTGTTTTCCTTATGCATTTCTAGGATCCGTTCAGGACCTGAAGTAGCCATGCCAAAATACTATGAGTAAGGCTGTTGTAATGGTATTCCCAGCCTGGCTAGTGGGAGGGGCCAGATTCTCCGTTATTGTAAGCTCTAGTGACGTCAGTGGTGCTATGCCAGTTGAGAATCTGGCCCGGAATGTATATTACGTGTCCCTGCAATTCCTATGCTCTTAAAATTTACAGTCCAGTTCTACAGGTCAAAGAGGTTCAGGTAGTTCTGATAAACATCCAGATTTGGAGTGCCCACCTGAACGCAATGTGTCAACTGTGAGGTGCACCTGACATTAATGCACCGTAATTAAGGCTACGATTTAGTCACAGGTCGTGGCAGTCATGGAATCTGTGACTTCTAGCGACCTCCGTGACTTCAGCCTGCTGTGGCCAGAAGCTGTGGGGTGGCCCCTGCTGCTCCAAGCCGTCGCAGGTAATGGGGGTACCCCCTGCATCTCCTGGCCACCATGGGCTCCCGGAGCTGCGGGTGGCAGGGGTACCCTGTAGCTCCCGGCCCCCGCGAGTGGTGGGGACACCCCACAGCTCCCAGCTCCTGTGGCCGCAGGGGAACCCCCTAGCTCCCGGCTGCTGCAGGCCCCTGGAGCTGTGGGCGGCAGGGGTACCTTGGAGCTCCCGACTGACATGGGAGGCCTGGGCACCCCACAGCTCCCAGCTGCCACAGGCAGTGGGGGACCCCTGGAGCTGCCGGTGGCAGGAGTACCCCGCAGTTCCCAGCAGCTGCAAGCAGCTCCTAGCCCCAAGCAGCTGCCCTGCTTCAGGCGGTGTGGGGACCCGCAAGTCCCCATTTTGTCCTGGATATTTTTAGTAAAAGTCACGGACAGGTCACAGCTTCTGTGAATTTTTCTATTTTGCCTGTGACCTGTCCGTAACTTTTACTAAAAATACCCATGACAAAATCTTAGCCTTAACCATAATAAAGATGCATCCATACAGGGCCATCCCTAGCTATTCTGGGGCGCTACGCAGCCCCCCCTGTGGGGGGGCAGGCCTCCGTGGGGGGGGGCTGGTTTGGGGGGCAGGGGGGAACCACCCCCAGCACTCACTGGTGGCGCGGCTGGGGTCGGGTCCCCGCACTTCCCGCCGCCGGTAAGTGCAGGCCCGGCCCTGCTGCACTCCTCAGGGGCGGGAAGAGGTGGGGCGGGGGCGGAGCAGGGGTGAGAAGAGGCGGGGCGGGGGGAGCAGGAGTGGAGGGGGGGCGGGGCTGGGGTAGAGCAGGGGTGGGAAGAGGCAGGGCGGGGGCAGAGCAGGGGTGAGAAGAGGTGGGAGAGGGGTGGAGCAGGGCAGGGGTTTTGGGGGAAGGGGTGAAGTGGGGGCAGGGCTGGGGTGGAGCAGGGGCGGGAACAGGCGGGGCTGAGGCAGGGCAGGGGTGGGGGGCCTGGGGAAGAGGCAAAGCAGGGGCTGGAGCAGCACGCAGCTGTGCAGGGCACCAGGAAATTTGGTGCGCCAAGTTTCCTGGTGCCCTACGCAGCTGCGTACTTTGCATATGGCTAAGGACGGCCCTGCATCCATACGTCCTTAGCCATATGCAAAGTGTCGTTCTTCCTCTATTCTACCGTGTAAAACTCAGGCTGTACTAGTGGGTTTATAAAAAGGTGCTTTGCTTTTACTGACACTCCAGGTGAAGTATTAGAAGGAAAGGATGGAAAAAAGATCTTACCACATACAGAAGTTCATCTAACCATCTTCCAAGATACTCTGTTTCCAGTTTGCCAATCCACGGTACTTGATATAATTCATTAACAGCAGTATAATAAATGCTTTCAGTTGCAGAGTTCAGCAGCGCAAATGGCACACAAGTCCACTGTGTTTAGCATGAAAACAATTATCAGTACAATAGGCTAATGTACATCAGACAACATTGGTAACTCCTCTGTTTTCCCTATAAACCTGCAATTCCCCCTCCTCATACCATACCACCACCAAACCTTGGGATTCCACAGAAATCTGAAATCGCCTCCCACCTTTAAGCTCTCATATGGGATTTTTCTAATGTTAAGAGTGGTGGTGTGAGTAGACTGAGGCTGGGAAGGGGAAAATTAACTGTGGTTAACCTAGTCCTGTTTAACCTTTCCATTTAAACTTCTCTCTTGTTTTCAAGAGCTCTTTTTATGTAGCTCACATGGGTACTCTGTCCTTGTCATTTTATAATGTGGCTGGTTTTGTATAGAGTGGTTGCTTTGCATTGCTCTGGTGCTACAAACCAGCCCTAAAGCTGGTTTAAGTGGGGAGGCATGTCAGAGGACTCTTCCTCACACCTGAGGTTTCCTATAAACCCGGAGAGAGGCTGCTGCACAGGTCCTGTGGGTGTCTTGCTGTGTTCTGAGGCATAGCCTCGCCTAGTCCTGACCCCGTGTAGTCATATCCAGTGCAGTTTACCTCAGCTTCTTGACAGAATACACTGCTATGGGTCTGGGAACAGCCAATGGCAAATCAAATGGAATCAATCCCATTTGACTCTAACAAAACAGCAGCTGAAATATTAATCATGCAGCCTCTTGAACAATGATGATGATTAAGCAGTGATAATGCAATTTCCTGTTTTCCCCGCTGAAATAGATACTGGTAACTCAACACTGTTATAACTCAGAGAGCCTTCTAAAGGTACAGCAAGCACTTTCCCCCTTGAGAATCCTGGATGTGACTCACTCAAATTGGAGAGCATTGCCCTGACCCTCTTTACAGATCTGCACATGAGGCTGCTGTCCTGAACATACCTAAAAACTGAAGGTTTACTTTTGCCTTAAATCTTTAAGAGCTCAGCTTTGGCTGTAAGGCCCATGGAGGTGGCAATGTGAAGACACAAGCCCTATAGAATACAAGACTAAGAACAGTGTCACTGGTACACTCCCCTTTATGTTGTACTACTGTACGTAGCAGTGGCGTAGCCAGGCCAGGACGCTTGGGTGGGCCCAGACTTCAGGTGGGTGGGCAAGCACCTGCATCCTGACCCCGCTTTCTGGCTGGAGCACCGGGCAGGCAGAGCGAGGCAAGCGCCTGACCCCGCTCCCCGACTGGAGTGCTAGGCAGCCAGGTGGAGCGGGGCAAGCCCCCGACCCCATTCCCCATCTGGAGCACTGGGTGGGTGGAATGGGGCAAGCCCCCACGCCCTGACCCTATCCCCTGGCTGGAGTGCCGGCGGGCGGGCGGAACGGGCTACAGCTGGGGCCGGAGCAGAGCCAGGCTGGAGGGGGTGAACCTGGATGCCCCGGTACATAGTGCCCTCCCAGTGGGGAACAGCTGTGATTGTGCTGTAAGGATGTGGGGTGTGGCAGCAGAGACCAAAGGTCATCCTCCATTTTGGAAGGCGGGGTTCCAGACTGCCGGGCCAGAGCAAGCTGTGGCTGGCTGTTACTTATAGCAGGATCTTGTTGCTGTGTTATAAGTGTTTAAGTAATAATGTCATGTTAAATATAAGCTCTCTGGGCCTCAAGAAGAACACCACACTGCCCACGGTGGGGAGCGTCTCTGCTGGCTGGCGTAGACAGGGTGAGGGCATTGTCTGTCCTGCTCCTGCCCCTTTGGGAGAGGCTGGTGCCGATGTGGGTGGTAGCCTGCACTCTCCTTGTGCTCTCTGGACACAAGTGCAGCAGTTATTTCTAGCTATGTGTGAGTGTGCTTGTGGCACCCAACAGTTCCTGGTGCCTCCTGCTTCCCTCACCCCACCTTGAGCACCCATTCTGGGTGAAAAAATCAATCTTGCATAAATGGCTAAAACCTTTTGAAGACAGCTGTTTTGTTTATAGCCATGTTCTGGATCACATTAGGCTGAGCTGCCAGTTAAGTGACTAGTGTTAATCTAGCCACCAGAGGGGGCCCATGCTGTTCCATGAAAGCAGTTGGAGAACTGCAGTCATAAAACCTTGCATAGTTCAAATAAAGGCTATCCCTTGGGTCATACCAGGCTTCTTGCAACATTTAAGGGAAGATAAACTGAAGACTAAAGTTTCCCCACTTTGGCCTGTGCGGATCTTCCTGCCTGAATTCCCTAGTGACTATTTTGTTTGTGATGTTAGAGTAAAACGGTCTGAACAAAAATGCAGATGCCAGATCCTGGCTTATGCTATCTCTGCACCTGAAAAACTATAGCCAGGAGAAGGGACGCAGCTGCTGTGTCCTAAACCTAGCTCTTCCAAAACCCATGCAACCTGAAGCTCATCTCACATCACTGTAAATCAGGATTAGCTCCATGGAGTTACATTGGCATACAGTTGGAGAGGAGAGTCAGGCTGCATGGAGTTAATATTCTGCAGAACTTGGTGAGTTGTTCCCATGTTAAGCCTTGGAGGAGCATTCTGTGGAAGGGATTTGGGGTCGGAAGCTGTAGGTTGTGCGAGTTTTAGTGTCTTATTTACCACTTATGGAATGCATCCTCTTCCACTCGGAATACTCATAATAATCCTGGCGTAAGAAGAGCCTGTGTAGGCACTCCCTGTCTCTAGAATATGTGGGGTAACTGTTTTAAGAAATATGTGCAGTAATCTGACCCTTCAAAGACAGAGTTCCAGTGATTGGTGGTGTTGGATCCAGAGTGGATACACAGTCATAATCATCATGATCTTTTTCTAATATGCTAAGACTAAACACTGTTTTTGATTTAAAGAGTTTTAATTTCAGCCCATCTAATTTAGAAGTGCTGTTACAGACCCGTTCATTACAAATTAAAGTGTGACACTCTGACAGTCACCTCCTACTGCTCATTCTATTGGGATTGTTTTGGATGTCCATAAAGGCTCCATCCTACAAATACGTATGTGAATTAGTCCCATGGGACTGCTTGCCTAAGTACTTCATGTAAGTGTTTGTAGGACTGTGCTCTGAAACCCACATCCTACACAGACCCCCGTGCCTGCCTGCAGACCCATGGATTTCACTGGAGCTCTATGTAAATACAGGGATCCTCCCACGTAGAACTCAGTGTAGGACTGGAAAGGTAGGTACCTGTCCTACAAACATTTAAGCATGTGCATAACTCTAATTGAAATGAATGGGGTCACTCACACGAGTAAAGTTACATATGTGCTTATAGAATTGAGTTGTTTTTAAGCACCATTGGGCAAGGACTGTTTAGTCTTTTCTTTAAACTTTCACCTAACTTTGGGTACCTGAAATCAGCATTTCCAAATCTTCCAACATGTGCGTGGTCCCCCCCACAAGTGTAACCTTAATCTGAATTTTGAATCTTTTTAAAAAAATACCTAAAATATTCTCTGAAGATATTTCCCCCTTAAGTTATTAAATCTATTTATATTTTTAAAACTGTACCTCAGTTTTACAGTGATTTGGAGAGAGGGTGGAATTGAGGTTTTTGTGAGTCTGAGTAGTATATTGCTTGAGAAACCTGTTGCTGTTTTAACACAGACATGTAGAAAATGGCATGTTCCAGCTTTGCAGAAAGAAGAATTGTTTTCTAATAAGTTCTGACTTTGAAGTGGTTTCTGGCACTCTCGCACTTTCTGGACTTAAAAATACGCTACTGGGGAAGGCGCTTGGAAGGACTTAGGAAATTTGGTCTTTTGATGAATTGACCTAGAAACTACAACACTACAGCCTCATAAAAGAATTATTGTTCACGCTGTGCTCTGCTCCGAGCCTCATTAAGGGTTTTACCTATGATTTATGCTGCTTTGTAAATCCTCTTGTAAGCCAGTGAAGTGTTTGTCTTAATAACACATACTGAAAGATCCTTGGGATTGAAACTGTGGGTTAGATTCTGATCTAGTTACACTCATAAATCTATGAGGCCAAATCCTGCTCTGGATTTTGTAGCTGTAAATCCAGAGTATTTTCAGTGGGATTACTCCAGATTTATACTGGTGTAAATCAGAGAATCTTTCATGGACTGTATGTGAGTCAGCTGTTTTTTCCCAAAGGAGCATGAACTTGCTTGAACTATTTCCCTCTATTTGGATTCAATCTCCAGCTGTTTTCTGGGAATTCAGTAGGTAGCTCTTCCCCTCCTCTTTCCCCCCTCCGTGTCAATTGATAGCTGCAGTATGGCCTTCCAGGGTTTCTGTGCTGCTGGAGGGTGTCATCTTTCAGATAAGATGTAAAACTAAGGCTATGTCTACACTACCATGATAAGTCGACCTACGCTACGCAACTCCAGCTACGTGAATAATGTAGCTGGAGTCGACGTACCTTAGGTTGAGTTACCGTGGGGTCTACACCGCGGGGGGTTGATGGGAGAAACTCTCTCGTCAACTTATCTTACTCTTCTCGTTGGGGGTAGAGTACAGGGTTCGACTGGAGAGCGATCTGCTGTCAATTTGGTGGGTCTTCACTAGATCCGCTAAATCGACCACCGGTGGAGCGATCTCAGAGCATCGATCCCGGCTGTAGTGTAGACCTGCCCTGAGGTTGTCACTATACATTATAGGATTTTATGGCAATTTCACAATAGTAGCAGCATTAGTCCCAGTGTCTGGGTCGATTCCAAGTGGGGCAATTAGTACAATCAAACTAAATTCTTCCTGTAGTTTCAGTTATATCTGGTATTTTCTCTTCTTCTCCTAAACTGTTGTGTAGCGTGCGTATGTGCTGTTAAACAGTTACTACCATCCACCCCAGAAGTGGCTGCATTTAAATGGTGGATAAAATGGCATTGGTTTTATGACTACAGAACTGCTCTGTTTCACATCCTGTATGTAATTGCCTTTGTAGCAAAGGTTGCTTTTTAATGAGGCCTTAGATTGTTATTAACCATGCAATAATGAGGTCAGGAAATAATAAAAAAGCCCCTTCTCTACATAAACAGGTTTCTTGTGCTGTCCCTCTTTTACACTTCAATCTAAAATCACAGACGTGTATAGGCCTTACCAGGCTGACCATCATAAAAACCAGCTGTATCACATCAGTGTACGCAACTGAGTATAGTCCTCCCAGTAAAGTGTAGAGTATAACAGTACATGCTGAAATGATGATAGCTAAATATCCTCTGATATCCAAGATCACACTCATTGTAGCCCCTGCAAAGAAAGACAGCTTTATATATATACTCACACACACACAGGAACATACATACCTACATATGTAATCAGGTGCGTGGGTTACACACACACACACACACACACACTATAGTTACACAGTTGGCACCATACCAGTCACAGAACTGCAATCAGTACTCCTGTTATTAATCAAAACTTGATGCAAGGAGTCTTCATGCATCTAATGGAGCAGAAATTATTATACAATTTTTAAAATTTTATTTTAAATGACTCCCCAACATGGTGGTTTTTGTGACTATTCCATTTTTACAGTTCGGTCAGTACTAAAATTTGGCTAGCCTCAAGCAGTGCAACAAGCCGTCCTCAGTCTCAATGTTCCCTTTCCCTTTTGATTCCTCTGTGAGTGGAAACACCAAGGACCAATTTCAGAAATGATACTTGAGATGGTGTAAAGGAGTTTAAGGAGGTCTAAGTTGGTGTCATTTATGCCCCAAGAGGCTGGAAAAGAGTGTGAGTTAAAGGAAGATGAGGCATACCTAAGTTAAATCCTCCTCTGAGTTGGTTTTCTTGCTACAGTCCTATCTTCCAGCTCCATCAGTGTGTAAATTACACCAGCTTAAACTCCTCTAGGCTCCTTCAAACTCACACCCATTTACCAATGTGTAACAGTCAGAGGTGATGTATAAAATGGCTTTAGCCCAGAAAAAAAATCTTTGGTAAAATATATCCTCAGTATTCCACATTTCCCATCCATACAACATCCACATACTTTCTCCTCCCCCATCTAAATCTCCAGACTCTCAATCTGGTCATTCTGTCTGGGTTTCCTAAGAACTTAAGAATTGACTGACTATGTCAGAACAGTGCTCCATCCTACCCAGTATTCTGCCTCTGACAGTGGCCAGTACCAGATGCTTCAGAGGAAGGTGGAAGAAAACTTGAAATCGTGGAATATCTTATTCATACGGAAAGCTCCTTAACCCTGCCAGTTAGAGGTTGGCTTATGTCTTGCAGTATGAGGGCTTATCCTATTCAAACTTTTGTTCTTTTGGAAAAAAAACTCTTTACTAGCATAACTCTGGATATATTTATTATCCATATAAATATCTAATCGTTTTCTGATCCTGGTAAGCTCTGGGACTCAGTGATATCTTGTGACAATGAGTTCCACAGCTTAAATGTGCATTGTGCAAAAGTATTTCCTTTTATCAGTGTTACATTTGCTGTCTTGCAATTTCATTGAACGTCCCATTCCTCTTGTATGATGGAGAGGGTGAATAGACGTTCTTAACTTACCTTCTATAGGCCACTCATTATTTTGTTTGCTTTTATCGTGTCCCATTTTATTCCCTTCCCCTTTAGGGTAAACAATCATTTCATTCTCTCTTCACATGGAAGTTTTGCCTGGCCCTTAATCATTCTCATTGCCTGTCTCTGAAAACTCTCTTTACAAGTCTTCTCAGAAAAAAACACCCCAACAAACCATTCCCATTTTTCTATCTCCCAATTTAATTCTTTTCTACATCTCAATTTTTCTATTTCCTTCTTGGATACTTCCCCTGGTCTCTCTCATCTTCTGTCTCTCATCCTCTTCCCCATCTTTCTGTACTTGTGCCCACCTCTTTCACTCTTTCTCTGTCTCTCCTATTTCCTCCTCAAGTTCCCCTGCTCATTTCTTTAGCTCCCCACTTTACATCCCCCTCAGTCACTCTCCTTTTCTATTCCCTTCACGCACCTTCAGTCCTTCTCTTCCCTCTTTTGTCCTACCCCAGTTGTTCTTTCTTATTAAGACTGCTGCCACAGCTTCCCCTTTCTTTCCCAATGGCCAGTGTGTTAAGAGCGAGGCTGTTTTTCTGCTTTTCCCTCTCTGCTTCTCCACTGTGTCATTTTGTCCCTGCTTCTCTCTCCCTCATGGAGCTTCTTCACCACTGGATCCATGGCCAGATTTAGGCCACACCCATGCTGTAGCAGTCAGAGTCCAGCTGCTTGTAATGGACTTCCTGTAGTGTGCTAGCTACCACTTTGAGGAGAAAGCAAATTTTCCTTTATTATCATGCACTGTGGCAGGGGTATAAATTTAGCACAAGTGGATTTCCCACTGAAGTCAATGGCAGGTTTGCATAGGGTGGAAGTATGTAGTAGGTAAATGTTTAGTTTTTATCATTATTTGTTCAGTACCTTTTCGTCACCTTCAGCATCACCGAGAGGGAGAATATGCTACCTTTAACATCACTGCTATTTCTACCCTTTGTCACTCGTCCTTCTCAGTCCTCCTTTCCCCCTGCCTCTCTTCCTCTCACTTTCCATGACAATTTTTGTTTAGTCGAAAACCGAATTTTCCATTGGACAAAAAACTGTTTTGATGGGAAAAGTTGGCCCTGTCCTAGGTCACGTAGAAAGTTTCTTTTGCAAACATGAGGGCTACAAATCTAGGTGTTTGTCACCCTTGCCCTCGGGGAACCGCTGCCTGGTACTAGAACAAAATTAACCCCACCCTTATATTAAATAAAACACGACAGTGTTCTCTCTGCAGTAGTAGTCCAAATGCTCTGCAGCAGTCGTTCAGATACTACAGCTTACAGTTGTGTAATAACAGTTCTATGGATCTTTTGTGCGGATTTTTATTGCTTATTTCCCTATTATGGTTTAACAGTTGCGTTCTGTTCAAATTTCTGTGTATCTGCACAAATACTATAAGGATCCAGAGACTACTGACTCTTAAAAAAAGCTACATGATGCGAGCGGAAAAGGAAATCTATTCTGAATGAGTGTATGTATAAGATATATACTTACCTAAAGCAGAAAGAATAGCTGCAAACCAAAATACATCTCCTATCAATGTTGGAAGAAAGAGAAGGGTTCCCATAGTGTTCCCATAGGTTTCTTGGAGGGGATCCATCATTGTCACATAGCTTTTGGATCGCATTGGCTTTACAAAAAAGAGGCCCCCTAGCAAAAATCAAATGACAAGGTGAATTATTATTTTAATTATTGCCTAAGAACCAAACAAGAATGGCGCCTCATTGTGCTAAGTGCTGTACAGACACAGAGTAATAAACAGTCCCAGCCCCAAAGAGCTTATCATCTAAATAGACAAGACAGACACAGGGGAGGAAAAGGGATATAACAGGCAGAGTGAACAATATGGTGTCTGCAAACTTCATGTTAGTTCTATGATTTTTAATACATTTAAACTATGCATTTAATTATGCATAGAGTATCTCCTGATCAGAACTATCTTGTCTTTCTAGAGGACACCAGTATTAAAACTAAGAGCTAAGCATTATATCATATCCTTTCACTAATGTCTTCCTAATAAAAATTGGATGGTTTCCTCTCTCCTCCCCAAGACATTCCTGGGTCACTTTTACCAAGTTGTTTATTTTTTTACATTAATCTTATCATTACATTGACTTTACTTCAGAGTAGAGATGAAAGACCAATTCAGAAGCACAGAAAATCATTGTTTTGTGTGTGTTTAGAAATCAAACATGGCAAGAGGTTAAGGTTGACTCCAATCCACTATTTTTTCAGATTTTCCATAATGGTACTGAGAGAGCATATGTGAGTGTTAGAGATGGAAGCAACCCAAACCATGGGGACTCAAGGTGCCTCCACCCACCACAAGTGGTGTAGAATGCGGGCAGCTTATGCCTGATACAAGGAGGGGAAAAGCCCACAGAGGGAGACAGAGCTCAGTAGCTCTGAGCAAGATGGAACCTGAGCAGTGGTGTAAGTGGCTAGCAGAGATGCAGCAGCAGCAAGCAACTCAGCAGCAACGGACCACCCAAGAGCAAGTTCATACGATGCAACGGCAACTGCTGCTGAGGGAGTTGATGACCCAGCAGCAGGAGTTCCACAAGAAGATGACACAATGTATTGTGCCAACCCTGCACTCCTCAGGAGTCCCTGCTGGGCACAGTACTGCCATAGTGGGTCCCCCCACCAATACCCATGAAGCTAAACAAGATGGGGCCAGACAATGATGGTAGGGCCTTTTTAATTACCTTTGAGAAAGTAGACTGAGCTTTCTGGTGGCCCCCTGAGCAGTGGGCTTTGATTTTTGGCTCTATACTTGACAAGTCCAGCACAGGCGGCCTACCATAACCTGGATTTGGAGCAGACTAGGATTATAAACAAGTAAAGTCCAGCTTTTTGGACTATTTGGACATTTCCAGGGAAACTCACTGTTTATCTTTTAGGTCTGAAACCCCTCCCAAGGGGCCTAGACCCTCGGTAGTAGCTCAGTGTTCGAAGAAATATTGTTGGAAACAGCTCCACCCAGAAGAAAGGTCTTGGGCTCAGGTTGCTAAATCAATTGTGACCAAATAATTTGTAAGGATATTGGCAGCAAAAGGCAGAGAGTGAGTATTGTACCATGACCTGGGACTTTGTCAGGTACAGTATGGTTAATGGAGAGTTTTCTAGAGACCAAAAGGGCCGCTAGAGACAGAATTCCTCAAGGCCTTGATGCCACACAGGACAGGCTTGAGAGAAACCCGTGAAGGCAACCTCGAAGTGGTAACACCCACTCTGAGGGGTCCACCCTTGGGAATGTCCTCCAGGATGATCAGGCCAGCCATTAGACCATGGGAAGACCAGCGGGGAACAAGAGGGTCAGGCTCGGACATGACACTGCCAGTGGGACCATCAGTCATCTCAAGCAGCTGAAGCAGGACATGCAGAACAGAGGCTGGCCACTACTCCATGGCCAAGTTCACCTCCAGCTAGAACGGTTACCTTCAGTGCCCCTGCGTGACTTGCTACTCTTCTGGACAGACAGGACACTAAAAGAAAGGATTCTCTCTTAATGAATGTGAGTACAACCATGGTTCTGGACTGCAGAAACCAGTGCACAAAAATGGCACCCCTCAAATTGACAGTGCTGGTGATGATCCAAGGGAAAAGAGTTCCAAGACTCTGGGACTCCAGCTATAGGCGACGATGTCCCCCAGAAAGTCAATTTACCTGCAGTGTATATGGCAATGTGAAAACATACCCCAGCCAACATTTATAGCTGACCCTGTGGACATGTTGTCAGGTGATAACTGTAGCCCTGGCCAAGAAATTGGCCTAACTTGTAATCATAGGCTGGGACTGGCCATTTTTTGGCAAGTTGTTACTGTACAGGTCTGCCCAATGAATGGGGTTCAAGGTCAGTTGTTGCAGCGTGACTCTCAAAGCCTGGTAAACCTCGGGGAACTGGAAGACCCAAAGAAGGACCATCACGAGCAACATGATCGCCGACCTCCGCAGAGAAGGAAGAGGTTGTCAGCCTGGATGAGGAAGTGCTCCTACAGGGCAGGAATTTTGTTCAGGAACAAAAAAGCAATCCTATACATATAGCCAATTGTTCATGCATATAATCAATTGGCATTTATAAATGGGGAAGTAATGGCACATCAGAGGGTCAAGCAGTATCCATGCTTGATGCTCAAGAAAGAGCACCTCTACTGAGTTGAAAGAGATCCATGAATGGGGTAAGAAGGGCCAACCTGCTGGTGCCGCGCAAGTATCACTGGACAGTATTGCAGTCTGAGCACAACCTCCCATGTGCTGGACACCTGGGAAGAGAGAAAACACTATCACGAGTACTAGCTCGATTCTACTGGTTGGGCGGCATCAGGAGGTGAGAGAATACTGCTCCTCCTGCCCGGAGTGCCAGCTGTTCAGCAGCAAGGGGGCTCCCTGTGGTCCCTTTGCCCTTGATTGAGACACCCTTTGAAAGAATTGGAATGGACATAGTTGGGCCCCTGGAAAGGACCACATTGGGGCACCAGTACATATTAGTAATTTTCAACTATGTGACAAGCTCCCCAGAGGCTGTTCCCCTTCACTCAGTGAAAGCTACAGTGATAGCCCTAGAGCTCCTGAACCTCTTCTGATGCATGGGATTTCCTTAGGGAAATCAGCTCAGCTCAAGGGACTAACTACACCTCCCAGCTGATGCGCTAGAGAAATTCCCTAGAGAAAAGGCTACTCAATTATGGAAAAAGAGGTGCTACCAATTAAGCAGGCCATGGATTCCCTGAGGTATTACCTGCTGGGCAGCCCCTTCTCCTTGATCATGAATCATGTTCCTCTATGCTGGTTCCGTACCATGAAAGACTTGAACTGTGTATATTGTGATGGTACCTCTTACTACAGCACTATAGCTTCAGGGAGCAACACTGGGTGGGAAAGGCCCATGCTAATGCTGATTTTTTTATTCATGGGATGTCAGAGATGGAGGCAGCCCTCCCCAGACCACCCTCCCAACTTGAGTGGCGGGCTATGTGAGGGGGCACACCCTCTCCCTATCAAGGAGGAAGCTAACAAGCTCTTATGGGCTTGGCCAGCACTATCTAGACACACCTGCAAGGCTTCCTATGCCTGGTGGGGGAGGAAAAGGGAAAGCCTGTCACAGGAAGGGGCAGTTAATTGGGGAAGCTGCAGTGCCTCAGACAGCTGATTACAGAGATAGATCAGCGAAGAGGGAGACAGTCACTGACCCAGACACCCCTGAGACTGCCTGGAGTAGGTACAGATCAGGTGTCACCAAAAGGGGTGGGGCATCTAAGGAAGGATTCTAACGCTGATCAGGATGATTAAAAGCCTATAGACAATCTGGGACCCAGGGGGGTGACAGAAAGACTGCCCAAGAGACTGAGCATCTATTTTTTCTTTTTCCTGTCTTTACTTTGTTCCTCCCTGCCCTCAGATAGGGGGAAAGGAACTCTTTTTTGGACAAAATCTTGTATACCCCGAGCAGCGGAAGGACACTGTCAGTTCCAGAAACGCAAGCAACCCAAACCATAGTCTCAAGGGGCTTCCAACTACCACAGGGACGCGCATTTCTCAGGGAGCTCCCTCAAGCATGTATAAACCCATCTTTGTCTGGCTGAGTTAATTTCACATCAGAAGAGTGCAATATAGTAGAAGAAACTGTTCACACCAAATGCAGTAGGTGGCACTCTTCCCTCTGAGTCAAATTTAAGTGAAGATACTTCCATAGCTAAGTTGACCTAACTGTGTAGTGTGGACCAGGCCCTAGTTTTTCTCTTATTAGAGGATAACAAAGAAAACCTTGGAATCACAAAGATGAATGCTTATCCTCTTTGCTGTTCCACCCTCTTTTGTCATTTCCTTCATCTATTATGGCCATCTATTTACAGTGTAAGCTCCCCAGACCAAGGGGCCTATCTTCTGTCTGAAGTGCCTAATATGCTGTTGGTGCTATATAAATGCTAACAGATAATGGGCAAAATCTTGAATTCCTTCCTCAAGAACATAAGAACGGCCATACTGGGTCAGACCACAAGTTCATGAAGCCCAGTATCCTGTCCTCTGACAGTGGCTAGTGGCAGGTACCCCAAAGGGAATGAACAGACAGGTTATCATAAAGTGATCCATGCCCTGTCACCCAATCCCAGCTTCTGGCAAACAGAGGCTAGGGACACCCATTCCTGCCCATACTGGCTAATACCATTGATGGACCTATCTTCCATGAATCTATCTTGCTCCCTTTTGAACCCCGTTATAGTATTGGCCTTCACAACTCCCTCTGGCAAGGAGTTCCACAGGTTGACAGTGCATTGGGTGAAAAAATACTTTCTTGTGTTTGTTTTAAACCTGCTACCTATTAATTTCATTTGGTGGCCCCTTGTTCTTGTATTATGAGAAGGAGTAAATAACACTTCCTTATTTACTTTCTCTATACCACTCATGATTTTATAGACCTCTATCATATATTCCTCCTTAGTCGCCTCTTTTCCAAGCTGAAAGGTCCCAGTCTTATTAATCTCTCCTCATATGGAAGCCGTTCTATACCCCTAGTCATTTTTGTTGTCCTTTTCTGAACCTTTTCCAATTCCAATATATTTTTTTTGAGATGGGGCGACCACATCTGCACGCAGTATTCAAGATGTGAGCATACCATGGATTTATATAGAGGCAATATGATATTTTCTGTCTTATTATCTATCCCTTTCTTGATGATTCCCAACATTCTGTTTGCTTTTTTGACTGCCGCTGCACATTGAGTGGATGATTTCAGAGAAGAAGCCACAATGACTCCAAGATCGCTTTTTTGAGTGGTAACAGCTAATTTAGACCCCATCATTGTATATGTATAGTTAAGATTATGTTTTCCAATGTGCATTACTTTGCATTTATCAACATTAAATTTCATCTGCCATTTTGTTGCCCAGTCACCCAGTTTTGTGAGATCCTTTTGTAGCTCTTCACAGTCTGCTTTGGACTTAACTATCTTGAGTAGTTTTGTATCATCTGCAAATTTTACCACCTCACTGTTTACCCCTTTGTCCAGATCATTTATGAATATGTTAGATAGGACTGGGCCCAGTACAGATCCCTGCGGGACACCACTATTTACCTCTCTCCATTCTGAAAACTGAAAGCTCCATTCAGAAAGCTTCCATTGACTTCAGTAGAACTGTGTCTGAGTATGTACTGATCAAAGACCACCCCTGGCCCAACAATAACAATAATAATAATTTAAGATGATGGTCTTGCATCTTGGAAGTCAATGGGAGTTTTGTCATTAAGTTGAGGTGAACAAGGCTAGGGCTTCATAAGTAATAGGTTGCTGGGGTCTAATCCAACACTCATTGAAGTCAATGAGAGTCTTTCCATTGGCTTCAATGGGATCAGGCACAAATGAGTAGAACCTTCACATTCTGATTTGGACTCGTATCTGGTGTGCTGATAGGACAGTGTCTGGGGCCCAATAAGGGATAAAATATTAATAAAACCCTTGTTCAGTGTTACAACATTAAATAGTTATGTGCAGTTCAGGTATTCAGGTTTAGCTGGCTTGTTTCCACTATAACAACCACCATTAGCCATTTTTAAATCTTTTATTCAAAACATAGAAAAAGAAGGAAAAGCAGTTACAACACTGAAACCAAGTACAAGACAAACTCACACAAAAGGGGAGAGACAAGAATAGCAAAGAGAGAAAACGCAGCTTCTGTCTCTGGTGCTGACTTTCACATGTAACTTCCCTTCTAGACTAACACAGGTCCAGCATATGCCATCTTATCAGTCACTCAGACCTGGCAAACTTGTACCTCTGTCAGGCTGTCTGAGGCCGCTGCTTTTAGCTGCCTCTCTGGTCACAGGCTCACAGCAGTGTTTCAAAAGGTAGAGTTGTTTTGTCTGGCTAAGCCAGACTCTTATTAGACAGAACGTAGGATGAGAAAGATAGTCTAGCGAAGAAACAAGATAGAGAGGGCAAATAATATATGAGGGAGGTGGATGATGGCCGGAACCCAAATCTCAAAACTCAGGTGGTGGTCAAGATTTAGATGAAAATGGTGGAGGTGGTAATTTCATCTGGCTAAGTCTGCTCTGGTAGCCTTTCAGGATCAGAATGATTACAACCCAATGGTATCAAGGTAGATTCTGAGGCCCAAGTGTAAGGCCTGAGGCCTTTTTCTGCAACCATAATAGGAGAGCAGTAGTCATGAGCCAAGAAGCAGAAAGTCACATCCTTACATTCCGTCTAAATTACGTTAAAATAATGTAATATCGGGCTGTTAAGAAGGAGATCCTGTTCTAATAGTAGCCACCATCGCCAGATAAAAAAACAGCTCTTAAGATGTTTAAAGAAAACTTTGTTTAATAGCATTCTGTCTGGCAAGGAATCATTTATCAACAGTTGTGATTGTGAAATCGCTATTGTTTTGCCTTGATAATCCCTACTTCTCTATTGTTTATCTGCATGGTTTCTGTCTGGTTCTTTGTTTCTGTCTGTTACATAACTAATTTTGCAAGGTGTAAATCAACTAAAGTGGTGGGACATGGTTGGGTGAAGAATTGTTTCACAATATGTTAGGATTGGTCAAAGAATTATTATGTAATACTTCAGTAAAATGATTGGCTAAGGAACAGCTAAGCAGGACTCAAGTTTTACTATATAAACTGGGTCCAAAAGGAAGTTCTTTGGAACCAACTCCGGGACATAGCCCAAGATCAGAGTTGCCAGACCTCAACACCCTGCCAACTATATCGTGCAGAAGCTGGAGTCCCTGGATGACCTGATCTTGACTGGCCAGCAGGAAAAGCTCATCAGCTTTATTGGGAGTGGTGAGCACTGTATGCTTTGCATGTGCATTTTGTTTTGGTGATTGTTAATAAATAGAGGTTAAGGATATTACTGTGTGAGGCTCTTTCACTGGTAAAACACCCTGCAAACCCACAGAGTGTAAGGTTATGCCCTGAGCCCATGGAAGGGTAAGGGTGGGTGGGTGCCCTGGAGCAGGGGCGGGCAAACTTTTTGCCCTGAGGGCTGCATCGGGTTTCGTAAATTGTATGGAGGGCCGGTTAGGGGAAGGGGTCATGGCCCGGCCCCCACCTCCTATCTGCCCCCCCCCAGGACTCCTGCCCCATCCAACCCGCCCTGTTCCCTGATGGCCCCCGGGGACCCCTGCCCCACCCACACACCCCTGCTCCCTGACCCCTGCCGTCCCATCCAATGCCTCCTCTCATTCCTGACGGCCCCCCAGGGATCCCTGCCCCATGTAACCACCCCTTCTCCCTGTCCCCTGACTGCCCCCGGAACCCCTGCCCCTGACTGCCCCCTGGCATCCCATCCAACCCCCCCTCCTTCCTGACTGCCCCCCCCGGGATCCCTGCCCCCATTCAACCCCCTGTTCCCCCCCCACCACCCCGACCCCTATCGACACCCCCGCCCCCTGACCACTCCCCTGAACTCCCCTGCCCTCTATTAACCCCCACCCCCCGCTCCCCACACCCTTACCGCGCTGCCTGGAGCACCGGTGGCTGGCGGCGCTACAGCCGTGCCACCCGGCTGGAGTTGGGCCATGCCGCTGCCGCCACCACGCAGCACAGAGACTGGGTCAGGCTGGGCTCTGCAGCTGCGCTGCCCCAGGAGCTCATAGCCCCGCCGCCCAGAGCATTGTGCTGGCGGCGGAGCGAGTGAGCTGAGGCTGCGGGGGATGGGGAACACGAGGGGAGGGGCTGGGGCTAGCCTCCCGGGCCAGGAGCTCGGGGGCTGGGCAGGACGGTCCCGCAGGCCAGATGTGGCCCGCAGGCTGTAGTTTGCCCACCTTTGCCCTAGAGTGTGGGGTTATGCCTTGAGCCCTAGGAGCAGGGTAAAGGTGGGTGATCCTACAGTGTGCGGGTAACCCCAGGAAATGATGGGAGAGGCAGCCACAATCGTAAAGTTCACCCCTACCAGTCCCCAAAATAAGCAGTGTCCAAGAAGGGGGAGCAACCTCATTTTGTTAAAATTAACCAATCAAAATGCATTTTGGTGATTTAAATGATAATAATTTTCTCCCATTTCTAGAATCTTTCCGTTTGTTGTTAAGCCAAACCAGGAGTTTAACAGGATCCTTGAAGACCCCTCAACAGAGTTCTTTTAATGTGAACAATCCAGTTTGTGCCTGTCTGTGTCCAACTTTTGCTGACTTTCATAACCACTTTTATGCAACCGTTTGAGTTGGACAACTCAGAATACAGGCATCTGAACAACAAGAAGCCTAAATTTTCATGTTGCTAAAACTGCTTTGCAATGAAAACATTTAAGAATCGAATTGTTGTTTTTACCGATGATAAAAGCTAGAAGATATCCTACTGGAGCCACGACCCAGGCCAGCCCTCGTGTAGGGAGGTACACGATCTCAGACGTTCCATTGATGTAGCCACCTCCAACCCAAGTTGCTGGAAAAAAAGAAAAGCAGGAGGAAATTGAGAAAAAGAAGAAAGCATATGGTTTTCCTTTATTTCAGAGCTACCATCATATTTTGTGCTAGAAGATAAGGCATATGAAGCAGAAGCAAAGATAGAACTTCAAGGACATAATGTTACAGAGTGAATTTTCAAAATGTGGGCCACTAAAGGTAGGCATCTAAATAAGTTGGCTGGTTTTCAGAGATGCTGAGTGCCTATCATTCAGTTCAGCAAAGCACTTAAGCACAAGTACTTAAATCTATCCATATTCAGCAAGACACTTAGGAACTACTAAGCTACTAGAAAAGTTCTTTGATAAGTAATTCATGCTGGCCACTGATGTGATGTATGGTTCTGCAGTTGCTGTTCTTACTTAACCTGTATGGGACCAGGGGCGGCCCTAGACTAGCTGCCAGCAACTGGCGCCCTAGGCGAACCATGCAATCGATGCCCCCCACCCCCAAGGGCAGATCTAGGCTGAGGTTTTTGGTAAACTGGGAAACATTTTGCTGCTTTTTTCCTTTTAATGTTTTTTAAGCGTTTTTTTATTTTTTAAACAGAGGCTTAATTATTCAGTTTGTCCGTCCATCTGTCTGTCCAACCAATGTTTCTGAGCTCAGATAAAATAGAGACATGAAATTTTCAGAATAGATTTGTACACAACAGCTAGATGATATTTCAGTCCGATTTCAAATAAAAATGCATTAAAATGTTAATTATAATTTTTATTATTACAAATCCAAAATCATCCATTATGCTATCCTGCTTTAACTGCCATTACCACCACATCCAATATAGAAAGAAATAAGAAAACTCTTCAATGAACTTTAACCTGTATTTACAAAACACTCCGAATAAAAAACACTCTATGCTCTTAAAATATGACTTTTCTTGCTTTAAGTTTTGAAAATTCAGTCACTAGTTCTTTTAGATCCAGTTTTCCAGCTATTTCATGCTCTATTGACATTGTGGAAAGTCGAACATGTCTCTCTTGCATCACTGTTGAACGCAGATATGTTTTTATCAATTTTAACTTTGAGAAGCTACGTTCCCCACTAGCTACGGAAACTGGCAAAGTTAAAAAAATGTGTAGAGCTATAAAAATGTTTGGAAAACTGTCTGTGAGTTTATTTTCACAAACAAACTTCAGTACTTCTTCAGGAGTGGAATGTTTCTTAAGTCATCTTGAAAAAGCCTGAAGCTCACTACACAAATCTGTAGCATCAATGTCTTTTGAATTTTCATGAGTCAATGCTGACTCCAGTTTTATACAAAATTCTCTTATCTGTTTTGCTGTTTTCTTTTGCAAGCTGTGGGTATCATATAGAAAGCCAAATACTGACTCTAGCTGCTGCATCTGTTGAAATTTTTTGTCAACCAAGTGAATAGCAGTATCAAGGACTGCGAAATAGAAATTCACTTTGAACCTTTATTTTGGGTTCTGAATGGGTGTGTCTCATCCTTCATACAAAAACTGCTGGGTTTTTTGCCGAATGCGAACTGGCTCTGGTTCAAATTCTGTCAGAAAGTCTATTTCTTCAACAAGCTCGAGAGAATCTACCAGTGTTCTTTCAAACCCTTCATCACTTCTGAATTCCTCCAGAAGATTTTTAGTTTGCTGCAGTTTTTGAATAGCAGACTGTATGTTCAAGTTCTTTTCCTGAAGCTGCTTACTAGTGAGGTTAATCTTGAAAAGGATATTATACCACAAAATAAGTGAAGTCACAAATTTGAACTTGGAAAGGCCATTTGCAAGAACTTCTGATCTGAACGTGCCGTATTGCCAGATGATCCAGTAAAGGTAGTATCATCAGAAATTTCAATTAGGGCATCATAAATGTTTCCAAGTTCATAGCAAAGAGGCTTCAAAGCATCAATGTGACTCTCCTATCTTTTCTGACTAAATGGTTTCACAGTTAGAGAATTCACACGGCGAGTCAGAATCTCCCAACGGCGTGTTGAGCCTGAGAAAAACACATAAACACGTTGCACCAGGTCAAAGGAACTGCTTGCCTCCAAACAGCATCTAGCAGCATCATTGACAACCAAATTAAAAGAATGTGCACTGCAAGGAACGAAAAAGGCCCTAGGATTGATTTCCATCATTCTCCTTTGCACACCATTGTCTTTACCCTTTATATTACTTCCATTATCATAGCCTTGGCCACGTAAGTTTTCAACAATTTCTACAATTTTTTTTCTAATGGCATTTGCTAGGATTTGAATCAGTTCATTCTGCATATTTTTTCCTGAGTAATGAACCTGTGTTTCATGATCAGTTATTTTACGTAGATGCTCTTTCATGACTGGATCAAACAAAACCAGGTATTCAACAAATTTTAAAACGTTTCCATTACCTGGAGTGTATACTTTTTCATTTCTACTGTGGCTGCAGAATGCTACATTTTTCCCAGCAAGAACTCTCACGAAAGCAAACAGACTCTCTAATATTTGTTGCCAAAATTCTTCTTTGTCCTTGATCACATGTAAATTTTCTTCATCGATAGTTTTTCCTTTTTTCAATCGTAATTCAAGTTCTTTCCAATTTTGAAAACATTCCAAATGTTCTGTACTTCTTTCATGTGAAGAGAGAATTGAAGATATGTTTTTCCAGTCCTTGGAACCATTTTCAGTAATTGATGTACCAATTGCTTGATTTCTAAACAATGTGCAGCAAAAGCAAAACACAGAGTCCTTCAACGCTGAATATTGTAACCAGTTTCGATGAATTTCTTCCCCATTAATGAGTTTCCTCTTGTAATGCTGAGCAGAGAATTTTCTTTTATTTCCATCCTTCGGGAAGGGAAATTCATGAACTTGTTCAGGTCCATGTTCCACAAGAATTTGCCGCACACTGTCATCACATCTGGGCCATGAAGCTGGGTCCCTATACTGTAACTTATTTGTAACTTCCTCATCCTTTCTTCCTGCTACTTCATTTACTTCAATTTCTGCATGTGTCTCTGAAGGTGAATAAATGTTCTCCACTTCCATATCAGTCTGATGCTGTGAGCTGCCTTCATCTAGAAGTAAGTTTCCATCATCTTGAGTTTCCAAACTCCTTTTTTGTGGATCTGAGATACCCTCATCTCGAAGTAATATACCTTCATCTTGATGTTCCAAACTGCTTCCATGCGGATGTGAGCTAACCTTCTCTCCAAGTAAAATTGCTTCATCTGGATGCTGTGAACTACTTCCATCTTTATTTGGATTAAAGAGAAGATATTTCAGGAAGGATCCCTGCTGTTTTGCTTGGTCCTTTTCCTTCTCAGCCTTTCGTTTACGATACTCAGCTCCTGAGGGTTTTCTTTTTCCTCTTTCTGCCATGGGGCATTTGAATATTGTTATATAGTGTGCTCCCGACTGCAAGCATTATAGTATTAAGGATGGCTGACACACCACATCTTTGGTGATTAAACCACATTGCAGCCATCCCAACACGTCTTTTCACTGCTTAAACGTTCAATGATTAGTAACATACACTCACTTACCTATTAAAACAGTTAGTTACAGCATTTACACGGAAACAAAATGATCTTTTTTGACATTATAACCCGACACTGGTTGTTTGGAAAGTAATCCCCTTCCTCACGGTTACCTGCTTGGAGTGTGACGTCATCTTCGTTATTTTATTTGAATTTTTTTTCATCTTTTTATTTTGATTTTTTCCCTTGAATTTGGTGCCCCATTTAACTTGGCACCCTAGGTGACTGCCTAGTTCACCTATATGGACGGGCCGCCCCTGTATGGGACCATTAGGAGGATTAGTGAGGAGAAAAGGATTGAAGTGCTTTCAGTATGTAAATGACAGTAAGCAGTATTTTTCCATCCTGTCCAACTCTGGTGGTGCAGGCAAGTGGCTTTTCTGGTGCCTGGTTGGCTTCAGTGGGAACTGTGGGAGCTCAGTGCCTCTGAAAATCAGGCTATTTCTTAGCTGTTGCAGTCTCTGCATTCTCCCAAGCAATGATTTTAACTTATCTTGTGCTTTCCCTTCTTTCTGATGGGTGCCATAGGTTTGATAATGATCCTTAGCTGCCTTGGTTTCCCTTCTCTCACCTGAGTTTGTCTTCACAGCACCTTTCAGCCATGCCTCATTTTCCCTATCAGCACTGGGGTTTGCATCTGAGCCTTCTAGGTTCAAACCAGTTATATCACATCCCAGCAATAGATCAAAAGGCATATCCTGCAGTATAACCACTGTCAGGTTCCCTGAACCTTCTCAAGCTTTTACAGTGATTTGGGTGTCAGTTTAACTTTTGCAGAAGAGATTACAGGGCCTTCCCCATAAGTAAGGATGACCACAGGCACCAACTCCGTGCGTGTTCCAGGACTGGAGCACCCATGGGGAAAAAATTGTGGGTGCTGAGCACCCGCCAGCAGCGCCCCATCAGCTCCCTTCCACCCTCCAGTGCCCCCCGCCCGCCAGTGAGCCCGGCGGACCAGTGCCTCCCCCTGCCTCTCCGCGCCTCCCCTCCTTCCCCGCTCCTCCCGCCCGCTGTGATCAGCTGTTTCGCAGCGTTCAGGAGGCTCTCGGGAGGAGGAGCGAGGACGCAGCATGCTCGGGGGAGGGGGTGGAACTGGGTGGGAAGAGGTGGGGTGGGGGTGGGGCCTTGGGGAAGGGGTGGAGTGGGGGTGGGGCCTGGGGCAGAGCTGGGGGTCAAGCACCCCCTGGCACTTTGGAAAGTCGGCGCCTGTGAGGGTGACAGATACGGAACCAGTCCTCGATGGCTGCCCAATTTAACTCAGAGCTCATCTCAAAAGCATTGAATAACACATCCATGTCAGCCCCCTCCTATAGTGAGGCTAGGCAGCAGTTCAGAAAGGATGCAGTCTGAGGACCCCGGTATCTGAGGTCTGCCCCCACCTCCAGCATAAGGGTGCAACTGGAGCATTTTCTCCGTTTCAGGTTCATGTTGATGCTCCTTTTCTCTCTGTGCTCTCTCTTCTTGTGCATGCTGCCATTGCTGCTCCCAGTTGGCAAGTTGCTTGGCCTCAAAGTGCAACTTGTCTCTTTGAAGCTGCAGCTTTAACTCCTCAACCTGCAGCCTTTGCAATGACAGCTGCTGATGAAGAGGCGAGCTTGGCTTAGATGGTGCCAACTTGCTGCTTCTGCCATCCTCTAAGAGGTTGTCTCCAAGATCTTCCAGTCCTGCCGGGCTGTTCTGGTCTCCTTCTCCCTCAGCCTCCAGTGCACCTCTTGAGTCCCCTCCCGGTCGTGGAATATCAGTCTCTCTGGTCCTCAGAGTACAGTAAGCAAACCAGCTGGTCTTTGTCTGCTCTTGAGAGTTTATCTTCTTCTCCCTGCATTACTGCACCAACTGACTTTTCCTGAGTTGCTCAGAACTCATCTTCCCTGTTTTTTCCTATTCTTTCCTGAAAAGACTACATGATATTTTTTTCTGTTGGCTTTTTTTCTACTACAATACTTGCGTTCCCTGTGTGATGTGATATGTACCCCGCACTGGCAATGAAAGGGTTAATGTGTGCCTGAGAGGCCAATTATGCTCTCCGGCTGCACCTGAGGGGTGGGCCAGGGTTTAATTAATGATGAAGCCCAGCTGGGGAAGGAGCTGCGCAGTGGCTATAAAAAAGGGAAGTACCACGTGGAGGGGGCTGCAGGTCTGGTTGTCAACATTGTGTTTCAAAAATAAGGGGCTGTGTTCTTAGCACCCCTGCCCCACCCTCTCCTCCTGATATTATTGTTAACAATAAGCAGGACTCACCTACATTTCTCAGTGGTATTTCTTGCTGCTTTTTGCAGCACTCAGCAGCTCCTGATCTTGCTGAAGAGAGATGAAGAAATAAGGAACTGTGAGCAACCCTAGTTGCAGGGAGAACTTTGTAGCCACTCTCTGGGACTAGAGAGGTTGTGATTAGAAAGCCCCGGGGGAAGGATCCCAAGATCATCTCCTGAGAAGTCTTGTGGGAGGCCAACAGAGACACAGAGCAGCAACTGGGGTGAAGCAAGTTCTGATGAGGAGCCCTGATAATAGGGGAGGATCTGGACTTCCAGAGAGAGAGCCCTGAGACGTGTTCATCAGATGAGCAAAGAGAAATGAAACATGAAGCCTGAGGAGGACAGAAATGGATTTACATTTAGTTATGGATTTTGTTGTGGGATTCCAGGGGAGGCCTGAGAGAAGGGTGAACTTAGAGAGGCTGTGGGAGAGGGCTGCTGACAGGCAAGCCTTCTTGAAGTCCAAAGAGGCAGCAGCAAGAAGTCTGGCAGCGTGAACCTTGACTGCCTGTCCTAGGGTCCCTGGACTAGACCAGTGTAGAGGGTGGGCCTGGGTTCCCCATCAGCCCCTGATAAGGTGGTGTGAAGCCCCTGAGAAAGAGATAAGGATGACTAAGAGCCCTGAGAGAAGGGTGCGTGGGCCACGGGGCCCAGAGTCAGGCCTGAAGACCTTTTGTAAGGACATTGGATGGTTGTTTATTGGACTTTATTACTCTGGGTGGGTGGGACTGGCATGAGGGCCGACTTGTGAGAAGAGGCAGACGGCTGTAGGACCTGAGCGAGTGTTGGCGGGGAGCATTAGATAAGGAGAGAGCTGCTATGCCCAGCCGTGAGGGGGCACTCTAGTAGTGAGTACGCTCTTCTAAACCCTGCTGTTCACACTTAAAATTCACCTCTGTTGTGATCCCAAACCAATGTAAACCTTGTTTTGCCAGGCTGGGAACTAGCGATCAAAAGAGTTGGGGAGGGCAGGTGGCTGAGGGTGTGTGAGGGGGGTGCAGGAGTCAGGGCTGGGTGTGTGTGAGGGGAGTACAGGAGTCGGCTGGCGGTGCAGGGTCTAGGAGGGAGTTAGGGTGCAGGAGAGGGCTGGGGCAGGAGGTTGGAGTGTGGAGCGCTTACCTGGGGCAGCTTCCATTTGGTGCAAGGGGTGCAGGTGGGAATGTGTGTGTATGTGCAGGAGCTCCCATTTGGTGCTCAGGGTGGGGAGGTGCACGAGTCAGGGCATTGGATGTGGGGGGGCTGGATATGTGGGGGTGGGTGGGCTGGGGTCGTGGGGGTGCTCCCAGCCCCCTGCTCTGAGCGGTTCACGGCCTGGGGCTGGGGTGGGATATGTGCAGAGAGAGTGCGGGGGCCCCGCCTTTGCTCCACCCTGCCCCGATTCCACCACCTTCCCCAAGGCCCCACCCCTGCCTCTTCTTCCCCTCCTCCCCCGAGCGCGCTGTGGCCCCGCTCCTCTCCCTGCTTCCCTCCCTCCCGGAGCGACCTGAGTGCAGGGAAACAGCTGGGAGGGGGAGGGGCGGGAACGCAGCATGCTCAGGGGAGGAGGTGGGGGAGGGAGGAGTTTGGCTGCTGGTGGGGGTGGAGCCTGCAGCAGGAGCCCCTGGAGCCGGCAGGACCAAGTTTCTGCCCCCGCAGCCACCTGGCCCTGGGGCCAGGAGCGGCGCCAGGGTTTTTGCTGCCCTAGGCAGCAGCGCTCCTCCTCTGAGCATTCGGCGGCGGGGGTCCTTCCGCTCCGTGCCTTCGGGGCACTTCGGCGGTGGGTCCCGGAGCGAGTGAAGGACCCACCACCGAATTTACGCCGAAGACCCGGAGCGGAAGGACCCCCCGCCGCCGAATTTCCGCCGAGGGTGGCAAAATGCCTCCCCCCAAATCCTGCCACCCCCCAAATCCTGCCGCCCTAGGCGACTGCCTAGTGTCGCCTAGTGGAAGTGCCGGCCCTGCCTGGGGCCCCCTGTCGTTGGGGGGCCCCGTGCCAGGGCACCCTGTGTTTTACTGTAAATCCACCTCTGCAGGCAATTGTCCTGCTTGCCCCTCTAATGTCAGCCCTGCACTTGCAACCCCCTTAAACCTATCCTGCAAACCCGCCCCCCTAGGGTTTGCGACCCCCCCCCAGTTGAGACACATTTCTCTAGATGAGTTGATGTACCCCCTGGAAGACCTCTGCATACGCCCAGGGGTACACACACCCCTGATTAAGAACCACTGTTCTAAGTAAATAATACTTTGCTTTGAGGAAGCTGCTTGATCTCTAATTACCACTGTCATTGCCTCGTAGGGTTGCCAACAGTCCCTTATTAGAAGGGGCGTCTCTTATTTCTTCATCTCTGCACAACAAGATTGGGAGTTGCTGAGTGCTACAAAAAGCAGCAAGAAATACCCCTGGTGAATGTAGGTGGGTACTGCTTATTATTAATAATAATAATCATGAAGATAATAATGATAATAATATCGGGAGGTGGGTGGGGCAGGGGTGCTAAGAAAACAGTCCCTTATTTTTGAAATACAATGTTGGTAACCTTAATTCATCCCAGACGGAATAGAACTGCAGGGTCTGAGCAGTCAGACCTGCTAAGGTGATCATGGCTGACACACCAGGAACTGCAGCCCAGCAGCTGGTCTGAGAGTTTCCACACAGCCATCACTTCTTTCTCAGACCTAGAAGGAGGTGTACTTGGAGAGACCAGGAGGTGTATTACGTGCAATTAGCCCAGTAACCATGTGTGACGGTATCTTCCATAAGGCTTTATGGAAATATGCTTAGAATGTGTTTTATGCTACCTATGCCATGTAACATATCTCAAAGGTTATGATCTACTGAATGTATTAATCCTATTTGTATGCATGTCTCATTTTTGTATTCGAAGTTATGAATGTTATGAATGTTGGCTGTGTACTGGCTTGATTTCTAAATAACCTTAGCAGAGCATTTGGTCAGTTCCCAGAGAAAGGAATGTTGAAATTAAGTACCTAATCAAGAAACACTGAAAGGACAATAGATCTTGGAATGCTCCAATCCACATAAGAAGTCTACTTGAGGATGTTCAAGGTAGCATGTAAACAATGGATGCTACCTGTAAAAACTGTGAGTCATGCATGGACATGTGACTTGCCCAGGTGACTCCTAAACTCCATCTTGGAGCTGGACTTTGCATAGGGGTGAGGAGGGGGTCTCCACCCACAAGAGAAAGTCTATTTAAACCCCTAGGAGACCCCTCCATTTTGTCTTCAGCTGGCTAAAGAGAGAGCATCTCCACCCCCCAGGATACTTGGAAG
Organism: Terrapene triunguis; assembly: GCF_002925995.2. Taxonomy (NCBI): domain Eukaryota; kingdom Metazoa; phylum Chordata; order Testudines; family Emydidae; genus Terrapene; species Terrapene triunguis. Next base: position 16,012,440 of record NW_020664448.1, read on the forward strand.
AAACTGGAACAAAGGGCAATGACTGCAAGGGGTGTGAGTGATTGCTGGACCCAAGCTAAAAGGAGATTAGTCTGTAAAAGGGAGCATTCTGGAACTGGTGAGGATCTTATCTGTATTCAGTTTGATTAGACATAGATTTGCACATTTTATTTTATTTTGCTTGGTGACTTACTTTGTTCTGTCTGTTACTACTTGGAACCACTTAAATCCTATTTTCTGTATTTAATAAAATCACTTTTTACTTATTAATTAACTCAGGGTATGTATTAATACCTGGGGGAGCAAACAACTGTGCATATCTTTCTATCAGTGTTATAGAGGGTGAAAAATTTATGAGTTTACCCTGTATAAGCTTTATACAGGGTAAAACGGATTTATTTGGGTTTAGACCCCATCGGGAGTTGGGCATCTGAGTGTTAAAGACAGGGACACTTCTGTTAGCTGCTTTCAGGTAAACCTGCAGCTTTGGGGCAAGTAATTCAGACCCTGGGTCTTTGTTGGAGCAGACGGGAGTGTCTGGCTCAGCAAGACAGGATGCTGGGGTCCCGAGCTGGTAGGGAAAGCAGGGGGCAGAAGTAGTCTTGGCACATCAGGTGGCAGCTCCCAGGGGGTTTCTGTGATCCAACCCATCTGTGATCTATAGGGTTGGATCCCTAAAGAGAGATATGTCTGTGATGGGTTGGATCACAGAAACCCCCTGGGAGCTGCCACCTGATGTGCCAATCATTTATTAAATAGCTGAAATCATCAGCAATGGCCATCATAGAAAGTTGTCTAAATTCTGCTGTCAGACCACTTGCACAGCTGCCAGGGATCCCAGCCCCCCTGGCACAGATCCTTGCCTTACCCCTCTTGGCAGCTACAGACGCAGCTCCACCTTCCCCCATTCTCCCAGCAGGAGACACCAGATAATCTGAATGTAGGCACAACATCAAATGCTTAAACATTATACACAAAAGACTTTGTGGTGAAACAGGTAAGGTTGCTACACAGCAATATAACTCTCACAACCCACAGAAGCAAGGATGTGAAAATGTAAGTACCCTAAGAGTACCTACCCACTGGCACAAACCTCACAATTACTATACCCCACATTTATACACACATTATACTCTCACTGGCACAAACCTCACAACTACCATACACACATTTATATACACTCATGTCTCTGATGTGGTTATGAGGCCAAATCTCATCTTAGGAAACCCTGTATCTAAAATTTTAATGGGTTCCTTCCTATCCCTAGTTCAGGTAACTCTTTTTAATCTGCCTCTGGGTGGTTCTACTGAACCTTCTGTTTACTTGCTCCAGGTAGGGTTGGATCAATTTGCTAAAGTTCTATTAACCAATCAGAGAGGTGGAAAAGACCCTGTTAAGTCATTTAAGGCTCAAATGTATGAATGACTGACACCTTCCATTGACTGCAATGGGCACTGAGGATGCTTGATATTTGCAGGAGGCACTTGGGGGAGATTTCCGAGGCGTTCACCGTTGGGCGCCTAACTCCCCTTTGTGCCTTTGTAAAACTCCCCTCAGTGACTTGCAGGATCAGGCCATAGTCAATGTTCCTGCCATGCAGTGTTCCCATCTGTTTATTTTCTAAGGCTTTGTCCGGTTTTGAACATCTGCATGCGCCAATGGGATCCGCTCCACTCCGCTTGGGAGGCTGTTCCACAGTCTCAATGGGAAGACATTCTGCCTGATATTCAGCCTAGTGCAGGGGTTCTCAAACTGGGGGTCGGGACCCCTCGGAGGTCGCAAGGTTATTACATGGGGGGTCGTGAGCTGTCAGCCTCCACCCCAAACTCCGCTTTGCATCCAGCATTTATAATGGTGTTAAATATATAAAAAGTGTTTTTAATTTATAAGGGGGGGGGTTACATTCAGAGGCTTGCTATGTGAAAAGGGTCACCAGTACAAAAGTTTGAGAACCACTGTCCTAGTGAATAGAGGGCTCAACTTATTTTATTACACTTATGTGTAAGAACTGAGTAGAATTTTCAACAGTTTGGGGTGGTGAAGCCTGTATGTGTTTCAATTGCAGACAGACACTTGTATTTCATATACCAACACTCCTCATTTACATAGCAGCTTTCTTCTGAAGATCTCAAAACACTTCATAGAGGTAGTTAAGATACTGTCTGTTATGGAGTTGAGAACAGAAACCATGATACTTAGTCCCCTGACCCTAATCCCTAGATGGCACTGCCTCCAGGGTATAAGAGATAGAAGGGGGAGGATTTCTGACATGATCATAGAATCATAGACTATCAGGGTTGGAGGGGACCTCAGGAGGTCATCTAGTACATCCCCCACTCAAAGCAGGACCAATCCCCTACTAAATCATCCCAGCCAGGGCTTTGTCAAGCCTGACCTTAAAAACCTCTAAGGAAGGAGATTTCACCACCTCCCTAGGTAACCCATTCCAGTGCTTCACCACCCTCCTAGTGAAAAAGTTTTTCCTAATATCCAACCTAAACCTCCCCCACTGCAACTTGAGACCATTACTCCTTGTTCTATCGTCTGGTACCACTGAGAACAGTCTAGATCCATCCTCTTTGGAACTCCCTTTCAGGTAGTTGAAAGCAGCTATCAAATCCTCCCTCATTCTTCTCTTCTGCAGACTAAACAATCCCAGTTCCCTCAGCCTCTCCTCATAAGCCATGTGCTCCAGCCCCTTAATCAGTTTTGTTGCCCTCCGCTGGACTCTTTTCAATTTTTCCACATCCTTCTTGTAATGTGGGGCCCAAAACTGCACACAGTACTCCAGATGAGGCCTCACCAATGCTGAATAGAGGGGAATGATCTGCTGGCAATCCTCCTACTTATACAGCCCAAAATGCCGTTAGCCTTCTTGGCAACAAGGGCACACTGTTGACTCATATCCAGCTTCTCGTCCACTGTAACCCCTAGGTCCTTTTCTGCAGAACTGCTGCCTAGCTACTCGGTCCCTAGTCCATAGCAGTGCATGGGATTCTTCCGTCCTAAGTGCAGGACTCTGCACTTGTCCTTGTTGAACCTCATCAGATTTCTTTTGGCCCAATCCTCTAATTTGTCTAGGTCCCTCTGTAACCTATCCCTACCCTCCAGCATATCTACCACTCCTCCTAGTTTAGTGTCATCTGCAAACTTAGGGTGCAATCCACGCCATCCTCCAGATCATTAATTAAGATATTGAACAAAACTGGCCCCAGGACTGACCCTTGGGGCACTCCGCTTGATACCGGCTGCCAACTAGACATGGAGCCATTGATCACCTGTTGATATCCCGTGCTACTGGAAAAAAAGAACAAACCAAGAGCGCCAATAAAATTAAAGTAGGTACATAGAAGAACAATTCCTCTAGCCAAAAAATCTGAAACCAAATACATGTAGAGGACATCTCCTTAGGTTAATTATATAAGGAGAATACACAACAGAATTTAAGAAACTCTTACTGATCTAAATATAGATTATAAACTAGAACAGGAATTAATATTAAGAAACAAACTCACCAGTTGTGGTGAATAATCCCACAAAAATGTTCATGTTTCTGCCTCCCACCATGGCAACCTCACTTCGGTTTGCATTCTTCTCCTCCTTTTTGGTTTTCCAAGCAGCCCAAATCCCAGTTGCCAACATTATCGCATAGAACACAATCGTGGCTACCAGACCGGGGATGTTTAGAGCCATTTTCTGCAAAGGCTGTATTATAAAATAATTCTGATCACCAGGACTAACACGAAGCACCTCATAGAAGATTAAAAGTCTTATGACTGGAAAAGCATTAAGGGTTTTTGTTTTGTTTTTTATATACAAATGCCCTATTGTGGTGAATTAGCTCACTTTGAATTCCTGCTGAGTTGTAAGAACCCAGAGGAAGAAATAACAGTGGTCTCCCAAAGTGATAGGAATGATTACATGATCCAAAAGCTGACGTGCACTCAGCATGCCCCAGACCGGCACCAAGAGAAACATGCTCTTTCCCTTCAGACTCTCGCTCTCTTTTCAGACTCCACCCTCAGTGAAGAAATAGCCAGTCCTGCATCAGTAGATAGGTCAAGGAGAAGAGACATTTCTTGGCTAAGGGCTAAATCCTGCTGTTATTAAAGTCAGTGGGAGCTTTGCTAATGACTTAAATGACAGCAGAATCCAGCCCCACATCAGCTGGGAAATGACACAGACTATGAAATATGCACAAAATGAATACAAAATAAGACATCAAAGCATTTACAAATGATTATCTTGAATGTGATACTTGAGTAAAGTACCAAACTGAGGCCTGATCCAAGGCACATAGACATCAATGGGAGTCTTTGCAATGATCTCAATGGGCTTTGCATCAAGTCTTCAGAACCTGGGAGACTCCAGTCCTCTGTCTCCAGAAGAGATATAGCAAGGCAAGGTTTCCCCAGACTGCACTGCCAATGTGCTTGTCCTGAGCAGAAGGGATCAGACTGTCCTTCCAAAGTCTGTCTTTTTAATTGTCACTGGGGATCGAATGTTTGTGGAAGGCAAAAAGTCAGTTTAAATCCACTTTGAAATCTGAGCGAATATTCTCTGACAATTTCCCCACCCTATTTCCAGCTCTATTTGTGAAGAATCTAAGCATTTTTTTTTTTTTTTGTAATACTGCATTCAGAAAACTAGTTCAAGTTTGTGAACCGGTTTTCCTCACATGTAATTAAACATCATAATATAAAATAATAGATGATAGATGGTTTAAAGCTAAAGATAAGCCTTTGTCCTTAGGTATAGAACAGAAAACTTGGCTGGCACAAGTGATTGTCCTAGTCAGTAAGGGGGTGAGATTTTTCAAAAGCACCTAAATCACTTAGATGTATAAGTCCTACTGACTTTCAATAGGACTTGTGCTCCGAGGTCACTTAGGCTCCTAAGTTGAACTGATGTTCACTTTCAGATCAGCCTGAATATTCAATTTCAATGTAATGATCACCATGTCTCTTCTCTACAATAGTTAAAAACCTCGATATCCCAAAATATTAAATAATATTTCAAGAACTGTGCTGTCATAGCAATGGAAAAATAGATATTAAAAAAGAGAGCCAGGAGTCTTGGTATTTTATACTGTTCAAACCATAATCTGCAATATCCCTGCCTCCTGCAAAATCTCTGAGTCGGGGTTTTAATTAACAGCTGAAGGTCTGAAGATTTAATTTCACTTTAATTAAAACCAGCTATAAATAAATTCATGTGTTTAAAATTCAAATCAGAAAACAATGGCCTTACTTTCTTAATTATGTTTTACATTTATAGAGCACCATTATCCCCAAGAGCTTTACTATTTATCTAATCTCTATAATCTGTCACCATTGAAATGCAATAAAGCAACTGGCTCATAGTGGGAGAGAGGTGGAATTTGGCTAAGGGCAGTAGATCCCACCCCACCCACTCTTGGAAAGTGAGATACAAGATCTTTACTGTTTGTGCAAAGCTGATAGGATCTCAGTTTTCAAAGTCTCCTAAGAAAACATGACACCCAGTAAAGCTGCCAGAGTCTCTGTTTGGGCCTGATCCTGCATACTCTCACCCATGTGACTACTCCCATTGATTTCAAAGAGACTGCTCACCTGAATAAATGGGGGAGACAAGGTGAGTCAGGTAATACATTTTATTGGACCAACTTCTATTGGTGAAAGAGACAAGCTTTCGAGTTCCACGGAGCTCTTCTTCTTCAAGTCTGGGCTAAACAATAAAGGCTTTTAGGACTGGATCTTTATCCCTGATACAGTGAAACCCTGCTCTAACGCGATGATTGGGGGCCAAAAAATTCGATCGCGATAAATGCGGGGTCGCGGTTTAGCGGGGTTACGAAAAGTTTACCATTTCAAGCCGGTCAGTTTCAAGCCGGTCAATTTCTCTTGGGCAGCGAGCAGGGGAGATGTGCAAGGGGCAGAGGAAGAGCGAGGAGCAGCTGGGGAGGAGAATGGCTCTTCCTGCCAAAAGGAGAAGCAGGGGTAAGGGGGAAGAGGCAGTGGGGAAGGCACGTTCCCTTTTTTTTTTTTTTTTTGTGTGCGCTTGGGGCGGCGGGAGCCACCTTATGATTGCGCTATATCCAAATTCGCATTATCGCGGGGCGCGTTATAGCGGGTTTCCCTGTACCTCAGAAAAGTGAGAGACCAAATTGATCATAGTGTGATTTGAACCTGTGATTCCAACAAGTGTCTTTCAACTCTACATTTTTAGACAAGGTGCATCAGCATGGTACCTGAGCACCTTAAGCGTTCACTTTTTCTTAATATGGAGTCCAGAGTGAGTCCCTAAATCATTCTGCATCTCAGTTTCCCCATCTGTAAATGGGAATAGTAGCACTCACCACCTTCCTCATGGGGGTGTTCTGGGGACTGATTAGTATCTGTACAATGCTTTGAAAATGGGAAGTGTGATATAAGCATTAAAGAGTGTTGCAAGTGATTGTATCTTTGTAATTGTACAGTGAGGTTGGGTCTTCATAAGTGGAAAACCCCCATTTCCCTCTGCTTATACAATAGCCAGCAGCATGAAATGCAAAAGTATGCTGTCTTTGGGAAGTTGCTGTCAGCAAAAGTATGCTGTCAAGTCTGTCCTTGGGAAGTTATGACTATCCCAGTGTGATGTCACAAGTAGGTTAAATGTTTAAGGTCCTGGATGTCCTTTTTTTTTCCAAATAGGATATGGAAGTGGAACAACAGCAAAAGGAGAACAACTTGGTATCAAGCAATAGACATAATCATATTTTGTTAAAATGCATTCCACTTGCCTTTCAGCCAAACGTTCCACAGAGTGGTCCAGTAAAATGGATACTGGCCAGGGAGCTGAGTTCTAGTCCTGTTTGTGTCATCACTTAGTTCTGTGACCACCACGCCACTTAATCTCTCTGTGCCCTGGATTCCCCATCTGTAAAACAGGGATAATGATGCTTTTACCCAACATTGTAAAATTAATGAATGTGAAGTGCAGTGTGTGTTCTGAATATAGGTGTAATCTGACATGGTAGTTCCATGTTTGCTGTTCTCCCTGCAACTATTATGGAACTGCAGTGAGAACAAGCAGATTTCTGCTACAAGGCCAGCCCTTGTTCTATCTCCACATCACAGTGCTAGCATGCTAATGGTTCTTTCTACTCAGCCCATTACCCAAAGAGATGAGTGCTTATTCCAAGCAAATGTAGCCCTTTGTAGCCCACTGCTGAATGCACAGCCCAAGAGTTGGTGTAGAGTCTTATTCCCCACATCTTGCCCCAACATCTTTTATACTGAATGGGGGACTAGTTAAATTTAATGGAGATATCCTATCTCCTATGTTTGCAGAGGGAGTTAAGACAAGAGTTGGAGGAGGAATCTGTGATGGAGCCGAGACAGGACCATGATAAAGGAGAGGATATTCCAATTTCGCAGGGGCACTGGGGTTATCATTAGCAACACATACAGGGACAAAGCTCAGTTGCCACTGTTGAGTTAATTTTGGTGGAATAAATGGGCCCAGAGAGCCAAAGATGTTAACATGACCCTGTCACTGTACAGCACTAAACAGTTAAACAAGGTTTAGGGTTTTGAGTACAGAGATTTTGGCCTGTTAGTTCCATGGTGAATACCTCATTAAAATCGTTATTACCTCATTACATATGATGAAAAAGAAGGAAAAACAGCAAAAGCATTGTAAAGGTAAAATATTAAGTCAGGCTTTCATTTTAACAATACCCTTTATTGCTTTTCCCTGTAGTTGTAGAGATTGTATATAAGGAAGCCACCATTTCACAGTATGTTCAAGGGTGCTAAAGATGGTAATAACTATCCTTTCCGGAAGGAAAAGAGAAAAAGATAATTGAGAGAGGCTGGAGCTGTTAAGTCTGATCCTGCTTCCTTGAAGACAAACACCCACAAAAGGCGGGGGAGTATAGGCTCCAACTTCGTGGGTGCTCCAGGGCTCATCGGCAGCCAGCTCCTCCCTCTGCCCCCAGCACCTCTCGCCCATTGACAGCCCCACCAATCAACTCCTCCCACTTCCTGCCCTCCGTGATCAGCTGTTCAGCGGCATGCAGGAGGCACTGGGGGTAGAGGGAGGAGCGGAGATAGGGTGCGCTTGGGGGAGGGGGCAGAACTGAGTAGGAAGAGGCGGGGGGCAGAGCGGGGGTGGGAAGAGGCAGGGTGGGAGCGGGAACTTGGGGGGTGGAGTGGGGGTGGGGCCTGGGGCTGAGCTGAGGTTGAGCACTCCTGGGGAAAGGAAGAAGCTGGCGCCTGTGCAGGGGAGAGAAAAGAACACTAAAGATAGAAAATGCACTTCCATCTTTGGTGCTGACTTATAGTTCTAAATTGTAACCTCAGGGTGGAGAAGCCTGGGCACAGCGTATGGTCTTTTCAGACACCCCAAGACCTGGCAAACTTGCATTAGGCTGTCAAATGTGGTGCTTTTAGCTGCCTCTCTGGTCATGGGCTCACAGGAGTGTTGCAAAAGATGCAGTTGTCTTGGCTGGCTAAGCCAGACTCTTTATAAACAGTGTGAAAAAGGAGGATAAAAGAGAAGGAATAAAGTGGGGGAAGGAAAAGGACACATGGGGGGGGGGGCTGGCAGGAACCCAAGTCTCACATTCCAGGTGGTGTTCAGGACTTAGCCAAAACTGGTGGAGGTGACTGTGTCATCTAGAGCTCACTCTCTGGTCCAGTCTACCCAGAACACCTTTTCGGATCAGGGCGATAAAGGCCCAATGGTGTCACAATGGATTCTGGGTTGGGGCATCATTTGCTATGAAGCAAGGGGGGGCAGTTGTCTCCTCCCAGATTGTTCATAAGTCTGTGTGCTCCATTATATCTTCCACTTTTGTGGGGGGGGTTGGGGGGGGGGGGAGATTTTGCAGGATTCAATTTATTCACATAAAATGTTTTATGCTGATGCAGGTTCCCCCACAACCCCTGGATTTATCTGAAATGACACCTCTGCCTAGGGTCCCAGGAGATGGTGACTGCCACGATGGTAAAACTCATTTCTACCAGTCCAACCATCCACAATTCCCACCAGAGTCTCTCTTTCTTTTTTTTTAAAGGACCTTAAAAGGGGGTGGTGGGTAGAATGGCGCATCTCCTCATTATTTCATTCACCGTTAGGCCTAATTTCCAATACACCAATTCCATCCTCCTTTTGTTTACCACAGATAATCTCATCACAGTCCTTGGGTGGTATCAGCAGACCTTTCTGTTTGGGCTAATTCAGGCTGGCTGTCTTTAACTGTGGGCTGACTTTTATAAACAATTGTATGTAAGAGGCTGAGTTGGACTTTTGTTACCTTGGACAACGTAGAGTACAGGCCTGTGCACAACACCACGCCATGATGTGGCACTGGGATAAAAGCATTAAACATATTAGTGTTTGTGGGGAGGCATACCCCATGGAGCAAAGCGGGGCAGAGCTGGGTGCTGGACAGAAAGGCACTAGCTGTGGCTTTTGCTGGTCAGCTTTGATACCTGCTATGGGAAAAGTTTTTAAGTGTTTACATTTTTTTCTTTAGTCTGTGGGCTACCAGGGGCCCACCTTATTGTGGGAGGATGGAGAAGGCCAAGATGCTGGTGGTAAGTCTTGTGCAATAGGAAAAGAGCAGGAAGGGTTGGTGCTTGAAACAGATGCCCTACTGCTGGTAGTTCCATGTGATTGCAGTAGCAGCAAAAGTCCATATAGGAGCCTGATCCAACTTCCATATGAGGGACAGGCAACTGAGGAGCCTAGAAAGGAAATAACATGCCAGGATGTGTCCCCAAGTGCGGTGTTGCCAAGATTCACCATTTTATTGCAAGTCTCACAATATATGGTGTTTTTGTCTTAAAACCCCAGCTACTGGAGTCATGTGACTACATGAGACCCCCCCAACTTTAATTTTGTTTAAAAAGTAAATTTCTAGTCTTCATGGTTGCAGTGAAAAGCTTATGTTTTAACTCTGATGATTTCTAAGCCAATCATGATTTGGGTTGTCAATACTGCAAACCTGATCATTAGAACTGGGTGAGAGAGTTCATCTTGCAATCAGAATGACGGGTTCTGGCATGATGATTGGTTTTTAGTTAACATGCAGCCTAACTGGCTCCCACTGTAGCTTTATATTGACGCTAACAGCAGGTTACGTGGATCTTAAAGCCTGGATTCTTTTGCTTTTGCTTTCTAAAGGAAACTAAAAACACCCAGGCACTTTGTAATCTTAATTAGAGCAAACCTCCTGCATTCAAAGCATTTGAATGATTCATTTTGGGTTGAAGAAAAACAGACAAGCCAAGAGAGAGCATAAAAAACCTTACATCAGATAAGGTTCATCTGGTAGTCTTTCAGTCTACTTCCTCTTCTATCTCGCTCCTCCACCTCTTGCTCATCCATCTAGGCAGGTTTTGACAAGACTGGCAAGTCTAGTTAGCCCTTTGTGTCCACTGATTGACATTCTTCAATCGCAATTGCAGGCAGTTATAAGTGGATGTAAAGTCCCTTAGTTCACAAAAGCACCAGGGATATTTGCTTCAGTCTTCATTTGCAGTAAGACACCTGGCTTACACTGTAAGCTCTTGAAAGCAGGAGCTGCCTCTTAGTTATGTCTTTACAGTCCCTAGCACAATGAGGGTCCTCAGGCCCCTAGGAGCTACCATAATGTAAATAGTAATATTACCTGGCTAGCTTTTTCAAGTTCCCTACTAGAAGAGAAAGTTGTAAAGTCTCTAGGCCACAAGCCTTGTTTCTTTATCAACAGCAAATTAGAAAGAGAATATGGAAAGAAACTGAGGAGACATGATCAGGTTGGAAGCCAGGTCTGTAAAGGTTTGGGTTAGGTTCAGAGAGGTCCAATTGTTATTAAGTTTAAGCCATGACATCAGAGAGTTTGGGTAAAGTAAAATGATAATCAATAGCACTCAGTCACATAAATGTTATTGCATTTTAACATTGTATATTAATAACAACTGAGGAAGAGGTCTCTTCCCAAGAAACTTTTCCTCTGCTTAGCATAACTTTAGCATGGCTGGGATCACAGAAGTGGGCAGTAGATGGTGCAGCAAGTTGGTAATAGATTTTTACCTCTAGGGCTGTCTTTCCAATCCAGCCAGCTCAGGAATGAGTAGGGCCCTACCAAATTCATGGCCATGAAAAACGTGCCACGGACCATGATATCTGGTCTCCCCCCCATGAAATATGGTCTTTTGTGTGTTTTTACCCTTTTACAGATTTCACGAGGGAGAACAGCGATTCTCAAATTGGGGGTCCTGACCCAAAAGGGAGTTGCGGGGGGGGGGTCACAAGTTTATTTTAGGGGGGCTTGCAGTATTACCACCCTTACTTCTGTGATGCCTTCAGAGCTGGGTGCCCAGCTCTGAAGGCAGCACCCCACCAGCAGCAGCACAGAAGTAAGGGTGGCAATACCATACCATGGCACCCCTACTTCTGCACTGCTGCCTTCAGAGCTGGGCGGCCGGAGAGTGGTGGCTGCTGACTGAGGGCCCAGGTCTTCAGGTAGCAGCACAGACGTAAGGGTGGCAATACCATACCAGGCCATCCTTACTTCTGCGCTGCTGCTGGCGGTGTCTTTGCCTTCAGATCTGGGCTCTCGGCCAGCAGCTGCCGCTCTCCAGCTGCCTAGCACTGAAGGCAGCCACTGCCAGCAGCAGGAGTGCAGAAGTAAGGGTAGAAGCACCGCAACCCCCGCTACAATAACCTTGCGACCCTCCCACAACTCCTTTTTGGGTCAGGACCCCTACAATTACAACACCGTGAAATTTCAGATTTAAATAGCTGAAATAATGAAATTTACTATTTTTAAAAGTCCTATGGCTGTGAAATTGACCAAAATGGACCTGAATTTGGTAGGGTCCTAGTAATGATGAAGAATCCTTATCTGACTGATGATCAGAGAACCTATACACAAAGAGTTGGTCTAAATAAAGATCCTAGTTGACAACTGTCCATGTTAGCCACCAGCATGGTTAGCAGGCTGGAGTGGGTGGATCCTTACTTAAAACTTTTCATCTTAAAACCTCTTTACAAACCTTAGCTAATTAATCATCACTGCCTCATGTGATGTAGATAAGTATTGTCCTTCCTGGTTCAGCAAAGCACATCAGCATGTTCAAAGTCTGAAGTCAAAGGGACTGCGCACATGCTTAACTTTAAGCATGTGCTTAAGTGCTTTGTTAAACAGAGATAAGATTGCTCAATTGCTTACAGGTAAGCATGTGATTAAGTGAGATTCTGAATTGGGGCCATTATCCCCATTTTGCAGATAATAAAACTGGGGAGCATAGTTTAAATGACTTCACTAAGACCACAAGAGGGAGTCATTGGCAAAGGTATATATAGAACTCAGGAATTTCTGGCTCCCAGACTTCTGTCTAAACTGTGATTAGACCATAGCTCCATAAAATTCAGTATAACTAATGTAAAGTATTGATTTCAATAGCCTGGTTGGTCCAATGTATAATTTATGCATTGTAAAAGTAGTGGGTGACTTATTTTTTTCCACATCTGATCTCTCCCCCAACAGATGGCTTTGCCATTTCACTGGGGACTATATCAAATTCAAAATGTAGCATACTTGTCTATATACTTTCATAGGCCTGATGCTATCCCCATTGAAGTCTGTAGTAAAACTCCCATTTGCTGCAATGGGAGCAGGATCAACCTGTGTGTGTATTATGAATAAAATACAATTTATTAAAGGATCAATCAGTCCCCTTTGTTGTGCGATGTGGAGGTGTCATGTATGAAGTTCACATCTGTGGCAACTCACTTTGTAACCTCTCATCCCTACTGTATTTTTCAAGCTCCTGCTACCAAGAACACACAGAAGCATTGAGTTATTTCATTATATTAACAATTCTAACCACTGCAGGATCAAGTTCCTTCACCAGAGGCCCTTAAATCATTGCATATTCTGACTTCATTCCTTTTCATAGTGCAAATGGAATTCTTGTTTTCTTTATGAATCTACCAAATAATTCATAATTGGCGAGAGAAGACTGGAAAAGAAATGTCATCGACCTGGTAACTTAACTGCAGAATGCTCAGTGATGCCCTGCATTTAAGCATGATTCTCTAGTAGCATAGCTGCTTGTAAATCCACCTGTTCTATCTGGCGCAGGGCGGGTGGGTGAATGCACTATTTTCTTCTATTACACTGCAAACATCCCATCTGCGAGGGAGGATGTTTCTCTTAAACAAAAACGCCACCAGGTATGAAACAGCAACGATAGTCCCCAAAGTGAGAAGCATGGTGAAGGTTTTAAAAGGGAACAGCTGAACGTAGACCCCGTCCACAAGGGAGCAGCCTGGGTAGTGGATTACAGGGGGGATTTTCAGGGAAGGCTCCCCTGCCAGCAGCCTTAACAGGAACCCGAAGAGGAATCCAGCAGCTGAGCCATATGTGTTGGTGTTGGGAATGAAGAGGACGCAGCAGAGCTGGGGAAAGAGTAGGGCGTACACCAGCTCGCCACTCAGGAACCACAGATCATAAATAGAATGGGAATAAAAAGCCAGGCCTGCAGCTGCTGTCCCCAAAACCACCATGGAGACCCTCATTATACAGACAACTTCTTTCTCCGTAGCCTGTAAAATAAGAGAGTATTGTTGTAGAAATCATCATTGGCTCATTTTTTAATCTCACCCTGAATCCAATCTCAAGTTTACAGTGATCATATAAATAATATCCAGATCCAAATTTTACAAATAGCTTGTGATGGGCCAAACCAAAATTCTAGATCTAAATACCTCAGAACGTAGGTGTGTTCAAAATCTGGATCTAGAACTAAATTCTTCAGCTGAAGACTATCTGTAAGCATTACTAACCTGGGCTGGATTTGAATTAGTCTTGACTTAGAAAAACTCTACATTCAAACCTCGGGGCCATGTTCATTTTGAAAGACATCTTTGGAATTAGAGTAGCTAATAATAATAAAAAAGTACATAGTAAAATATATAGTAAGAACTTACTATCAAATACTGGAGCTGAGCAACATAGAGTATGTCTACACAGCAAAGAAAAACTCGTGGTTGGCCTGTGCCTGCTGACTCAAGCTCACGGGGCTCAGTCTGTGGGGCTGTTTCATTGTTGTGTAGACTTCCAGACTCGGCCAGGAGTCTGAGCTCTGGGATCCTCCTACCCCGCAGGGTCCTAGAACCAGGCTCCAACCTGAGCCTGAAAGTCTATATAGCAATAGAACAGCCCAGCAGTCCATGCCCCGCAAGCCAAAGTTGGCTGGCATGGGCCAGCCGCAGGTGTCTAGTTTCTGTGTAGACGTACCCATAATCAAAACATCTGCCATTTTGAGTTTACAGAACTTCTGCAAACTTCCGTTGTTTTTGCAAAACCCAATTTGACTTTGGCAGCATGGGCTAGCTGGCTGACCACAGGAATGGGAATCAGTAGCTCCTGGACTCTGTTACCGCCTCTGACTTATATACCTTTACGGACTTGATGCTATCCCCATTGAAGTCTATAGTAAAACTCCCATTTTCTGCAATGGGAGCAGGATCAGTCCCTCTGTGTTGTATCAATAACATACAGTCTGTTAAAGCATTAATCAGCCCCGGTTGTTGTGAGATATGGAGGTGTGATCTATGAATTTCATCTTTTTTACAACATAATTTGTGACCTTTAACCCCAGTTACATTTATGTTTCACAACACTTCTACTTAAATGTTCTTACCCCTCATTTTAAAAGATGGGAGAACAAGGCTCCCAGAGGGCAAGGCACAGATTTTTAATGGTTTTTAGGCATTGCCAGTACTTAATTTGTGCCAGATCTCTAGGCTTGGCAGTTCATAGCCCCAGCACCTCTGGGCTTGCTGCATCAGTTATGAATGTAAAATAATTGATTGAGACCCGTCACCTAACTGCCTGAATCCTGGCACCTCTTTCTTTACAAATTAAGCACTGGGCATTGCTGTGCTCAGTGTTGCAGCACCTAACCAAATCTCATTTTCCAACAGGATTTTGGCAATTAGGAGCCAAAATACCAGGCAGCCAATGGGATTTAGACTCTTAAGGGCCTAAATCACTTTTGAAAATTAGTTTAGGCTCCTAAATCAGTTGGGCCTTACAATGCTGAGTACAGCAATTGACTAAATACCTTTAAGAATCTGGGCCTAAATGACTTGGACAAGGTCACATATCCCAGGCATGACAGACAAGTATTCAAGTTTGGGGTCTCCGGGCTTCCAGCAGAGAGCAGTGCTGTACTGGGGAGAGCAAATGTCATGTGAAAATTCCAGTCTCCCTAAATTTGACAATCAGTTGAAATTTTGGGAATCTGAAATCAGACACGTGAAATGATGGCAAAAAATGTGCACAGATTTTCAGCAGTTTCTCCCCGCTGTAAATACTAGTGATGAATCTGTCACCTGTTTCCTAAGAATTTTTCTGTAGATGTTGTGTGCAAACATAGAGCTGGCAGAGAGAAGGGCTGAATCTGCAGAAGACATGACGGCAGCAGCGATAGCTCCCAAGCCGCCAATGGAAATGTAGGCTGGGCAGAGATAATGCAGCACTAATGGCAGTATCATAGCTGACTCTCCTCTCTCCACTGGTGTTGGAAGACCATAGCTCGTCTGGTTCCAGTCTTGAACACAGAACAATAAAAGGAGGTGAAGAATTAAATATTTAATTCATGCTTTTGTTGCCTTCAGAGCTGTATTTCTACAAAGAGCCATCCTTGCGCAGCTAAAAACTGTGTTCTAGTACTTAGATTAGGTTGTTTCCTGACTCCAGCTGGTGATCAGTGTATGTGTATCAGTGATCATGTATCAGTATATGAGGAGAGATTAATAAGACTGGGACTTTTCAGATTGGAAAAGAGATGGCTAAGGGGGGATATGATTGAGGTCTATAAAATCGTGACTGGTGTAGAGAAAGTAGGTAAGGCAGTGTTGGTTACTACTTCTCATAACAGAAGAACTAGGGGTCACCAAATGAAATTAATAGGCAGCAGGTTTAAAACAAATAAAAGGAAGTATTTCTTCACAAAATGCCCAGTCAACCTGTGGAACTCCTTGCTAGAGGATGTTGTGATGGCCAAGACCATAACAGGGTTCAAAAAAGAACTAGATAAATTAGATAAACTATTAGCCAGGATGGGCAGGGATGGTGTCCCTAGCCTCTGTTTGCCAGAAGCTGGGAATGAGCAACAGAGGATGGATCACTTGATGATTATCTGTTCTGTTCATTCCCTCTGGGGCACCTGGCACTGGCCACTGTCGGAAGACAGGATACTGGGCTAGATGGATCTTTGATCTGACCCAGTAGGGCCATTCTTATGTTCATATGTCCTGAAGCACGAGAACTGAAAGTCCTTGGAAACCTAGCTAGAAAGCATGTATATGTTGTTAATGCCAAATCCTAACACAAATAAGGGGCACAATGGTTCAATACTGCTGGGTAAACTGGCAGTGAACTGAGTCAACCAATTGGAGGGATGATTGGTCCAGTGCACAATGTGCCTGCAGGCATGTCCCCTCTGCTGCTTCTGGGAACGAGGCACTGAGAGGTCTGTCCGCTCTCCAGACCCTGATTGCCCAGAGATGGGGTCTTTGCACTGATTTCTCTGACAGCTTTAGCCCATAAATATCAAATTCTTTTCTGATTCTTACTAAGCTATTTACCTCCACAAGAGCTTGATCCTGCTCCAACTAGGGTGGTTGCGATTTTTTTGGAGGGGAAGGGAGAGGGAGTTGTTTCTTTTGGTTTTATCACTGAACCTTTACATTCCTTTGTGCGTTTTCTCCCCTGAACATGATCAATGATACCAACACAACTCAGTGAAGATCGTGAGTATAAAGCAGTGAGGGAAAATAAGTTTTATTGGTCTTTTTTTTCTTTTTGCGCTCAAGTGTATGTACTGTACTGTGCACAGAATAGAAATGTGGCAGCCCCCTTCTTTACCTAACATAAAACATAAGGAAGACATTGATACTGTAATGGAGATCCCACAACTGAGATTTAAATATATATTAGGTACTTGAACACCTGAATCAGAAGCTGGAAGGCTCCAGCATTCTGATTCGGGCCCCTAAATAAGTGGCCTCAGTATCAAAAATGCTAAATAGCCAGCAGCTCCCACTGATGTCAGTAAGAGCTACTAGAAGCTCAGCATTGAAACCAGGCTGCTTTATTAGGTGCCTAAATTAGGACAATGGAGTCCTATCTTTAGGCCCTATTTTAATAATCTTGGCCACTGATTTTAAATCTTGAGCAAAAAAGTACATTTCTTAAAGCCACATGATTTAGTTTTACCTGTGGATGCTGCTACGGCCCCTATGAGCACAGAGGGGATGGCCATTAAAAAGCTCCCCAGTCCAGAGAGATAGGAAATGAGCCTTGCTTGTCTTGGTGAGGACGCTGAGAGAACTCGTTGGAAATAAGTTTGCCACGGGATACTACCAAGAACCTGAAACGTTCAAATGTTAATGCAGTGAGACAACATTCCTCGCCTATTAGTATTATTTTATTTATTGGTAGGGCTAGTAGCACCTTCTGTTATCAATGTTACCTGACACTTATCATTATAAGAGCTTAGTTTCAAGTTGCTTATACCTTTAACAAACTTTAACTGTTTGGGGTGAAATTCTTGCCTCCAGCTGATTTATTTTTTTTAAGTTCAGCCAGAATGGTCCAGCTGTTTCCTGAGAATGTGGCCACTGAAAAATGCCTTTTTTGTGACTCTTTCTTAGCGCCTTGATGCCTGGGAGCAGAGAGTTGAAGTTGGGCAGGGCGGTGGCCTTTGTTTCAGGGATGAGTCTTTTGCCAACTCTGTGGACTGGCTTTGGAATGGATGATGAAACCATTCACCCAGTCCAATTTCCCACCCCACCAGCCCATCCAAGAAAGATTTCTTACCAGATATAAGAAGTCATCCAGCCACCGTCCAAGATATTCTGTTTGTACTTGCCCAATCCAAGGGGCTTGGTAGGATTCCTGAGCAGCAGTGTAATAAATGCTTTCTGTTGCAGAGTTGAGCAGGGCAAATGGGACACAGATCCACTGGGATTAAAATGGAAACACTGAATCTCTTCACTAGCTTCCTCTCACTTCTATATCCTATTCAAGCGTCTTGGCCTTGCCTTTGCTCTAATTTCTCCTCTCCCACTCCTGCCTCCTACAAACATCCCAAGCCTGCTGCCTAACTGTCCTTTTTGTCTCCTCCTCCTGCTCATCTTCATTTCATGCCACCCTTTATTCCTGTTCCTGTATCTCATTCCCTCTCCTTTTTCCTAAGCATTTCCCTCAAGCTCATTCAAATTCCTTCTTGTTCTACAAGGCCTTTCAGTGCCAGCTAGACTGATGTCCTGATTTTATAGGGACAGTCCCGATATTCAGGGCTTTGTCTTATATAAGTGCCTATGATCCCTCACCGCCTGTCCTGATTTTCACACTTGCTATCTGGTCACCCTAGTGCCAGCCCAGTGTAATTCACTAATGCATTAAGGTTAAAATCTTCACTCCATGTATCATATCCTCTATGTCAAGAATGTGGTATGTCAATGTTCAGTTATCAACAGGAAAAGTAGAGTCCATCAGAAAGGGCCACCATATATGAATTATTATCACCGTTGTAATGTTGGATGAACTCAGACACAGAGAGACTGAGCACATTCTCAGCTGTGCACCAGGCACAAAGGAGGTGCAAAGAGTCATTTGTTTGCCCCCATTCTTGGGCCCAGTCCTGCATCTGCCTGGTCATCATAGAAGTGTAGGACTGGAAGGGACCTCAAGAGTCTTCTAGTCCAGTCTCCTGCACTCAAGGCAGGATTAAGTATTATCTAGACCATCCCTGACAGGTGTTTGTCTAATCTACTCTTTAAAACTTCCAATGACGGAGATTACACAACCTCCCTAGGCAATTTATTCCAGTGCTTAACCACCCTGACAGGAAGTTTTTCCTAATGTCCAACCAGAGGTTAACAAGAATAAATTTCCTCCTTGTCCTTGTAACAACCTTTTATGTACTTGAAAACTGTTACCATGTCCCCTTCTCAGTCTTCTCTTCTCCAGTCTAAACAAACCCAATTTTTTCAATCTTCCCCCACAGGCCATGTTTTCTAGACCTTTAATCATTTTTGTTGCTCTTTTCTGAATTGTCTCCAATTTGTCCACATCTGTCCTGAAATGTGGCTCCCAGAACTGAACCCAATACTCCAGTGAGGCCTAATTAATGCAGAGTAGACTGGAAGAATTACGTCTCGTGTCTTGCATCATGTAGTTAAGAGCATGGTTGCTTTATTTAAATTAATTGGTGTTTTTAGCTAGTCGTCTTATTGGGTTTTGTTTATTTCCAACCAAGGTAATTATGGGCTAGATTCTGCAATCTTTACTCAAATGGATTAGCATTTACTCATGTGAATAGACAGTAGACTACACCCATGAGTAAGTGCTACTCAACCCAAGTAAGAGTTGGAAAACTGGCTTTATGTAGTCCTGGGGCCTTTTTTGTTTTTACACCTAAAGTAGAGCTTTGGGGTCTGAGACCAGTGTCAATGGACCTACTTTGGACTGAGACCGGTGAAAATGCGAGAGGAATTTTGTCTCTCATCTTTAGTTGTTCAATATTGAGAAAACTGATAACCCAGAAATGCATTGAACTTACCAGGCTGAGCATAATAAAAATCAGCTGTATCACATCTGTGTATGCAACTGAGTACAGCCCTCCCAGTAAAGTGTAGAGTATAACAGTGCATGCCGATATGATGATGGCCAAATAGCCTCTGATATCCAAAATGACCCTCATTGTTGCCCCTGCAGACAAAGACAGTTTTGAATAATCATAACAGGTTTTATATGTGCAAGTTTCTTATTATACAAATAAGTGGTTAAATGATACCAATGGCAATGCAGTCTAGTGGTTATGCACCTGGATAGAAGCCAAGGATTCCGGAGTTTTATTTCTTGTGCTGCCACCAACTTACTTTGTGACCTTGGCCAAGTCACTTCCGCTCTCTGCACTTCAGACCCCATTTATAATATCAGGATGATAATAAATAAATACACAGCATTACCTAGTACTATGGAAATGTGAATTTTATATTTCCATCAGTTTTACTTTAAACATGCACAAGAAACATTAGGAAAGGGAATAAACAATATATTTTCCTGAATGAGCGATGAACACATAATCCGCAAAAGGTGGTGTAAAGCAGAGCTATCCATGGCTGGCTTTCCCTTGTCCTCTGTGTTTTGCTACATCGTCTTTCTATCAAATACAACAGCAGAGCAAATATATTTACCTAATGAAGCAAGAATAGCTGCAAACCAGAATAAATCTCCTATTAATGATGGAATAAAGAGAAGGCTTCCAATCATGTTCCCGTATTTTTCCTGGAGAGGATCCATCATTGTCACATAATTTTTGGATCTCATTGGAGTTACAAAGAAGAGGCCACCTATCAAAAATGATAATATTGTCATTGAATTTTATACAATCTCCTAAGAAATTGTCAGAACTGTCCTCTTGTTCTAAATGACATCTGTATTAAAGCCAGCATTAGTCAATGTTCACAGGTCACATTGCAATAACTTGCTAATGTTCCCCATTAAAATGTCCGTCAGCTGATCACCTCCACAATTCATTAAATATCCACATTTACCAAGCTTTTTAAAGTGCATTTCTCATCAATAACCATCTCCTTCAGGCAATGCAAGGCCCTAAAGAGTTTTCACTGTAAAGGGTCTTACATTATCTGAAAAAAATGTGTTTTGGCATGGGTGGTGGGTGACCCACTGGCTCAGGGAGGCAAGCCCCTGCCCGAGGCCCTGCTGGATCCCAGAGCCCCACCCTCCCCATGGCCGCCAGCCCCTCCCGCCAGCCCCCGAGCGCCCCCAAGCACAGGGCAGACAGTCCCAGCTCTGGCATCCTTCCCCCCCAGCACCGGGCGGCGTGGCCCCAACCACCCCAAGTCCTGGCCATGGCCACCCCAGCCCCAGTGTGCTTCCCTGAAGACGAGTGACCAGCTGGGCTGGGGTGAAGGGAGAAGGACGAGGGCAAGCAGGAGGGGGCTTTCCGGGCGGAGCGTGGGCAGGGCCACGCCAGGCTGTTTGGGGAGGCACAGCCTTCCCCTGCCTATGCTACCCGCTTTGGTCAATAGAAGACAATAGGTTTGTCCTTGATTTTGTGAATGCTAGATGCCATGCAATGTACTGAGATAAATGCTGCCCTCAGTTACATACAATGAAACCTGCAGCTCCCCTATGCCTCCTCCAAAATTAAATTATCTTGTTTTTAATGTCAGCATCTCATGAACTGAGCCCAGTCCTACACTCCTTCCTCATATCAGCACTCCTAACTCAAACAAGTAGTCCCATTACAATTGATGAATGTATGTAGTGCCAAATCCTGATGCCTACAGGACTGCTTGTCTGGGGATTACTGACATGAGGAAGGGGTGCTGGACTGGACCTGCAGTCTCTGAATGGGGTTTCTTGTGTTGGTAAGGATTACTCACATGAGAAAGGGTTGCCGTGTCCATAGGCTACTGCTTTAGGGCCTGACTGAAATGGAAGTCAATGGGCATCTTTCCATTGACTTCAATGGGCTTTGGCTCACGCTCATAGTTCTCTTCACAGGGCAGATATTTCCCAGTGTAAGAGCAGCTCTTCCTTGTCTCTACTTGTAGGATTCTGCTAAATTCCTACTACACACTTCCAGGGGAAACTGCCCACAAATGGCACTGTTGCACACCCATTACTCCAGCTTTATGTAATGGGCTGGTGTACGGCTGTATCTAATTGTGACCTGCCCTTGACATTGTAACTGCCATTTTGAAGAATGTGACTTGCATTGGAGTGTGTAGTTGTGCCTGCCTAGAGATGCCAAGGACAGACCAAGGCAGCTTATTGTAATCCAGGGAGCCCCCCTGAAGCAACTAACACAAGAGTCATCAATGGTGCTTGTCAGAACAATGGATTTGCTGAAACCAGTGGCCAGGCTAAAGGAAACTGGTTCTCCCAGTTTGTCTCCCAGGGGAGTAGGACTTCAACCACCTGACTGAGATGATGAAGCTGGTCAGTAGATAGCATGACAAAGGGGACTGAAACCTTATTTAAAGGCAAGATCTGCTCTTGGTTCTCACTCTCTTGCTGGACAACTGATACTGCAGAAGGTAAAGGGCCCACGGGGCCTAACTGCTGGACACACGGACTAGGCCTAAGGACTCGCAAGAAGGGATGAGCAGAGACGCAGGGAAAAGAGCATTCAGGCACCTGTTGTTTTCCTAGAGATCTGTAACTCTTGTATGTTTTGACAGCAAAGGTTACTGTGATTTTAAAAACTCCAAAGCAAAGCCTGTGTTCCTTACTTTACCTGCCATGTGTCCCCAAAGAGTTAAATTACAATCCAGAGCACCCAGAGAGGGGGCCAGACAAGAGGTCTGCACCCAGTAGTGGGCCTTAGGGTATGTCTACCCCTCAGTGTAAGCCTAGGCTTGAGCCTGGGCTCAAATCTAACTCCCCTTGCGTCCACACACCAATTGTGCTAACCTAGGGCTCGGACCTAGGATCCCAGGATCCTGCAGGCGCTGGAGGGTCGGACCCCATGTTAAGCTGGCACTGGGACCTGGGGTTCGAGCCCTATTGCTTTCCTATGTGCACGGGGTCCCAGCCTGTCTTGGGTCCTGGAAGTCCTCCGGCTGTATCCCAGAGTTCCTTGGGGCAACTTCCTTAGTCTTCTCTATGCCGACAATCTGTGATGTCATCTGTTGCACTCTATTGCAAATGGAAGCTGCACCTCCCTTTGCAAATGGCAGCGGGTCGAATTAGCGGGTAACCCATTGTCTACTGAACATGCAACCCTAGGGAAGGCGGGGGCCCTTGAGAGCAGAGCAAGGATCAAGCGACTGCCCTGCAGGGAGAGGGGAGAGCAGAGCTCCCAGCTCAGCATGGCCCGGGGACAGATGACCCCCATTACCCTGACTGCTCCCACTCCCTGCAGGGCAGCTGCTTGGTCTGCACTCCTCTCTCTGGCCCCCCTGGGGCTGCATGTGCAGAGTGCGCAGGCAGTGTGTGCTGTCAGGGCAGTAAGTGGGAGCCAGCCCCAAAACTTCCCCACAGCCTCCCAGGGATCTCTTATCCCTGCCTCCCAGGGCGTGTCAGGGCAGGGATAAGGGATCCTGGGAGGTGCTGGAGCACACGGTACCCCAAGCCCTGGGGATGCACTTCACTGCTCTGCTGCCAGCTGGGCTGGAGTGTTTTTCCTCTGAAACCCGCCTTTTATGTCAAACTTCGAAACAAACAGACAAAAGTAAATAAAAAACCAGCCAAATAAAAAGACCTGCACTGAACATCCCATTTTAGAAATTAAAAATTGCCAAGTTTCACTTTCATAGCTTGACAGCCCGGGAACCTGATGTGCTAATTCTCCTCCGGACAGCTGCACAGGGGCATTTTCCTGCCAAAGTGACTCAGCCTAGAGGTGGACAGCCTAGTTGTCTGGTTAGATGGTAGCTCAGTATAAAGCCGTCTCAAACCCCAGTCATTCTGTTGAGACAGCCACCAAAGGAGCTAATTATGCAGCTTATGTACTCATGTGATCCTTATGGGCACCCGAGTCCCATCAATAACTCCGCCACAGTTAGGAAACAGCATGGGCAGTAGAATTTTCTCACAGTGCAACACATTCCTAAGCCTAGAGTGTTGACACTGGGGTGTGTGTGTGTGTGTGTGTGTGTGTGTGTGTGTGTGTGTGAGAGAGAGAGAGAGAGAGAGAGAGAGAGAGAAACCCACACACCTCCTGGGTGTGGTGTTCTGTCCCATCTACTGGCACCAATACCACTTAGAGAGAGATTAATGAATCTGCTCTACAGCCTTAGCTAAGGGCCATATGGCATTTAACTCATGCAGTAGAGCAGGGGTAGGCAACCTATGGCACGCGTGCTGAAGGCGGCACATGAGCTGATTTTCAGTGGCACTCACACTGCCTGGGTCCTGGACACTGGTCGGAGGGGCTCTGCATTTTAATTTAATTTTAAATGAAGCTTCTTAAACATTTTAAAAACCTTATTTACTTTACATATAACAATAGTTTAGTTATATATTATAGATTTATAGAAAGAGACCTTCTAAAAATGTTAAAATGTATTACCGGCACGCGAAACCTTAAATTAGAGTGAATAAATGAAGACTCGGCACACCACTTCTGAAAGGTTGCTAACCCCTGCAGTAGAGGCTCATGTATTTAGCTCCAGAGATCCCAGGTTCAATCCTACCCGCTGCTGACCAGGGTCTGTCAGTGTTACAAGTGTGCGCACCAGGGGTCAGAAAATCCTTAACCTGGGGTTAAAATGCAATATAAAAGCTCAGGCCCAAGGTTGAGTCAGGTCAATTTGAGTCCCACTAATCTTAGGCTTCCATTGCTGTGTAGACATACCCTGAGAGGCCCAGAGTTAGAAGCAGTGACTGGATGCTGACCAGATCCAGCTGGCTTGGAAGCACATGGGCCCAAAATCAGTACAATTACAGCTGACTGGTGACTGTCCACTAAGGGACTTGGCTAGGTCTTCTATAACAAACATGCATTGAGATTAAAGGTGTTAGGAGAATGTATTTTGGTGGGGAAATCATGGTGATACTTTTTAGCTCCAGAAACATTTCAAAGAAAGAATTACATTTTGTTGAGGGCCTGATGTTCCTACTGCCAAAAGGATATTGGAGAAAAACACTATTCACAGAATATCACATGCAAGCAAAACACACAAGTAAGATTATTTTGCTGTAGATTGTCTCATGCAGGTGAATCTCTGCACTTGCACAGAGCCCCATTGAGTTCTGCATTTTAAGCCCTGATCCTGCAATTATTAATCCCTTGAATTCTCATCCCGAATCTATTGTATGTATGCAGAATAGTCCAATAAAGGCCAATGATATCACTTTTTGGATGTCCACTATCTGACACTTCATTCAGAATAATTTAAACAGCCCTGAGTATTTGACAGTTACCTGAGTGTAGAATATGTAATATGTCAAATGTATATTGTAGGAGTTGGGACATGTGAAAAGCTGCCTGCTTGTCTGGCAGGGAGGTAGAACAGACAGGTGAAAAGCTGAGCCAGCACGTCAATCAGATGAACAACTGGTCAGCAATTCAATCAGGGGACCATCTTGGTCAACAACCTGATCAGGTAAACAACTGAGTTAGCAAACTAATCTTAGTGTTAGGCAGAAAAGTGTTTATAGCTATAACGACTGATTTTGTAACCATGTATTTAAGGTGGGCACCTGAATGTGGGTATGCCCTTGCATTTAACCCTATGCTGTGCCCTGTTCCGGTGCACTGATCACTCACTGAATCAGCAAATAAATGACATACTTCTTCAGCTCAAGAGCCTCTCTGTGAACCTGTGTGTTCTGGGTAGCAGGGAAAAGACTTGGTCAACACTGGGAGACTGACATTTTTAGATCCATAACACTGGAAAAAAAAAAAAAAAGATTTATAACATTTTTTTTTTTTTTACCAATAACAAGGGACAAAGCAAATCCTATTGGCACCTGGACCCACACTAGTCCTTTTGTGGGAAGATAGACAGTTTCAGCTGTACCATTGATATATGCTCCTCCGACCCATGTTGCTGAAAAAAAAAGGGGGGGGGGGCAGGAGAAATAGCAATGAGACATATATTGCCTTACCACTCTCATAAAACATGTTGAAAAATACAGGGCCAGACTGTGAACCTCTATTCACACTGGTGAGTGTTTACTCACACTCACATTTACTCCAATGGCACTATTTCTGGAATAAGGTACTGTGCAATGTGGATAGGATGATCAGAATCTGACCCTAAAGGCTAGTTTACACTACACAGGTTCTGTGGATACAGCTATACCGGTACATTTATACTGGCAAAAGCCCCTACAGGGGATGCAGCGTAGGCTGACAGGAGTTTTTTTCTGCCGGAATAGTAACATCACTTTCCTGGATGACAGCTATGGCAACAGAAGCACTCTGGTGTCAGCATAGCTGAATCTATTCCGGGGGTTTTGCCAGCATAGCTGTGATGGCTGGGGGATGAGGGTTTTTTACACCCCTGTCGGACATAGTTATGCTGACAAAACATTGCAGTGTAGACTTGGCCTGATTAAAATTCCGGAGAGGCGATATTCAAAAGTGAATAGCCACATTTGCATGGAAAACTCATTAATGTTCAGAATATTTCTAGGCAATTTGAGTAGGTTTATTTTTATTTCTGTTTTTGTTAATGGTAGACACTGGCTGGAGCAGATAGCAAGAGCAAATAGCGTTACATTTATTGTTCCTTAATGATTTATAGAACATAATTCCCATGTATCATGGTCCTTTACAATAGTAAATGTGTGCTTAAGAAAATAAATCCCTTAAAACAACAGTCAAGCACATATTGCATTCAAAAAAGCGAGTCTTCAGCTTAGACTTAAACCAAGCAAATCTGTTGGCCAGACAAATGTCATTTGGGACTGCATTCCCCTAATGACAGGTAAGAGGGACAAATCTCTGACAATGGGAAAACACAGAAGAAATAGAAGAGGCGTCAGAAGCATAGTATGTAAATACCTCAAAGAACTATATATACATTCTTCTTTACAGGCAGATTTTGATAGACTTACTCATGATGAGTGGCACCGTATCCCACATAACAAGTAAGGTATTCAACATGAGTGAAGGTAGCAGAATCTGGCCCTAAATTAGAACCACATTCTATCCTCTTGAGTAGTATCATATTCCTCAGGGAGTCCCACTAATTTAAGTGGGACTACTCTAGACATTAGGGACTGCTCAGTGTGAGTAGGGCTGGCACAATCTGGCTGATAATGCTAATAAAACTTTAATTCCATATCCCAGACTTAAAAGAGCAAATTTATGTTGTGAATGAGAAAAACTCAACCTGAATGTTTTAATAAGATAAAAGAATTTCCTTTAAGAACACTTACCAGTTGCAGTGAATAATCCAATGAAAAAATTCATGTTCCTGCCCCCCACTATGATCATCTCACTTGGTTTCCCTTTCTTCTGGTACTTTTTGCTTTTCCAAGAAGCCCAAATTCCAATGGCTAAAGTTATTGCATAAAACACAATCAAAGCTACCAAGCCAGGTATATTCAGAGCCATTTTCTGCAGTTTATTCTGGACCACAGAGATAAATATGGATTCAGTAGTGCTCCTACACTACCAAAAAGAATTATGAGCCAAAATTTTGGTCAAGGTACTGGATACTATGTCTCTGTCTTTCAGTCTCCACCCTTCTTGAGGAAATATCCAATCCTGCCTTCTGGGTGGAAATAGGGTGGGGTAGATAAGGGATTGGAATTAAGGCAAATCAGCATTTATGTGTTGTATAATGTCAGTTTGATATCAATGAGGGGAAATGTAATATTTTGTATGATATGTGTTGGCATGGGAATAATCAGTATCCATTTTGTTTGGTTCTAGTTATGAGGTCAGCATATATGTGGATGAGAATCTCATCTGAACAAAGTTGACTGAAATTAAAAAAAAATCATTATAATAAAAAGAAATTCAGGAAAGAAAAAAATCAGTGATCAACTGAATGAGTAGCATTCCCTTATTCAAATCAAGCTCACATCAGTTTCATTGCTAAAGGCAGGCAGGGCTGTGTAGACAGTGTTGCATCGTACCATAAAACAACAGGTAACACAGCTGTTTCTCTGGAGACTGTATTTAACAAACTCCTGTTAGAATGTTTCTCAGGTAATTAGAAAGAGAAATCTTTCTTTGATCAATTTAAGAAGCTGTCCTTCAAACAGATAACAAACTTCCAATAGGAACCCCTTACATGGTAGGATGTGAGTAATTTATATAGTTTAGATGTCAGCATTTTGGTTGATCTATGGCTGAAATCCTGCTCTGGGCAGTAGACTTTCAGTCTTTCTCCTTCTGTCCATTGAGATATGATCCTTGATGCCAGGTAACACATTCCTTCTTTGGGGTAGTGGGCGTACGTTCTTTGCTGTGCCTCTCCTGAAAACCGGAATTTATCCTAGAAGTAGATCCTTGATGGTAAATCAAAGATTGTTTCTTGAACAGTCCTTCATTTGCATGCTTAGCTGGAATTTATAATTCCAAAACATCTTAACAGTTTCTTCTAAACACTCCACCTCATGCAGAGATCAAGAGGCAGCAATTTTGTGAAACTCACATGGCACAGCTCAAAGATGACCTTTAGTTTAACAATACACACTAAGAACTAACGTACATTGATTGCGGCTGTGGAAAGTCTTGAAGAGAAAGACCTGAAGAGAACCTTGGTTTTTTTGTTTTTTTTATTATAGCATTCTGTAAATAGTCCATCGGCAATCCCTCTGTGTACAGTGTTCTCAAAACATTCTGAAAGCAGTATGAAGCTGTCCTGATAGCACTGATAGCAGAATGAAGGCCAGTTCAAGGCCCTTCATGCTGCTGGGTTTGTGGCCCAAAAATCCTAATCTAACAGCAAACATTTTGTTTGAGTGAGAGACGCGTTCAAAGTGCAATTATATGAGGGGTTTTTACTAAATTTTTGACAAAACAGATGAATTTGACATCAAACTGTAATATGAAAAATTCATTAGAAATAGCAGAGGAAGCAAGATTTGTGTAAACTTTACAAATAAAAATAGTGTGGTTGTTTTCATTTAAAAAGGAAAAAGTCTAAAGGCCAAATTCTGATACCTTTCCTTAGGCTGAATAGTACTGTAGTCTATTAGTAATCTTATTAAAATCTGGTACTATTCAGCCTGAATAAGAGTATCAGAATTTGGCCCTAAATGTATAGATATAAAAAGCTAGGTGAGAAATACTGTACATTTTAAATATACATTTTCAGTGTGGTATGTTAGTAAGAGGCACCAACTTTCACCTTCATTATAGCATCTGCAAAGTCCTAGAAAGTGAAACTGTTCCAGGTAATGAATAGCATGGTGAATCTGGGCTGTCTTCTCTTGCTTACTGAGTAGAGTTTTTCTTGCTGTGAAGAATTTTCATGTTACTTTTTGGACAAGTCACCAAGATCCAGCCTGTGTGGGCATTAGATCTAAATTGAGTGTCAAGAAATTGTATTTGCTGTATTTAAACATAACTTCTAGATTCATAGATTCCAAGGCCAGAAGGGACCATTGTGATCATCTAGTCTGACCTGCTGCATGACAATATCTTTTAGAAAAACATCCAATCATGATTTTAAAATTGTCGGTGATGGAGAATCCACCAGGACCTTTGGTAAGTTGTTTCAATGGTTAATTACTCTCACTTTTTAAAATGTATATTTTATTTCCAGTCTGAATTTGTTTAGCTTCAACTTCTAGCCATTGGATCATGTGATACCTTTTTCTGTTAGATTGAAGAGTCTATTATTAAATATTTGCTCCCCATGGAGGTAGTTATGGACTGTAATCAAGTGACCCCTTAATCTTCTCTTTGTTAAGCTAAATAGACTGAGTTCCTTTAGTCTATCACTATTATGTGTGTTTTCTAATTCTTTGTTCATTATCTCTGAACCCTCTCCAATTTGTCACAGCGGTTGCCCTGCTGCCAAATACAGAGGTAAAATAACCTGGGAGCTGAACCCATATCCTTCCTATATGGTAAAAGTCATCAAGAAAACATTAGACTTGCTGCTGGAGAAGATTTTTGTCAGAGCTCATTTAAAAATGTCTCCTCAGTCCTGGAAAACATTGAAAAATGAAAAAAAAAAAAAAAAGAAGGAGGGGGAAAAAAAGAGTCTAAATTTTCCATGGACATTTTTTTTGGTGCAAATTTTAATACTCAAAAACTTTGGCCAAAACTGAAATATTTTGATTTAGAAATGCTGTCACAGTACTTCATGGGAGCTGTAGTCTGTGTGCCTCAAGCTACTGTTCTCTATGAGCTGTTCACCATGATTCCCCTCTTGGAGAGTGGAGGCAGTGCATCATGGGAGTACTGACCATGGTGCATCATGGGAGATGTAGTCTGGCCAGGGAGCCCAGCCTATAGAAGAGAATTGGAATATGAGGCAACTGAACTACACTGCAGCATTTGCAAATCAAAATATTTCTGTGTTTGGATGAAATATTTTGGTTTTTGGGTGCTCAGTTTTTTCAACAAAAAAATCTAAATTTTTGACAGAAAGCCGCCACTTTCAGTAGGAATTTTTTATCAACCTCCCATTTTTCTGTTGGAAAACAGTTTTGATGGACATTTTTTTGCCAGTTCTAATTTTCAGTGATTTGCTTCACAATGTGCCAGCTGTCCCTGCATAAGCTGGGTGGTGCTGGGTAATGATGGTGGAAGATCAAATGTCCAGGCTGATTCTCTTAGATCTCTCAGCTGCCTTTGATCCCTCTGACCGTGAGCAGAGCCAATTGCAGGATTGGAGCCTTAGGGCTTAATAATAACACAGCTGTAAAAATTCATTCCGTCTTGGAGCTGTACCAGCTTTCCAAACGAGAGTGACTGCTTTTATTGAAACAACAAGGAGTCAAACTTCTAAGAATGCTGTAGTTCTAAAATAACCAATTCTTGGAAACCCAGAAGAGTCAGAAATAATGTTGTGGGCCTGTATTAAATAACAGATTTATTTGGGCATAAGCTTTCGTGTGTAAAAACCTCACTTCTTCAGATGCTTTTATTGAATCTGGCCAAATTAAAACCTAGGGGTCTCCAAACACTTTCTTTCCTTTCCACGACCTCAAACAACTTAAACTGAGTGGTTTCGGACTATAATGTGGCTAATGTTTAAAACAAATAAAAAATATTTAAAGTACTGTATTGTCCTCCCTTTCTATTTAATCTTTTAACCCTTTTTAAAAAAGGCACATGAGTACTTTGTGGGAAAAGTGGCTACTGTGCTCATGCATGGTAACTTCTTTACAGAGAAGGGTTTAGACCAGGGGTCGGCAACCTTTCAGAAGTGGGGTGCTGGGTCTTCATTTATTCACTCTAATTTAAGGTTTCGTGGGCCAGTAATACATTTTAACCTTTTTAGAAGGTCTCTTTCTATAAGTCTATAATATATAACTAAACTATTGTTGTATGTAAAGTAAATAAGGTTTCAAAATGTTTAAGAAGCTTCATGTAAAATTCAATTGAAATGCAGAGCCCCCTGGACTGGTGGCCAGGACCCGGGCAGTGTGAGTGCCACTGAAAATCAGCTCGTGTGCCGCCTTCGGCACCTGTGCCATAGGTTGCCTACCCCTGGTTTAGACTTTGTTCACATGTACAGCAGTATATATACTCACACAAGTATCAAAGATCTACTTTTAGTGAGGGGGCTAAGGTTACTACTTTTACTGTCTCTAGGCAGATTTTATTTAGAGGATCTGGTCACACAGTGGGGTTTGGTACATACACACAACGGTAAAAAATGTAGTTATTGGAGGTGAGGATTAAAAAAAATGTAACTGAGAAACACATTGGGCTGGGATGAAATTGCATCTCAAGGAGAAAAAGTAAGTCAAAGGTGATTTGCTTGCTGAAGAGTCTATTGCATAAGAACACTTAGCATTTGTACAGCAATTTACATTTTCAAAGAGCAGTAGAAATGTGAACTAATTTGTCAAATTAAAGGCCAGATTTTAATCTTTTGAAGTCAATGGCAGTTGTGCCTTGGAGGGCATAATTTAGCCCTAAGTAAAGCCTTTACCTTAGGGCTTGTCTACACTGGCACTTTACAGTGCAGCAACTTTCTCACTCAGGGGTGTGAAAAAACACCCCACTGAGCACTCCAAGTTTCAGCGCTGTAACGTGCCAGTATAGACAGTGCACCAGAGCTGGGAGCCGCGCTCTCAGTGCTGGTAGCTACGCCCCTCGTGGAGGTGGTTTTTTTAGAGCGCTGGGAGAGCTCTCTCCCAGTGCTGGTGCCGCGACTACACAAGCCATGTTAAAGCACTGCCGCAGCAGTGAAGATGTGCCCTTAGTCAAGAATTCTTGATTTAAGACCCAAATGCTTTCTTCTTTTCTGTTTAACTCTGAATATAGGCAACTCCTCTGTAGAAAGACTAAACCTCCTCTGTCCTTCAGAAGAACAGACTAAACAGTGCGAATCTCTTCTTGAGTCTTTAATTTCTCCAATTTAGAAAACTTATTGTTTGATCATTTCTGTCCCTAGAACTTTCTTTTTCTTTCTCTTTGTGTCTTTGCAGTGATATAAAGTTCCAAAATGGCTAATTCTGTTTAATCATTGTGTTTTACATATTTCTACAAAAAAATGTGTTCTTATCATAGTCAGTCACTGCTGTCTTGGAGGCAAAATCCGCATCTTCCTCCACTGTTTTTAGAGGGGCCCTTCCCTGTCTACTTTCTATTGGACCTCGGATACATACCAACATGATTTTCAAAGGACTAGACAGTTGCATGATGGTGTACAGCATCTGTAGCTATATAAGCTAGGCTACATTTACAAGAGCAATCATTCCTAATGTTTCAAGGCATAAACTGATCAATTGCTTCCATTTAGGGTCTCAAAGAACTTTATGAACACCAATGAATTAAGCCTCATATGAAGAGGAGAAAAAAATTAATTCTCAATTTTATAGCTGGGAAAACCTGAGGCACACAGAACTGAAGTCACTTATCAAAGGGCACACAGGAAATCAGTGGCAAAGCAGGGAACAGAAAGCCTATGTTTTTCCCCTCAAATAGCAATGTAATATTACACAATTAAGTACATTATGGGAAGGTTACGTCTTTCTCTGAAGCAACTAATCTTGGTCACTGTTGGAAGCAGGATGCTGCTGGAATACATGAACATTGGTCTGTTCCAGTATTGCAAATCCCTATGTTCCTACAATGTTTATTACTGACAATAGAATGTGTGGGGGTCCAAAGCCACCACTTGTGTGACAGCAATGAGGATGCTGTTACTGACTTTTAAACAAGTGAGGTTTGTGTGGCGAGCAGCTCACTGTATATCTTTGCTCCTCTGTGAGAAAATCATGACTCTGAAGCACTGACTTGTAGTTTCTAATACATCTGAACTTAAACAAGGTTTGGAGGCTAAATGTGGGTGGCCCAGACTGGTAATGGATATGGAAATGTCACCAGTAGGTCGCTGTGTCAAATTCAGTCTAGCTTAGAGCTTACTGAATGTTCCTGCCATCTGATAGTTGCTTTGAGATACCCTTGTGAAATGAATGTGAGGTCTCAGTCCGGTTCTTAGTAGTGGATAGGTGTCCAGATCTTAAAAATCATTATCACAATTAATGCTAATTGCCTATTGTTGAAATCAGTTGGATTTAATCTGAGCCTAGAAGAAGAATACTAGGTCTGTATCACTAGCATGATATCTATGTCACATATGAGATTATGAGAAAAATAAATTTTAGCATTCTGCATATCTCAATTTCTCCTTCATCCCATAAATGCTCAGGGTGACAGGAGTGACAGGTGCATACAGAAACAGATAAGATAATAAGGTCTCTGAAAAGTCATTTGGCTTGCAGGTAGCCAAAGAAGAGGAGTACATGTGTCAGGAAGCCACCTTGGCTCCTCCTGGCATACTAGTATCCTGGATCTGAATTGCTTTTTATTAAGGCAGAAAAATTTGTAACAGGTGGACTACAACCAATATGCCTTTATATAGCGAGTGACTGATAGGTTTCTGCTCAAGAAACCATCTTTTGATGATGACAGTTTTGACAGCTGTTATCACTAAACTTCCTTTTATGAAGTGCATTACCGAGCACGTTGTGATGAAGCAGCTTGGGTAATATCTGGTGTTCTTGGCCCCTTTAGGTATAGTTTGAGGCTTGAGTATGGTATAGAACAGGGGTCGGCAACCTTTCAGAAGTGGTGTGCCGAATCTTCATTTATTCACTCTAATTTAAGGTTTCGCGTGCCGATCATACATTTTAAAGTTTTTAGAAGGTCTCTTTCTATAAGTCTATAATATATAACTAAACTATTGTTGTATGTAAAGTAAATAATGTTTTTAAAATGTTTAAGAAGCTTCATTTAAAATTAAATTAAAATGCAGAGCCCCCCGGACCGGTGGCCAGGACCCGGGCAGTGTGAGTGCCACTGAAAATCAGCTTGCGTGCCGTCTTCGGCATGCGTGCCATAGATTGCCTACCCCGGTATAGAAACTTCATTAGTCTTCCTGGTTGACCTTCTTCTGTTAATAGAAGGACATCATAGAGTCTAAGGCCACAAGGGACCATTGTGATCATCTAGTTTGTTCTCCTGTATAGTGCAGACCATAGAAAATTCCCAAAAGAATTTAATAAGGCCCAAATGATTATTAAATAATAATAAGGCTCAAATAATTTCTAGGAACTTTTCTTTTCTCCAAGTGCATTTCAGAGTCTGAATGTAGCTGTGGGTGAGCTTCAGCCTAGCAAGAAAAGTATAGTCCATTCAGAATGGAACATGCTTTATTTCAGTCTTTTATATAGAGTGCTGAGAGACGACACTAAGAAATGACAGGTTTCAGAGTAGCAGCCGTGTTAGTCTGTATCCGTAAAAAGAACAGGAGTACTTGTGGCACCTAGATTCATAGATTCATAGATTCTAGGGCTGGAAGGGACCTCGAGAGGTCATCGAGTCCAGTCCCCTGCCCTCATGGCAGGACCAAATACTGTCTAGACCATCCCTGATAGACATTTATCTAACCTACTCTTAAATATCTCCAGAGATGGAGATTCCACAACCTCCTAGGCAATTTATTTCAGTGTTTAACCACCCTGACAGATAGGAACTTTTTCCTAATGTCCAACCTAGACCTCCCCTGCTGCAGTTTAAGCCCATTGCTTCTTGTTCTATCCTTAGAGGCTAAGATGAACAAGTTTTCTCCTTCCTCCTTATGACACCCTTTTAGATACCTGAAAACTGCTATCATGTCCCCCCTCAGTCGTCTCTTTTCCAAACTAAACAAACACAATTCTTTCAGCCTTCCTTCATAGATCATGTTCTCTAGTCCTTTAATCATCCTTGTTGCTCTTCTCTGGACCCTCTCCAATTTCTCTACATCTTTCTTGAAATGCAGTGCCCAGAACTGGACACAATACTCCAGTTGAGGCCTAACCAGCGCAGAGTAGATCGGAAGAATGACTTCTCGTGTCTTGCTCACAAAACACCTGTTAATGCATTCACCTTAGAGACTAACAAATTTATTAGAGCATAAGCTTTCGTGGGCTACAACCCACTTCTTCGGATGCATATAGAGTGAAACATATGTTGAGGAGATATATATACACACATACAGAGAGCATGAACAGGTGGGAGTTGTCTTACCAACTCTGAGAGGGGCCTCAGGGAGGGGCTGAGCAAACAGTTCAATAACAGCCCAGGCCCTGGGTCAGGGTGGGGCAACAAACAGTCAGGAGCTTAGGCCCTCAGGCAGGGGCTGAGCAAACAGTTTAATATTAGCAAGCCCAGGCCCTGGGTCAGGGCAGGGCAACAAACAGTCAGTAGCTCAGGCCCTCAGGCAGGGGCTGAGCAAACAAATAAGTTTAGGAGGCCCAGGTCCTGGCTCCGAGCGGCCTGGGAGAGGGGGAGACTGCCACCCGTAAGGTGGGTGGCAGGGGGGGACGCAGGCCCGCCCACTCCACTGCGTCCCAGCCCGGGGCACTAGCAGCGGCAGGCAGCCTGCTGCTGTGTCAGTGGGGATCCTGGCCGCAACACACTGACATCGGCTCTGGGTGTGCTGCAGCCAGACTAGAGTCGGCTGCCCCGGGCTACTTCCTACCTCCCCCTCTAGAGGTACCTGCATCTGGACGGAGTCTTCCAAGGAATCAAGCACCATGGGCTCCTCTGGGTACCCGGCGAGCGGTAGGCTTGGCAGCTCCTCTGGGTAACTTGCCACAGGCAGGTTTACCAGCTTCTCCGGGGTCTGGTCGGCATCTGGCCAGTCCTCGGGTCGGCTGCAAACTGCATGAGTCTCCCAACCGGGAGCTAGGCCACAGGCGTCTGGCTTCTCCGGTGGCCGGGCCTCTAGTGAGCTCTGGGGTTGGGCTTTTGTACTTCCTGTCCTGCGCCCTGACCTCTGGGGGGCGGGCGCAAGCTCCACTGGCTCCGCCCACTTTGTCGTTCGGAGGGGCTCGTCCCCCTCCGGGGCGGCGGGGAACCAGGCCGCCTCACTACAGCTTTATATTAGGTGAAGGTTTCTAACCATCAGAGGAGTGAAGTTCTGGAACAACCTTCCAAGGGGATCAGTGGGGAAATAAAACCTAACTGGCTTCAAGACTGAGCTTGATAAATTTATGGAGGGGATAGTACAATTGTATGCAATGGCATGTAGCCAATCTGCGAGTGCTAGCAGCAGATATCTCCAATGGCCAATGATGGGACACTAGATGGGGAGGTCTCTGAGTTACTACAGAGAATTCTTTCCCAGGTGTCTGGCTGGTCCGTGAATCTGAAAAGGTAACAGCTCCAGTAGGCCATATGTCCTGTATCCAGTTTAATGCTAACACCATTCCCATCAACCCAGCTGTCATAATAGTTACCAAATTAGTTATTATTTTAGATTTCTTAACTCCCATCTCAGGGATGCAAAAGGCTGATCCCACTCTACCAGTTTTTTCATCTTTAGATCTGTCAGTATATAGTCATCAATGGTGGCTCTGTTACTGTATTCACACTCGTACACTTTATCTGTTATATAGGACGACTCTTTCTTTCCCTTTATTTTATTATATAATTCTAAATCCACATCCAGAGGGACAATTTTCCCAGTATAATTTACTGCCCCACAATCATAATTTTAATCTCTCCTAGTTCTTCCTTTTCACTTAACTCTTTTACCCACATTTTAACCCTAGGAGTATGAAGGAGTTTATTGGATTGGGCAAAATGTTGTCTGCTTTATTCCCAACATTCCTCGTATATTTGTCCAGTGTTCTTATCTGCACTATTTCCCTTCACTTCAGCCCAAAGTGTCAGATCTGACATTTTCATTCTTAAATTTCTCCAGTAGCTACCTACATTACACCCAAAGGTGTCCTAAGAAATACACTACCTGCAATTCATAGCTCTTGAGATTGAACTGACTCTAACTTTTTAAGGTCCAATCCAGATGCAGAACTCAATGCTTGACACCCATAATCTATGACTGATCTTATTAACGCTCTATCTAACATCACCAGGACTTTCTTATCGGCTACCAGCAATACTTTTAAGTAGATTAATCCTACCTTTACATTTGTTTATAATACTTGGAAGGGCCATATAGAAAGTAAGTTTATTATCAAACCATATACTCCAAAATTTAAAACTGCGTGCACCTGTTCTCCATAAAGATATAAATACACCCATCTTTAATTTTTCTGCTAGTAAAGTTCATTCCCTTTGTTTTAGCCTCTCTGGGTCTCTTTCTCACCGGGTCTCCTATAGGCCCCAGGTGCTGCCCTGCCCACTTATTTGGCCCATCTGGGAGCACCTGAACTGGAACAGGAGAGCTGAGCCCAGTTTCATATAATGGATCAGCTACTCAGTTACAGGCCTGAGCTCTAGACACACGCAAACCCCAGGGGACTGTGTTCTTACTCAGTCCCCTCGCTCCCTTTGGAGACGATCACAGCCAAGGTTCCCATCAGGATCTAGGGCAACCAGATAGCAAGTGTGAAAAATTGGGACGGGGGTGGGGGATAATAGATGCCTACATAAGAAAAAGCCCTGAATATAGCGACTGTCCCTTTAAAATTGGGACATCTGGTCACCCTAGCACAAATCAAACTAGAAAATACCTTTAGAATAATATTTAATATTTACAGATATTCATAAAACAAATGATCCCACGGTGGATAAGACAAACAAATAGTGATTTACATGAGCACATACACGTTACATTAAACACCTCTAATGCAGGAGAACTTGTAACAAAGAGATTACAGAAATACACTTAGCTTTTCTTACTTATGCTAGAGATCAGACAGGTCAGTTTCTTTCTCTGAGTGCTGGCACAAGCAGGGCTGACTTGTGCATAGAGACAGTCACCAGGCAGCAAAACCTTCAGTGACTGTTTATGTGAGCTGATCAGGATGGACGTTTTAGGCTTGTTAAGGTCAGTAGAACCCCTGGAGCTTGGACATGTCTGCTGGATTCTCTCTCTCACACTCTGACTACATGCTTGTGTAATCACTGATCTGCCTCCCTGACCCCTTTACGTGAGGGAATTGTTTGGGTTTTGGTTGATCTCCTGGCTATACCAGTTCTTAATAATGACATCGCACTCGGAGTTGTCCGAAGTCATAGAAACTGTCTTCAACAGCCATGTGGATTCTGACTATCTGAATCGAGGGGCTGCCATCTTCCCTTTGATGTCTGGTTGCCTGGGTCTAACAGACTATTCCTGAGCTGGGAGAAGAGCTGGTCAAATAAGCCACAAAGTAGTTGGCATATATTTTTGTGAATAAAAATGTTGGGTTTGGTTCACAGTCATGTACAGGGCCCTAATATTAATCATTCTCAAGTGTTTGAGTGGCTACTGGGAATTCATTTAAACTTCATGATTGCTGAAGGTTTCAGAAATATGCGTGTAATGCACTGGCTGTGGTGTGTGTTTGTGTGTGTGATTGTGCCTCCCTCTAATAGCTGGCCCCAGCAATTATAACAGCCTGTTGCATACTCACAGCTGAAGGAGTTACTCCTTCAGGTAAAATGGTAGAGCCTGTGGGTTTGGTGCTAAAAGACCTAGGTTTCATCCCTACTAGGGTTGCCAACTGTCTAATCGCACAAACCCAAACACCCTTGCCCTGCCCCCTGCCCCGCCTCTTCTCCTAGGCCCCACCCGCACTCACTCCATCCCCCCTCCCTCTGTTGCTCACTCTCCCCCACCCTCACTCACTTTCACCAAGCTGGGGCAGGAAGTTGGGGTGCAGAGGAGGTGCGGGCTCTGGGAGGGAGTTTGGGTGCAGGAGCGGGTGAGGGGTATAGGCTATGGGAGGGAGTTTGGGTGCGGGGTGCAGGCTCTGGGCTGGGGTAGGGGGTTGGGGCGTGGGAGGCGCTTACCTCGGGTGGCTCCCGAAAGTGACCAGCAAATCCCTCTGGCAGCAGCTTTTAGGGTGGGTGGGGGCAGGGAGGCTCCGTGCACTGACCCACCCGCAGGCACTAGCCCCGCAGCTCCCATTGGCCGCAGTTCCCAGACAATGGGAACTGCAAAGTAGGCGCTCAGGGTGGGGGCAGCGTGCGGGGGCTGCCCACGGGGGGGGGGGGGGGGGGGGGGGGGGGTTTTTGCCGGGGGGGGGGAAAAAGCCAGGGCCGGCCCTGGGAGAAATAGCATTAAGTGGGAGGCTAGTTGGGGTAGAATGGGTGCGGGGTGGTCAGGTGGCTGATGATTGGCTGTGTCGGAGCTGGAGTGATGGAGGAGGGTGAGTCTAGGAGCAGGAGCAGCCAGAAGCCAGAGCAGAGGGGTAGGCAAGAAAGAGGAGAGTGGGAGTAGCAGATAGTAGATGCTGCTGCTGCAGCAGCAAGAGAAGCAGGCAGGCAGTAGTGAAGCAAGCAGCACTACGGGCATGTCTGGAGAGTTGAGTGGTGCAAGGAAAGGGGAATCAGTGGCTTAAAGTCAGGCGAGGGTCAGGCCAGCTGGCCTAGGAGAGGACCTTCGTGACAGCTTGTGTAGGGTGGGGCAGACACATGGACCTGCGTGAAGAGGAGAGGTGGGTGAAAAGAGCTGGTTGCTAGCAGGTTCTGTCTGCGTAAACTAATGGCTGCAGCACAGTGGCTGTGAACCATTTGATCGCACGCTGGCTGTGAAGCACTGCTGAAGTGCTAGGAACAAAGGCCTGAATTCTCAGTTACACTGTGGCCCCTTAGTGTAACTGAGAATCAGGCTCAAAGGGTTTAATACACTAGAAGCACATTCATACAGGTCACTCTACAGCAGCTGCACATTTCTCAGGACATGACAATAAGCAACCCATTTAAATTGTTAAATGTAGGGTAATCTGCAGTGCGTTTTCATGCAGTGAAAGGACAAAATTTACACAATTTAGCCAAAGAAAGCGCCGCATTTTATTTCATTTTTCAGCAGTTTTAAAATAAAAAGATTGCTGCAGTAAAAGGGACAGTAGTACTGTGACCCTCATCTCTGATCATAGCCCCTTGCATACTTCACTGCATGCGAAGGTGGAACTTTCGGAGCCACTTAAAGAATTTGGATGCATCCAAATCCTTTATTTGTGTTTGAAAACCTCAGCCAACCTGTGTATTTCTCTCATGCTTTTTATTTAAGAGAATATGCTTTAAAACATGATGGGCAAAAATTTCAAATATTGGTGCTTAAGTTGCAACCCCTAAAATACACCTGTTGCCTGAACATAACCAGCATTTATTTGTTCAAATGAGGGATCTGCATGCATATGTCAGGTGACAGCACGAGTGACCGGATACTTCTGTGTGCAAATTCCTAATGGGCACAGGGGAAAATGTCCATTTGTGTGATCAAATGCCATAGTCAAAACATTTTTGAAAGAGGAAACAAAGGTTCCTCCTTTCGCAAAACAGATCCAAAGTAACCTAACTTTACAGTTATGCAGTTTTGAAGAGCTTCAGATATATATATGTAAAATATCTTACTACTTTTTGTCTTAAGCAGAAGAATCAGTGGCAACTGTAGGAATTAACCTTTGAAGTGGCCAATAAAATGTCAAAGAATTCACTCCTGAAATCACAGACTTTAGCAATCACACGGATTTAGCATTTAGGGCTTGATCTCACACTCAGCACTTTGTGGGTTCAATGCTTGCTTTAGTACTGAGAATGATGCCAGTTGGTGCCTTTCGGGGCTAGCTTCGGTTTCTCAGAAAAGCGTGCACAAGAATGATCAGAAATGCAATTTAAAAAAAATTAAATACTGAGTATGAAAATGTTCTACACTAGGATGTGCATATCAGACTCCCCTGGAAGTGAGTCTGACATTTTTAGGAGGCTACTTATTGACTAGCTGGTTGCTATATAACATGCCTTTGAAGTGCTGATTTTCAGTGGAGCATTGGCACTTTATAGACCACCACAGCCTCCTACAGCACACACAGAAGTGTGAGTGGAGGCTGGCTCCACAGAGGTTAAAGCAGGTTAGATACTGGCCAACTGCCTGCTACACAGGGCCTCCATGTGCTACAAATATTGGAACTATTTAAGCAACATTGCTACTGCTAGGTCCTGAAAATACTCTTTCTGAGCCAGACCTTTAAATGACCGAAGACCAGTGCTTATGTACCAAACTGATAGAAACAGACAGAGCATGACCTGAAGATGAGCTCTGTGTAAGCTCGAAAGCTTGTGTCTCTCACCAACGGAAGTTGGTCCAATAAAAGGTATTACCTCACTCACCTTGTCTCTCTAATATACTGGGACCAACACGGTTACAACGACACTGCAAACATAGACAGAGCACTGCCAGAGAATCCATTCCAGTTTTACACAGGGCCAGGACAGGGTTTGGGGAGTATTAATGAGCATCTTTAGACATCCAACCAGCGTGGATGAGTTCAGTAAAGCTGATAAATCTTTATATTGGCAATGATTACATTCAGTCCAGATTCCCGTATACAACAGTCAGCACTTCAAAGTGACATGCTTGCTACATAGGGCAGCACTTGCGGGGTAAGCAGTGAATTTTAATTGGAGAATGTTTGTGATTGAATGTTTATATATGCCAGGCACTCTTGAAAAGACAGCATCATGTTGCCAATACCAGAGATTTAGCCTGGGTACTTAGCGGAGACAAAAAAGAATCTTTGACCTCAAAAGTTCTAGATAATCCACCCCCCCATCCAGATATCTTTATAAAATATTCTGGAGTTGTTCTGAAACTCCTGAACATCTTGGGGTTCCTCTTTCCCCACAAATACAGCACAACATATTATGATTATACATGAATCCTCGCAGGTCTATGCTTGTCACTAGCATTCTTTGTAGG
This sequence comes from Terrapene triunguis, assembly GCF_002925995.2. Lineage (NCBI taxonomy): Eukaryota > Metazoa > Chordata > Testudines > Emydidae > Terrapene > Terrapene triunguis. Next base: position 16,054,221 of record NW_020664448.1, read on the forward strand.
TGATTTACATTTCAGCAATATGTGTCTGAAAGGCAAGGAAGGAAAGAATGTCAAGTTAATTAAAGTTCCAGATGGATATCAGGCTTGCTACAGGAATCTTATTAAGTTAAAATAAATGGCAAAAAAAAACCCACAACCTCCTTGTGGAGAGAAATCGAAATGTAAAGGTGTTTTTCTTGCAAAAGAAGAGACTTGCAAGCCAAGAAAAGCTTTCTGCCTCATTACAACCCACAGATAACATGACCCTGAAACCTGTATGTCCATAGATGGGCTTTAATCCCTACATTTTGAAAAGTGACTTGTGACTTTGGGTGCCTCTGTTATTGAGTGCCCACCCTGAGACACTTGCTTTTCAGACGGTGGGTGCTAAATATTGTCTGAAAATCAGATATTTTTATGTAGCTCGAATTCAGTACCTGCAAATTGAGATTCCCCAAATCACTAGTCGCTTTTGAAAAGGTAGTCCTAAATAACCACAGCATCAGACCCTTTGTCCCCTCTCCATGTGGGAATAAATAGTGTTATGTTTTTTAAATGGGCATTACTTTTCATTATTTGTCCAACTATTTAAAAAGCCCTTGAGATTTGCATCATTTGTTTACATATCTGATATTATACACTATCAGGACAATTTACTATGGTTCTGTCAAAAGTGGGGCTAAAATTATCATAGAGTCTGAAAAATACTAGTAAAATAATATTTACTTTGTGATATCTTACATCAGATACTCACCTTTCTTTTCCTCATGCATGTGCCACATATGAATCCAATAAGTCCATTGATGACTTGAATAAAGCAAAGAACAGCTTCAATTGTACCAATCCCCAAGAGAAGAGAGAACAAGACAATATTCCACATAATAACGTTTTCAGGTTCTTTGCAAATGCTCCATGTTGTCTGATTAAACAAATAATTGTCTCTGTAAGTAGAAAAAATAATTGACAACTTATTATGAAGAGTGATTCAAAAAGACTTCATCTGTTAAGAGCTGTACCTCAAAGATTGGGTCTGATTCTCTCCTTGGTATCTTTAGAAGTCATTTTCAAAGTGTAAAGTGAATGTTAAACTCTAACATAGTGGTCTGGTAGCATATTATAGCCACTTTGGAAAGGTGTAATTGACAACTTAAGGTGCAGGGCCATGGAGCATTAGGCTTGCATTACATGGCTGCTTGCATAAGATCCTGTGTTTTGTTTCAGGACAATTTTAATGGCAAAATACAGAAGTCCACAGAATATCAAAAATGTGCCCATAATCTGTTGCAATATCTCACCCAGTTTCATCAGAATTCTCTAGTCTACTTTGCAAGATGTTGTCAGGGTTCACTTGCAAAAAGCTAATGGAGAGATTTTTGCATTGCTTTTCAGAGGGATGTGGGAGAGGGCTCAATTTGGCAGATTTCCATCCAACTGTGTGATGTTTTAGCCATGTGACTCCCTTTGACTTTAATAGGAGTCAAGGCTCAAATCTCATACAGTCCCGTGAAAGTATTGCACAGCCATCACACAAGTCTGGTCAATAGCGCAACAGAAACAAAGCACCCATGTCCTCCAAAACTAAAGCAGGCAGCTTCCCAGAGAATGAGCCAGAGAACTTGGACCAAGTGAAGGACGGCTGGGGCCTGCTCGCTCAGAATAATACAGATTCAGGATTTGATAGCGCAGAACATCAATTCGTTTAAGAAAAACCTAGATTTCCTGTTAGAAGGGTTCAAAAATTGGCCCTTGCAATTTGAAAGAGTCAGTACGTCATACTTACGTCAATGTGTCATTCCGGAAAGGGTAGATGTATTTTCCATCACCAGTGTCACAAAGAGGCCCACTAATCAATCCCAAGGATGAGATGACCACACAATATACCCCTCCTGCAGCTCCCAGCGCAGCCAGCAGCACAGAGAGCAGCATCTGAAAGGGAGAAGACCCTGAACATCATCTCTGTGGATACAGAGTATTATGGACACCTCAGACTGCGAATGGAAAGGGAATCCCTCTTTATCTGTTTTGCACTTTAGGCAATAAATAATAACAACCGTAATTTGGGGCCTGCTTCACTGCGGCAGGAATTTGAAGTTGTTGAATCTTTCCAACTCTGGTGCAGCTACCCCCTGGGCTGAAGAAAAGTGCAAATTGCATCCCACCTGCCTGCAGAGATGGATGAGGCCCAGATTTAGGAACATAGGACTGGATGGGTATGTCTACACTGCAGCTGGGAGCGTGCTTCCAGCCCAAGTAGATAGACTTGCACTAGCTTGAATAGCAGTGTGGATGTTGTGGCATCGGCAACGGCTCAGGCTAGAACCCACGCTCAGACCAGGGGGCCAGGTGGGCTTGGACTCGGGTGGCTGGCCTGAGCTGCCACCCATGCTACTATTTTCAGCGTGCTAGCTCGAGCGGAGCTAGTGCGAGTCTGTCTACCTGGGCTGGGAGGCTCGCTCCCTGACTGTAAAGCGAGAAGAGTCCATCGTGATCATCTAGTCTGACCTCCTGCACATCACAGGCCACCGAACCTCACCCAGCCCCTCCTGTAATAGACCCAGAACCTCTGGCTGAGTTACTGAAGTCCTTGAATCATGATTTAAAGACTTCAAGTTACAGAGAACCCACCATTTACACTCATTTAAACCAGCAAGTGACCCATGCCCCAGGCTGCAGAGGAAGGCAAAACCTTCCTGGGTTCTCTCCTAATCTGACCTGAGGGAAAAGTCCATCCTCACCCCAGATATGGTGATCAGTTAGATCCTGAGCATGTCGACAAAACCCCCCAGCCAGACACCTGGGCAAGAATTCTCTGTAGTAACTCAGAGACCCCCCATCTAGTGTCCCATCATCGGCCGTTGGAGATATTTGCTGCTAGCAGTCGCAGATTGACGACATGCCATTGCAGGCAATCATACCATCCCCTCCATAAATTTATCCAGCTCAATCTTGAAGCCAGTTAGTTTTTTTGCCCCCACTGCTCCCCTTGGAAGGCTATTTCAGAACATAAGAACATAAGAACGGCTACACTGGGTCAGACCAAAGGTCCATCTAGCCCAGTATCCTGTCTGCCGACAGTGGCCAATGCCGAGTGCCCCAGAGGGAATGAACAGAACAGGTAATCATCAAGTGATCCGTGCCCTATCGCCCATTCCCAGCTTCTGAAAATTTCACTCCTCTGATAGTTAAAAATCTTCGTCTAATTTCAAGCCTAAACTTGTTGATGGCCAGTTTATATCCATTTGTTCTTGTGTTGATGCAACTCTGATAGACCCCCGGTCATTGGCGGGTGGGATCCAACCTGGGACCTCTAAAGCAGGGATAGGGAACCTACGGCCTGCGGGCTGGATCCAGCCCGCTGCTTCATTTCATCCAGCCTGTCGCAAGTCTCCCCCTCCTGCACCCAAACTCCCTCACAGACCCCGCACTCCCACCTGCCCCCCAACCCTCTGCCCCAGGTTGGAACCCCACACACATCCAAACTCCCTCCTGGAGCCCGCACCCCGAACCTCCTCCTGCACCCAACCTCCTACCCCAGCCCTGAGCCTGCTCTCGCACTCCAAACCCCTTGGCCCCAGCCCATAGCCTCCTCCTACACCCCAAACCCCTCATCCCCAGCCCCACCCCAGAGCCCTTACCCCCCGTTGGTGCCCTTACCCCATCCTGCACCCCAACCCACTGCCCCAGCCCAGAGCCCCCTCCTCCACCCTGAACCCCTCATTTCTGGCCTCACCCCGGAGCCTAGGGGAAGCCTCGAGCCTCTGTGCCCTCCCGCGGGGCTGGAGTCATGAGCGCCAGCTCGCCGTGCTGCAAAGAGAAGCCCCGAGCCTCTGCGCCCCGCCTCAAGGCTGTGTGTAGCCACGACTGACTTTTTCTGTGGCTCAATGACCCCTTATAGAAAAAAGGTTCCCCACCCCTGCACTAAAGCTTAGTGCATGAACCTCTACTGGAGAGGTTTACAATCTGGGGGTGTGCCCCCTAGGGGAGTGCAGAGTAATGTTCCGGGGTGTGTGGCTGGGGCTTGGACCAGCCCCCACAGGGGGGCGGGGAGGGAGCACTGCCCAGCTCCACTTCTGGCTCTGGCCCTGTGCCCAGGGTCCCGGCTGCTGGCCCCGTGCTCGGGGATCTGCTCCTGGCCATGGCTACTGGTCCTGTGCCCAGGTTCCTGGCTGCCTGCCCCATGTCCGGGGTCCCGCCTGCTGGCCCCGTGCCTGGGGATTGGCTCCCAGCCATGGCTACCGGCTCTGTGCCCAGGGTCCCGGCTGCCCATCCTGCGCCTGGGGCTCTGTGCCCAGCTTCGGCTGCAGGCCTTGGCCTCTGGTCAAGGGTCAGCCCCCCGCCGAGGGTCCACTCCAACCCCCAGCTTTGGCCCCAGCCTTGGCCCACTTACCCCTGCCCACGTCCCCACTCTCCCGGAGCCATGGCCCCGCTCCCGCCTCCATGGGGTGTGTGAGGACAGGGGTAAGAGGGGACGTGAGGTAAAAAGTTTGGGGACCACTGCTCTACTGCATGAGTTAAAAGCTCCTAGCCAAGGCTGTAGCAGACTCATTAATCTCTAGGTGATCTAGGTGCCACTAGAGGGGGAGAGAGCACCACACCCAACAGGCATGGGTTACATCAACATTAGCACTTAAATAATTGCTCTGCCTCCCAGGTATTTATCCCTCTGATGTATTTCGAGAGCAATCATATCTCTACTCAGCCTTCATTTTATTAGGCTAAACAAGCCAAGCTCTTCTCATAAGGTAGGTTTTCCATTCCTCTGATCATCCTAGTAGCCCTTCTCTGTGCCTGTTCCAGTTTGAATTCATCTTTCTTAAACATGGCATATCAGAACTGCACACAGCATTCCAGATGAGGTCTCACCAGTGACTTTTTTTAATGGCAATAACACTTCCCTATCTCTACTGGAAATACTTCACCTGATGCACCCTAGGATTGCATTAGCCTTTTTCATGGCTGCATCACATTGGCGGCTCATAGTTGTCCTGGGATCAACCAATACACCCAGGTCTTTCCTCTCTTCTGTTGCATCCAACTGATATGAGGCCAGCTTATAGCAGAAATATTCACTGTTAGTCTTTAAGTGCATGACCTAGTACTTTGCACTATTAAATTTCAAGGTCCTCCAAATCTTCTGGTATGATATTCTGGTTCTCCTTCATATTGGCTATATCTCCCAACTTTCTGTCATCTGCACATTTTATTAGCACACTCCCACTTTTTGTGCCATGGTCATGAATGAAAATGTTAAATGATTGGTCCCCAAACCAATCCCTGAGGAACTTCACTAGTAACCTCCCTCCAGCCTGACAGTTCACCTTTCAGTATGACCCATTGTAGGCTGTAATGTCAAACTAACGGGCCTATAATTTCCAAAATCACTTTTTTCCCTTTCTTAAAAATAGGTACTATATTAGCAATTCACCAGTCATAGAGTATGACCCCCAAATTTATGGATTCATACCTGAAGGGACCTCCTTGGTCATCGAGTCCAGTCTCCTGCTTTTTCAGGCAACCCCATCAGATAATCCCAATCATAAATTTATCAAGCTCTATTTTAGAACTAATTACATTGTTTCCCCCACTATTCCTATTGGGCGGCTGTTCCAGAACCTCCCTCCTCTGATGGTTAGAAACCTATTTCTAATTTCCAGCCTAAATTTATTCATGGTAAGTTTATACCCATTTGTTCTAGTGCTAGTGTAACCCACACCCCTTCTGGGTGTGGTGTTCTGTCCCATCTAGTGCCACCAAGACCACTTACAGAGCAATTAATGAGTCTGCTCTCAGCCTTAGCTAAGAGCCAGTTGCTTTTAGCTCATGTGGTAGAGGCTCATGCTTTAAACTCCTAGAGGCCCCAGGTTCGATCCCGCCTACCAACGACTGGCATTACATTAGCACTGTCCTTTAGCTCAAGTAGTTCTTCTCCTTCCCTGGTGTTTACTCCTTGATGGCTTTAATTGTCTGGAGTTCCATAGCAGATCCGCCAGTGGTGGCAGCCCATCAGACTGATTCACTGCATCTCCTGGGTTCCCTCAACCAGCCACTTTTAATAATCTAAAAGTATCTGGTTGCTGTTTGTATATGGAAAACTTTTATAAGTGGTGCTACCCGTGGTGCCTTTAATTAGGGTTGCCTAATACTTCCTGCTATAAGATGCAGTTTTGGTTGCTTATAACTTTGCCAAACTTTAACCATTTAGGATAAAAATTTTCATGTTGGGTGTCTGGCTCAGCCTGGATTTATTTATTAGAAAGTTTTGGATAAAATGGTTCAGCCAATTCCAGGAACAACATTAGGGAAAATACATTGTTTTTCCACCATGACTGAGCATGCTCCACGCTGGCGCTGAAGGGCTGAGCAGGAATTTCCCTGCAGCTGCTCCTCTGAGCTACTGGGGGCTGCTGTGGTGCCACCAGGAAGATTGTCTGTCCAGTGATCTTAATGCTCCAGTTGCATTGGTGGTGGAGGAGAAGAAAGTAGCTTTGTGGTGGAGACTTACAGAAGCTGGGGAGGGAGATGAAGACTAAGACAGGAAGGGGCAGAAGGGGAAGGGTCTTTAGCCACTAGAGAACTCTCCAGTCCAGAACATGGAATCGAACCTGGGATTCCTGAGTTTCAATGTTCTCTGCTGTCAGCAAATATCTGTAAAACCCACTGGTAAAATGTGTCTCATTTTCCTTGAGTGGCTGATCTACATAGAGGATGTCAACCTACTACTGCTATTGGTTACTGCCTTAGGTCAAATGGCAGAGGTTTGTGTTGTAGATCTAAAAGTTCCAAACCTATTGGTGAAACATGTGGAGGTTATTATGGTTCCACATGATGAAATTTCTGGGTTTTTTTTCAGCTTGCTTTTTTAAAAACGTAGGAAGCTACAAAAAATTTACATTCAAGATTGAAACGTGAAGCACTCAGAAATTAGGAAATGCCAGAATTGAGGTTGCAATTCTTAATTTGGCCCCCTTGTGCATCATGATATATAGCAAAGAAGTTTTATGGTATGTTACTTCTGCATCATGAGGCATGAGACCCTGGCACTGTCCTCACATGAACAGCCACAGGAAAGGGGCTAGGCTGTGCCACCCTAGAGGATGGTATAGTTTGCCAACTACCCCTGTTCACCAGCAAACTGGAGCAGTGATTTGTTCCACGTGGAGTGGGGTAGTGCTGCTTTGTCCCACTCCACTCTACTTATTATTGTGGCTAAATGCCCCAAATCTGTCCTTGGGATAGGTCTTACACCTCTACCCCGATATAACGCGACCCGATATAACACGAATTTGGATATAACGTGGTAAAGCAGTGCTCTGGGGGGGCGGGGCTGCGCACTCCGGCAGATCAAAGCAAGTTCGATATAACGTGGTTTCACCTATAACACGGTAAGATTTTTTGGCTCCCGAGGACAGCTTTATATCGAGGTAGAGGTGTAGTTTATATAAACAGCTCCAATATATTAACATTCTTGCTTGCTAGATGAGGCTGCTCCTGTGATGGGCCAAGCACAGGGATTCTGCAAGTCAAGCCTTATTTCTGTATTGGGGGGATTGGACTGTCAGTGGTTGTGTGCTTTGTGCCTTTCCATCTGCTCAGCTCCCACTTAAGGGCTGTTGTTCACGGATCACAGTGATTGCCCTTTTCAGCATGTAAATTGTTGCTTACCCCACATCTGTTAGCGCAACATCCAGCTCCACCTGCGCCCAGCATCATAAATGCTGGCAAAATAACCTGTAAGTTAAGAACATATTGAATGAATGTGTGAGGTCTCCACGTACTCAGCTTTAGTTGGACAACAATGTGTGAATTAAGTGGGGTCATAGGATTAAGCTACTTTAGCTTCTTCTGGCTCTTCACTGTATGTTACACGAACTGAGACTCTCTTGCGCACAGGAAGAGTGACTTTAAGTAGCTCTATGGTATTCCAACTGACTCTAAGGAAGTTCAGTACAGTATTAAGGGGACTAAACGATAGATTCACAGCTAGTGTAAACCAATGTAGCTCCATTGACTTCAGTGGAACTACACCAGTTTACACCAGTTGAGAATCTGGTCCTAAATTAGAGTGAGGGAATTTAAATTGTGCCATCTTATTCATCATCCCTGAATTTGACCTTTTGTATTAGACCACAGGAAGGTGCAAACAACACAATTCAGTCAACACTCTCTGAGCTCAGCTCAGTTTGATCCTTGGTAATTATTAGCTGGAGTCAAGTTGTTAGGGTGTAGCCAGCAGTCCCGTCCATGACTGTGCCATGGCAGGATGTCCTATCATGCCACATAGAGTCTCCCTAGACCAACGGTTCTCAAACTTTAGTAACCCGAGGACCCCCTTTTTGATTTTAAAATTTTGCTGGGGACCCCCAATCCCCCCGCCCAGCCCCAGGCCCCACCCCCAGTCCACCGCTTCCCCCAAGGCCCTACCCCCGCCTCACCTTTTCCTGCCCCTGCTCCACCCGGGCCCCGCCTCTTTCCGGCCTCTTTCCTGCCTCTATCCACCCCCTCCCCCAAGCGCCCCCATCCTCCTTCCTTCCCCTCCCTCCCAGCGCCTCCTGCACGCCAGGGCGGGGGGGGGGGGAACAGCTGTTCTCTGGTGTGCAGGAGGTGCTGGGAGGGATGGGGAGGATTTGAGGGAGGAAGGGGGAAGAGTTGATCAGCGGGGCCCACGGACCCCCTGGAATACCCTCATGGACCCTCAGTTTGAGAAACACTGCCCTAGACAACACTGGTTGTAGAACTACATGGTCTGTCTGAGTCCAGTAACCAGCATAAAGAATCCCCCTTTATGTTCATAAAACAGCTGAGTCCACTGTTATTTTTGTGTAACTCTTTCATGCAGCAACATGGGAGAGAAAAGCATTTAACTGTGGCTGTCAAACCAGGGAATGGAAAGAAAGACGGACTTGGGGGCAGGTGGAGTACTTGAAACTACTAACTCTTTTTTTTTAACTGACTAGATTTCAGCCTGACAGTGCCCCTTTAACAGCTCATAGCAACACTTCCACAAGTGCTATGGGCAGAAAGCGAAGAATATAATGTCCATTGTAACTGAACCTCAGTGGGGAATTTATGTGAACAGAATGAAAATACTTCTGTTGGAATTTGGCTAGGACATTGGGATTAAAAAATCCTCCTGTTGCGAAAAGTGCAATGAGGTAGTCAACAGTGCAACCCCAGCAACATAGTGTCCTCTAGTACCCTGCTCAGCCATTTTAGAGTATTGACTGAGAGTCAAGAGTGCCATCTACTGAATCAGCAGCCCTGCTTCCCTCACTACCTTTGTTTTCCTTGAAGGCCTCCTAGCCAGTCTGTGAGTGGGCTATTTTGTCTCTGCTTGGAGCAAGTTCATTTGTTTGGAGTGCAGGGCTTGTTTGTTGCGTCTCGTTTTTTTGAGCATCTGTAACTTCCTGCCTTTTGGGGTTAGAATGAAAATTTGCCAGTATGCTGGTGTCAGTGAGGTGGGGTCTATGTGTTAGGTGGGGCTCAGTCACTTCACAATGGTGCCATTCTACGCGCAGATTGACTCATGATGAGTTTGCAGCATCGAGTACTCATAACAAATGAGTCATTCTTCCTTGCTTTAAATGTCTGAATTTGCAAAATAAGGAAATTGAGGGGTTTTAAGCAAAATAAAGTTCTCTGTTCTGTTTTAATAAGGGCATGTCTTTTAAAAAGCAGCCATGGGAGACAAGGAGAGAGCAAAGTTGAAATGAGCCAAAGCTGGCTACTAAATGGGAAGATTGTTCTTGTGGTTCAGGCACTGGCGTGGTACACAGGAACCTGGATTCAGTTCCCAGTGTGAGACTGACTTTCTGTGTGACCTTGAACAAGTTGTTTAATTTCTTCATGTTTCAGGTCCCTTGCTGTCATGTGGGGATAATACCCCCCTTCTCCCACGCTTTGTCTATTCACATCTCTTTCTCAGTCTGTCACATAATTTCATGGAAAACTCATACACTTAACAGCACTATTTTGCTGATCAAAAACTACTCATAGTGCTGTTGTCAGTGTTTTGGAGATCAGTGCAAATTCCTCTTCCCCTCGCAGTGTCCATTTTTGATGCGCACCATCCTGGCCACAGCCTAGCCTTATTAGAACCCTTAGGAGAAGTCATGTTGTGAACATGACACAGGGCTCTCATGCTGAACATTAGTCTTTTCTTTCATTGAAAGCCAGTGGCCCCTGGGCTTGGAATGGTCTGAATTTTTCACAAGTACCTGTGGTACAATTTTCAGCTTTGTTCAGACTCCCTGTTCATACATCCAGGCTCAGCATGAGGGATAGGCCTATCGAGTAGGTGGATGGCATACAAGAAGAGCCAGGCAAGCTATTCATAGCAGAGAATTTACTCATTTTTCTGTTTGTGAAATATGGGCCTGATCCAAGCCCATTATACTTAATAGGAGTTTTTCCATTGACTTCAGTGGCTTTTGGATCAGGGCCTTACTGAGAACAGACTTTGATTTTTATGGATTTGTTGTTCATAAATATTCAGTGAGGAGTACATTTCATCTCCTCCTTTATGTGAGGAGATGACAGCCTATTTAATGTCTGTGGTCTATTCACTTAGACTCTTTACTATTCATTATTTGTGGTATATGATTGGTCACCTCGGTTGCATGGCTTTTTTTCCTGCTCCTTGATTGCATGACTGAAAATGTATAGACAAGGACAAGCACTTCATATGATCTATTCAAACACAATCCATATACAACTGTGGGAATTCACACAAAGAACAGGCATTCCCCAAACATGCATTTGGACAAATACCTGGTCACACACATGTTCACAGAAAAATGACCAAAAGAAAAATAGGTTCAACCATTTTCATAACAGCTATTTGGAATTCAAACAGTGCTCACAAAATAGAGGCGCAGTTCAGCACTACTTGATTTTGACAACAGCTCCAATAAGGGCAAGCCCAAACAAGCTTCAGTGCCTCATGAAAGGTGAGAATAAAATCAATGAAAGGAGCAACAAGGCAACACAACTCAATAAATGTGAGAACTTACAACCCGAAGCTGAATTTACACATTGAGCCTCAATGTGAACAGCAAAGAAACTTGTGTGTGTGTTTACTACATAAATAATGAAAAGCCAAAGTTTTTGTTTCCTCTAATAATTGGAATTTTGAATTTCTTTGTACACCAGGATTTTCATAAAGAAGTTATATTTTTTTATATAGGTGATTTCCCCTTAGTCCTCCGGAAATCTGCCTTTTCAGTTTTAGACCCCAGATAGTTTTAGACTTTTCCCCACAGATAAGTTGTGTCATCTACAAATGTAAAGGCAGCCCCCATGGATTGTTATTTGGAATTGACAGAGGCATTGATAAGCTTTAAAAAGCTGAAATAAAAACAACAACAACAACAACAATGTCAAAACTTCTCTCTTACCAGTATCCCAGCTCCAAGAATGCCATGGAAAAACCAGACCAAATCAGTTATCTGGTCGGGCTTTATAACAGTTCCATTGGGGAAATACAGGAGAAGATTGGAGATTATGGCACATACAGCTAATGGGAACAACACGACCCCAATGCACTTTGAACACTTTCCAGTGCACATTGTAGCTCACCCCTCTGGAAAGAAATGAGAGAGGAAAGTATGGGTTATGGCACAGTTTAAAAAACAGTGAGACTTTACAAGGCAATAATTTTCTTTCTTTGTTGGAGAGAACTTTAAAGTATGTGACACTCGTTATGAAGCAAAATATTTTCAATTAACCATTTATTTAAGAAAGGCGCTACTATGTAGAGCTTTTTACCTCCAGTTCAAAACTGGCGCAGGTTAGTAGTAAACAAATACTGGTTGCTCAGTGTCCTATGTGAAATGGCTGTGTCCTATGTGAAATGGCTGTGTCCTATGTGAAATGGCTGTGTCCTATGTGAAGTGAATTAGTGATTTCATTCTAGTTCCTACAGAACGGCTGTTCACATCATTAAGATCACCACTGTGACTAGCACCCTTGCTAACAGTCTCAGGAGTGGGGTCAAGGACTGAATAGGCATGGAGACTGATATCCTCTTTAGAACATAACATAAGGACATAAGAATGGCCAGACCTTTGGGTCAGACCAAAGGTCCATCCAGCCCAGTATCCTGTCTACCGACAGTGGCCAATGCCAGGTGCTCCAGAGGGAGTGAACCTAATGGGTAATGATCAAGTGATCTCTCTCCTGCCATCCATCTCCACTCTAACAAACAGAGGCTAGGGACACCATTCCTTACCCATCCTGGCTAATAGTCATTAATGGACTTAACCTCCATGAATGTATCCAGTTCTCTTTTAAATCCTGTTATAGTCCTAGCCTTCACAACCTCCTCAGGCAAGGAGTTCCACAGGTTGACTGTGTACTGTGTGAAGAAGAACTTCCTTTTATTTGTTTTAAACCTGCTGCCCATTAATTTCATTTGATGGCCCCTAGTTCTTATATTATGGGAACAAATAAATAACTTTTCCTTATTCACTTTCTCCGTACCCACTCATGATTTTATGTACCTCTATCATATCCCCCCTTAGTCTCCTCTTTTCCCAACTGAAAAGTCCTAGCATCTTTAATCTCTCCTAATATAGGACCCGTTCCAAACCCCTAATCATTTTAGTTGCCCTTCTCTGAACCTTTTCTAATGCCAGTATATCTTTTTTGAGATGAGGAGACCACATCTGTACGCAGTATTCAAGATGTGGGCATACCATGGATTTACATAAGGGAAATAAGATATTCCCCGTCTTATTCTCGATCCCTTTTTTAATGATTCTGAACATCCTGTTTGCTTTTTTGACTGCTGCTGCACACTGCGTGGACGTCTTCAGAGAACTATCCACGATGACTCCAAGATCTCTTTCCTGATTAGTTGTAGCTAAATTAGCCCCCATCATATTGTATGTATAGTTGGGGTTATTTTTTCCAATGTGCATTACTTTACATTTATCCACATTAAATTTCATTTGCCGTTTTGTTGCCCAATCACTTAGTTTTGTGAGATCTTTTTGAAGTTCTTCACAGTCTGCTTTGGTCTTAACTATCTTGAGCAGTTTAGTATCATCTGCAAACTTTGCCACCTCACTGTTTATCCCTTTCTCCAGATCATTTATGAATAAGTTGAATAGGATTGGTCCTAGGACTGACTCTTGGGGAATACCACTAGTTACCCTTCTCCATTCTGAAAATTTACCATTTATTCCTATCTTTTGTTCCCTGTCTTTTAACCAGTTCTCAGTCCATGAAAGGATCTTCCCTCTTATCCCATGACAACTTAATTTACGTAAGAGCCTTTGGTGAGGGACCTTGTCAAAGGCTTTCTGGAAATCTAAGTACACTATGTCCACTGGATCCCCCTTGTCCACATGTTTGTTGACCCCTTCAAAGAACTCTAATAGATTAGTAAGACATGATTTCCCTTTACAGAAACCATGTTGACTTTTGCCCTACAATTTATGTTCTTCTATGTGTCTGACAATTTTATTCTTTACTATTGTTTCAACTAATTTGCCCGGTACTGATGTTCAACTTACCAGTCTGTAATTGCCGGGATCACCTCTAGAGCCCTTTTAAAATATTGGCGTTACATTAGCTATCTTCCAGTCATTGGGTACAGAAGCTGATTTAAAGGACAGGTTACAAACCATATTAATAGTTCCACAATTTCACATTTGAGTTCTTTCAGAACTCTTGGGTGAATGCCATCTGGTCCTGGTGACTTGTTACTGTTAAGTTTATCAATTAATTCCAAAACCTCCTCTAATGACACTTCAGTCTGTGACAATTCCTCAGATTTGTCACCTACAAAGGACAGCTCAGGTTTGGGAATCTCCCTAACATCCTCAGTCGTGAAGACTGAAGCAAAGAATTAATTTAGTTTCTCTGCAATGATTTTATTGTCTTTAAGTGCTCCTTTTGTATCTCGATCGTCCAGGGGCCCCAGGCTTCCTACTTCTGATGTACTTAAAAAACATTTTGTTATTACCTCTTGAGTTTTTGGCTAGCTTTTCTTCAAACGCCTTTTTTGGCTTTTCTTATTACATGTTTACACTTAATTTGGCAGTGTTTATGCTCCTTTCTATTTACCTCACTAGGATTTGACTTCCACTTTTTAAAAGATGCCTTTTTATCTCTTACTGATTCTTTTACATGGTTGTTAAGCCACAGTGTCTCTTTTTTAGTTCTTTTACTGTGCTTTTTAATTTGGGGTATACATTTAAGTTGGGTCTCTATTATGGTGTCTGTGAAAAGTGTACATGCAGTTTGCAGGGATTTCCCTCACTTTCAATTGGTTAGATCTTCGGGCTAAGTGTGAGGTACATAGATAGCATGGTTTGGAGCAGGTTACATCGCTGTTGCCTGTGGGGTGTGCTTGTTCGGGAAGAGGACTTCAGTTTCATAGAATCATAGAACTGGAAGGGACCTCGAGAGGTCATCTAGTCCAGTCCCCTGCACTCAAGGCAGGACTAAGTATTATAGGACTGTCCGACTGGTCCCTGTATGAGCGCTAAACATATTTAAAAGAAAACCAGTGCAAAGCTACATTTAGTTCTGTGGGTATTTGTGGAGAGCAGATATTTGCCTGAGACACCCATTAGCTAATAGTGCCAGGTCATCTCATCTTCAGGAAAGTGCAAAGACCATTGTATTGTGAAAAGCAGCGGCCCTATATTTTCTGGCTGTCAGGTTTTTCTGCTAATATATCCCATTCTATATTAAAAATATGCCTGGTATCTCATACTCAATAGTGAATCTTTACGCCATCGTTAAGCTATTGGAGGTCACTATTTTTCCACAGCACACATTTGGTATCAACAACAACGGTAAAGCTTCCCCACGCTGCTAATCCTGGAAGGATTCTCTCTAAGGCCTTGTTTACATTGAGAATTTCCCCTGATGCCAGCAACCAAGGGACAGCCACTGATGTAATTGCAGTGGTCTAATCCCAAAGTACAGACAAAGAAAGCCTCAGTTTGCACCAGCACCACTTATACTTGCTTGAAACTTGGGTAAGTCCACCATGCAAATCACTGCTTTCCTTGTCTACCCTTGAGCACTGCACCAGTGCAGCTACCTTGGCAGATGGCTATTAACTGCTAGAATTGGGGAAAGTTTCCAAGGAAGACAAGACCTCAGAGGGAGAGCATGATTTAGACTTCATGCCCATTCATTTCTTTGCTTCTCTACTCAGGCTAAAAAAAAAAAAAAAAAAAGACAGAGACAAGATGGGTGAGGTAATATCTTTTTCTGGACCAACTTCTGCCCCCAACCTTGCCAAGGTAATCATCAGAAGCAAGCTCCCCACAGATCAAACCCACCAACTCAAAGCAGCACCAGATCTTGCCAGATGCAAAACCTGCAGACACATTTCTACTGCTATGATGATCAACACTCCCCCACAACACATCTTTCAAGATCCATGGGTCCTATGCATGCCTATCCCAACATGTGGCATACCTTATCCAATGCACTAAATGCCCCAATAACAACTATATGGATGAAACCAGATTACTATGCTCTCAAACAAACTCACACAGAACAACGATAAAAGACAAAAAGCCCATATCACCCATGGGTGAACACTTTTCACAAAATGATCACTCTGTATCTGACCTCTCAGTCCTCTAAAGGAATCCTTCAAAAGATGAGTCATGGTCATGAGTCATGGTCAGGTGTTAACAGGCCATTCCACCTTGAATGGTCTCTTAGAATATGTGTTAACTACTTTTGCTAAACAATCTGTTCCAGCTTGTATTTACCGGAGTACCTTTCCCATACCTGAAGAAGAGCTCTGTGTAAGCTCAAAAGCTTGTCTCTTTCTCCAACAGAAGTTAGGTCAGTGGTGTGGTGTGGAGTGATATTACCTCACTCACCTTGTCTTAGCAATACAACAAATCTTCATTTGATTTTTTTTATTTTTAAATATTAACCTGACTTGTCTCTCTAATATCCTGGGAACAACACAGCTATAACAACACTACAAGATAATACCAATGGTGATTGAGGGGGTTACGGCATGGAAAAATATCCACTAAGAAGTGAACTCATAGTTCCAGTCCTTCTCACATAGGATACTGAAAGGTAACTTTCAGTCACTGTGGATTTGGGTTGGATTCACACCATTGATCTAGAAAAGAAAGGCTCCATATCCCAGGCCGGACAGCATCCTCTCAAGATGAAACCCATGGAAAGTTACAATGGGAAAAGGAAACTCCATGATGTTCCCACCTCAGAAATTTCTTTATCCTAACCCCTCTGATGTGAGAGGACTCCTATATGACCCACTTTAGTACTGTACAGACAGGGCCAGCTCCAGGCACCAGCCTGGCAAGCAGGTGCTTGGGGCGGCCACTCCAGAGAGGGGTGGCAGGTCCAGCTATTCGGCGGCAATTCGGCGGATGGTCCCTTACTCCCGCTCGGAGCGAAGGACCTTCCGCCGAATTGCCGCCGCAGATTGCAATCTCGATCGCGGCTTTTTTTGGGGAGGAGGGGGGGCTACTTGGGGCGGCCAAAACCCTGGAGCCGGCCCTGTGTACAGAAGATAGATTGATTGCATTTCAGTATGGTGTGCTTCTTCATCAGCTGGTTCAATCAGAATGAAATCTTTGGATAACATGTCCCTATCTGGGTTGGTGCACTATATACACAATCCACAGTTTTCAGAGGCTGTTGCTAAAATATTAAATAAAGAACAGAGACAGATTAGAGGTTTAATACTAAACTCACAGATATCACCAGTTCCCAAAGGAGGGAGGTCTGATTGATACTGGAACCTGATCCACAAATAGTTCTCCATGAGAGGTTTGAAGCTTGAGATTATTGGGATTGGGTTTCTGGTTTTTTAGATTTTTTGCATTCTGCTGTAACATCTAGTAGAAACCCACAATTATTATTATAACTGCTATTATAAATAAATATTCATATTGCCATAGTGACTAAAAGGATCAAGGACCCATTGTGCCAAACACTGTGTAAAATAGAAGTAGATACAGACAGGTAGATCTCTGCCTTCAAGAAGTTTATAATCTAAAAAGAGGAGCGATTTATAAAATGTAGGGGAAGGGGAAATGATCAAACTATATGCAATTTTTATACACAGACATACATTTTTATATATACGGTGCAAATATTTTTGGAATAACAAAAAAAGTCAATATCAGAATTACCCATTTGCTCCCACAATTGCGTGCCTGGAATGCTCCTCAGTTTAGCCATTATACCTTGGCTGATTTTTCATTGGTATTGTGGCAGAAATGGGTCTTGAGAAGGGATGTGAAGGAGGAATGCGTAGTAGCTTTAGAGATCAGTTCATGGAGGGTGTCCCAAGCATAAGGGGCAGTGTGGAAGAAAGCAGAAAAATATTTGAGGGAGAAGCAGACAAGCTGATGGTGGAAGCTGGCATTACTGGCAGAGAAGGGACATCAGGGCAATGAATTAAGAGAGAAGAAAGGACCAGTGAGTTGTGTATGACATGAAGTTTGAACTTGGTACAGTGGAACTGAGGGATACAGTGAAGGGATTCCAAGAAATGCAGGATGTTGCTATCACATAGTAGAGATTGCCAGTCTTTTTGTCAGTCTGCATTTCTACAGAGTGTAATGTGCATTGTTCGCCACTGCTACAAATTTAACAACAAAACTTAGCGTTTACGTACCGTACCTTCTGAGCATTTTACAAGCATTACATAGAGTAATTCCACTTTGAAACAAGTTATCTGTAATTAAACGCTTTTAGAGAGATATCTTTAAGAAAGGTAATTCTTGCCTCTCACTATCATTACTTACTATTCAGACAGTGCCCAAAATTGGGCAGAGCATTTTACAATCATTTATGAAGACAGTTCCTGGCTCAAAGAGAAAAAAAAATCTAAATAGACAACATACAAAGGAAGGACGGAGAGGGAGGGGAAATGGATGTAGATATTTTTCCTTTGTCAGCCTTGTGTATTTGCCTTTTTTTAAAAAATTAACTTTTGCCCATCTGCACTTACTTTGCATTTTAACCCTTGCTCTCTTCCTGTGCATGCCAACCCTTGTCTGTTTGCACTACCATTTTCTCAAAATAAGCACATACAGCTTAACTACATTTCTGTAAAAGTTAGATCATGTAGGGAAGTTTCATATTCCCCTTATGCAGCTTTTGGATATACCCATCGGGCCAGATCATTGGCTGATGTAAATCAACATAGCTCAATCAACTTCAGTGGAGCTAAAATGACTTACACCAGATGAGGATCCAGTGCACTATCTTTGCAATGTCTGACTATCCCTTCAGACTGCAAGGAGAATCAACCTAAGCAACGACAAGTTCAGCGACTGCTTCTCCCACTGAAGTCAGTGCAGCTTGCACCTGCCCACATCAGGGCTGAATCTGATACAGAAGAGAAGACATACCAGAGAGGCTTGAACATCTTGCCAATCTTACAAAGAAGAATCAAACCCGCTCCCTTCAACTTCAATGAACAAGACTGTGTCTGCAGTAGCCTTCTGCTTTTTAATTAGAGCTCTCAATACATTAACCTATGTAAAGCTGAAGAAAGTAAGAAAATATCTCGGCTTACCTGGCTATACAGGATTAAAATAGCTACCAATGCTTCAGCGCGCCGAACAGCAAAGTGATTTTTCAGCTGGCTTCAAGTTTTATATTTCCCCTCTCCCTGTACCAGCCTCAGAGAGGTACAGAAATGTTCATGAGTGATAGATTCCATTAAACAAACAGGAGTTTCTCCCCAAAGAATGAGGAAATACCCAAAACTATCCCTGGTTGGCCAGTATACAGGCTGCATGTCACCCTGCAGTATTGATTTTTTTAAGGCACTGTTCCACTGGTCAATGCCCCCCCTAGGTCTCATTGATTTGCTATAGGTCGGTGCAGTCCTTTTTCCTGCCACAACCTTTTAAGTTGTGCATGATGTCACAAATTTGGAAGGCCAAGAAAAGAAACAAATACAATGCACAAAATAAATATGAATGTATTAAGCCAAGAGAATATACGAGATGATGGCAAAATACAGTGAGACGCTCTTAGAGAAAAGTCTTTTTGTTTTTCACAGAGCAGTTTTGCAATAGGTCAAATTCTGACCCAGGCTTTGCCCGTAGTGTAGAGCTGGTTCCATAGTCAGCTGATACGTGGGGGCTTAGGCCCCAAGAAGTTTGATCACCTCTGGGTCCAATAAACTGCTATTGCTCCCTGCAATATCTTCTATAGCCATTAGGAAGGAAAACACAAGAGGCAGCAGCTTCTTCCTCCACTTCTTCTGCAAGGCCCATTGCTGAGCAGGGACTGGAAGGAATTCTGCTTCTCACTGCAGAGTGGTCAGGAGTACCATTGGCTCCCAGCCTCTCCCCAGAACTGTGACTCTTCCGATTGGTCAAAGACCAGCCAAGGAGGGGGGAAGAGAAGGAGGAGAAACAGCAGATAGGATCTCCGATGTGGGTGAGGGGGTTGGAGCACTGGGCCAGGTGAGAGAATAGGGGTTTGTAGGATGGCGGAGGTGGGGAACTGTGGCTTGGGGAAAGCAGGCAGGTACTGCAGAGGGTTGATAGTGGGTTGTGTGCATATGTTGGCAGTGTATACGATGAGCGTGGGGTGGTTCATTTGTGTGACGGGAGGGTGTGACCCTAAGAGCATCCCATGGCCAGAGGGCCAGGGGCTTGCTGGTATCAGGTAATGAGTTTCAGATGGCCTGACCAATTCAGTGTACCCCAACTCACTATGGTTATAATCTGTATCTAAAAGATGTCATGTAATGTGTCATTGGAAAACTAATAACTAACCAATGGTTAATATTCTTGCATGTTGTATGTAGTTGGTGGGTATTAAGAGTTACGGATATATGCTGGGATCATGACTAATGTTTAGTCAGGGCATGTCAGGGGGAGTTGGTAAATAGATTGCCCTAGACAAAGGAATGTGTGTACTCCTCTGACCAGCCCAGTCATTAGGCAGAGACAATGAAGGTCCATTTACATATTAGGTAAACAAACCTAACAAGCAGGGGAGGAAGAGAAACTTTATCTGGTCTATAAAGACAGGGGGTCTGAACCTCAAGTGGCAAGCAACTGAATCAACTGCTTGTATACAATATTACTGTATTAGAAAAATATAACTAGTGAGGTGTTTTATGAAAGCCTATGACACACAGGTGATTAATATACGTAATTGTGAATTGTATGTATTAACACTACCTAAGGAATTGTGGATACTCATTGATATGATGCTTTACAGTCTGTGACCAAACAAAGGGAAAAACAGATTTTACCCAGAGAGGAGGGAAGGCAGCTATCTACCTGTCCCAAGTGAAATTAAATAAGGTATGACCAAAAACAACAGAAGCCCCATTTATATAGAAATCAGCAGGGGGATGGGAAGTCCACAGGAAGGGAAGAACAGCATGAGGTCATCCTGCCTCTTGAAACAAGATCATTGAACTTTGGAAGATATAAGCAAGGACAGAAGCCATCTTTGGCATCCATCGCTAGACAGACACAAGGGAATAGCGCTCTTGCAAGCTGAGACAGATGGGTCCTTCAACCAAGGAGGGGTGAAGTCTCTACTGAATATAGATGAGAAACCAGCTTAGGCAAGTATCAGAGGGGTAGCCATGTTAATCTGGATCTGTAAAAAGCAACAGAGTCCTGTGGCACCTTTAAGACTAACAGATGTATTGGAGCATAAGCTTATGTGGGTGAATACCCACTTCGTCAGCTTAGGCAAAGATCTTTTACTTAGGAAACCATGGGAAGCCAGCACCTTGTACTTCTGTGGAAGGTCCTGACTGTGAGAAATTCAGCCATGACTGGGACAAAGGAAGATTGGTAAGAAAAAAACATCTTGAACAAAGCCTGTACCTTGCTAGGTTAAGTTTTAGTCACTAGGCATCACTTAACCTATGTTGTATTGCTAATAAAATGGTTTTATTTTTACTATAAACCAACTCAGTGCTATGTTTGCAGGGAAGGGTGGATTTACCTCAGTTAAGTTAATAAACTGTGATGTGCTTTTGTCTCTTTAAAGGAGCAAACAAGATGTATTAATTCTCTGCGTGGCCCAGGAGAGGGCCGGACATTTCAGGGCAGACGGTTTTGGGAAAATTCAGGACAGGGTGTGTGTTGGGGTCACCCTGCAGGTAGTAACCACAGCTGGTGAAAGCCAGGGTGTGGCTGTCATGCTGATCCAGGGATGTACCACATACAGATACTCAGGGTGTGACCTGCATACTGGTCTGCTGGTGTCCAAGTTGTGAGCTGCAGCAGCAGGGCGTTTGAGGCACTCAGGGTTAAGGGGCAGGCAGTGACATAACCCCTCACTGGTCTGAATGCTTCAGAAGCATTTGTGTGCAAGTGTTTGTGAGGCGGGCAAAAGGTGCATGGTGAAGGCGTGCAGTTCTGTGGGGTGGGACGAGGTGAGCTGTGGAGCATAGGTGCCGACTCCATGGGTGCTCCAGGGCTGGAGTACCCACAGGGAAAAATTAGTGGGTGCTCTGTACCCACTGGCAGCCAAACTCCCTTCACCCCCCGCCCCACCTCCTTCTCCCCCTCACCCAGCGTCCTGCATCCCCGCTCCTCTGCCTACCTCAGGGCAGGGGTGGGAACAGGCAGGGCACGGGTGGGGCCTCATGGAAGGGGTGGAGTGGGGGCAGGGCCGGGGACAGAGGTGGGGTCGAGCACACAGGGGAAAGCGGGAAAGTCGGTGCCTATTCCGTGGAGGTGAAGAGGGGGAAAGTGTGAGTGAAGACAGGGAAAGAAAGAGGGAGTGGAGGGATATAAAAGAGGTAGAGTTTTGAGTGTGTGTGTGTGTGTATGTGTGTGTGTGTGTACGTACACACAGGGTGTGGGAGGGAAGCAAGAGCACAGTCCCAAGTAGGAGAAACTGAGAATATTGAAGGGAAATTCTACACAGGGCTTGGCAGGAGAAAGTGGGGGCGCAGAGGGCAAAGAAAGGCCTTGAAGGAACACAAGAGATGGGCTCAGAGAAAAATAATGCCATGAAATTTTAAAATAAATGTTAAACACAGACAAATTAGACTGAGAGAAGAGACACACTGAGGGAAGGGGAGCATGGCCAGGTACTTGATTTGATAGAAAATGTGATATCAAATTATTGGTAAAATATACACATAAAACACTGTAAGTAACAGGCCATGGCTGGACTTGCACCAGCCCAGCCCACTAACAACCACCAAATATCTGAGAGCTCCCTGCTCTCTGATAATCCCTGCCCCTAGAGCAACTGTAGTGCTGAGAGGTGGCACTTGCCTGACCATCTTATATCTTCTGCTTCCTTCTGCCTGGGCGATAGCACTCTGACAGCATTGTGGTAGTGGTGCTGCTGCTGCTGCTGCACACTTGCATTAGCAAGTGTGTTTGATTTGTTATTTGTCACACAGCACAAATCACTGAAATAATAAAATAGGTATACATAGTGGGAGGCACCGTGGTCTAGTGTATAGCGCACCACCAAGGACTCAAGAGACCTGACTTCTATTCTTAGCTCTGCCACTGGACAGCAGGGTGGTCTTGGGCAAGCCATTTTACTTCCCTTTGCCTGAGTTTCCCCATCTGTAAAATGGGGATAATGATACTCACCTCCTGTGTGAAGTGCTTTGAGATCTATACGAGAGCTAGGTTATTTTTAACTGGAATATTGTAATGGGAAATGCCAGCGATATGAAACCTTTCCAGTCTGTACTCCGGTGGCTTTTAGTGTTCTGCAGCCCATCCCCCACTCAAACAATATTTTCACTAGCTGCCTAGGCCTGCTCCACAGTCACATCTGTGACTCCTAAGGGTTTAGGAGCCCCCCTCTGAGTGCAAAGCCCCCTCACTGCACACAGGCAGAGTCTGTGACTCTGGCTTCAAACTGCCGTATATGAGCTCCCCAATATCCATGACTCGGGGTAGGGGAAGGACAGTCTTCCCCATGGCTGACTGACAGCCAGGGAGAACTGAACAGACTGCATGGCCCATAAAATGATCTCACTCAGGGAGAGGATGGGCTCCACTGTGGTAAAACTACTCCTCCAAACCCAGTCATGAAGGGAGGGGGACTTAGCCTTCCCACTACACCCCAAACCCCACATAACACAGTAAGTGTTAAGCAAGAGCTGTAAAAGGTGACGGCATCCTACAGCTTTAATTAATAACCTATGTGGTCTCAGTGAGGATCGGGTAGAAGAGCAGGTCAGGATCCACAAAGGACTGTTAGGGGGGTTCCTGGCCCCTGTGAACCATGACAGTTTACAAGTGTTGGAGTGAGTGCCCCACTGTGCGTTGGGTCTCATACTCAGGATCGGTCAGGTCAGTGTGCATCCAAGATAGGAAGGTCAGGAGCTACTGCTTCCTTCAGTGAAGCACACCACAGGGCCAGGATTTGTCCTTACAAATGGCAGTTGTGTCATTTTCAATGTCATGTTAAAAATGTTTAACACAGACAAGAGGGTGACAAGCCTTGTGGAGAGGGGGGAAGCAGTAGATGTGGTATATCTTGACTTTAGCAAGGATTTTGATACCGTGTCGCATGACCTTCTCATAAACAAACTAAGGAAATGTAACCTAGATGGAGTAACTATAAAGTAGAAAGCCATTGCCAGAGACTAGTTACCAGTGGTTCACAGTCAAGCTGGAAGGGCATATCAAGTGGGGTCCCACAGGGATCAGTTTTGGGTCCAGTTCTGCTCAATGTCTTCATCAATGATTTAGATAATGGTATAGAGAGTACACTTATAAAGTTTGCAGACAATACCAAGCTGGGAGGGGTTGCACGTGCTTTGGAGGATAAAATTCAAAATGATCTGGACAAACTGAATAAATGGTCCGGAAACAAGAAAATAGGATGAAATTCAATAAGAACAAATACAAAGTACTCCACTTAGGAAGGAACAATCAGTTGCACACATACAAAATGGGAAATGACTGCCTAGGAAGGAGTACTGCAGAAAGGATTCTGGGGGTCATAGTGGATCACAAACTAAATATGAGTCAACAATGTAACACTGTTGCAAAATAAGCAAACATCATTTTAGGGTGTATTAGCAGGAGTGTTGTAAGCAAACCACGAGACGTAATTCTTCCACTCTACTCTTCACTGATTAGGCCTCAACTGGAGTATTGTGTTCACTTTTGGTGCCACATTTCAGGAAAGAGGTGGAAAAATTGGAGAAAGTCCAGAGAAGAGCAACAAAAATGATTAAGCATCTAGAAAACGTGACCTCTGAGGGAAGATTGAAAAAATTGGGTTTGTTTAGTTTGAAGAAGAGAAGACTGAGAGGGGACATAACAGTTTTCAAGTACCTAAAAGGTTGTTACAAGGAGGAGGGAGAAAAATTATTCTCCTTAACCTCTGAAGGCCAAGAAGCAATGGGCTTAAATTTCAGCAAGGGTGGTTTAGGTTGGACATTAGGAAAAACTTCCTGTTAGGGTGGTTAAGCACTGAAATAAATTGCCTAGGGAGGTTGTGGAATCTCTATCGTTGGAGATTTTTAAGAGCAGGTTAGACAAATACCTGTCGGGAATGGTCTAGATAATACTTAGTCCTGCTATAAGTGCAGGGGAGTGGACTAGATGCCTCTCGAGGTCCCTTCCAGTCCTACGATTCTATGGTATCCATCCATCCATCCATTCATGCATTTATATGGCCCACGTCACCTGTGCTTGTTGCAGAAAGATTCGAAACAGCAACCAGATTCATGACTATCTCAGTCCAGGTGTAAGCTTCCTAAAGAAGATCTTGTGTTCAGACCAGTACAGCTTGTTTTCTAGATAGGCATATCAATCACTTGCCATTCCCTACCCTTTTTTTACCTTTAAGGCCTGGTCCACACTAACCCCCCACTTCGAACTAAGATACGCAACTTCAGCTATGCGAATAACGTAGCTGAAGTCGAAGTACCTTAGTTTGAACTTACCGCGGGTCCAGATGCGGCAGGCAGGCTCCCCCGTCGATGCCGCGTACTCCTCTCGCCGAGCTGGAGTACCGACGTTGACGGCGAACACTTCCGGGATCGATCCGGGATCGATTTATCGCGTCTAGACAAGACGCGATAAATCGATCGCAGAAGATCGATTGCTTACCGCCGGACCCGGAAGTAAGTATAGACCTACCCTAAGTCTCTTCTTTCTCTCTCTTGCACAGCAACCTCAGTTTCTAGCTATCCGTGGTCTAGTATAGGGTAGTGATGTCATGTGTTGGCTAGACCCATCAGCAGCCCTCCTGTCCAGCACAGGATTAGCCTCCTACAATCCTGACTGCCTGTATCTACCCTCCCACTACACTGCTAAAATGACAGTCTCCTATGCTGCTGTTATCTATAGTACTCATCATTGATTTTAATGAAGCGATGCCAACTTACAGCCAGCTGCGGATCTGGTGTTCAATGTGCAAGAAACTTTTTACCTGAGATAACAGAAATAATGTGCTGTTGCATGTGGTCTGCAAGTGACAAAACTGGCTCAAAAAATGGGAGAGTGAAATCATTACCCCACTTAAATCAATGGTAAAACTCCCATTGACGTCAGTAGGGCCAGATTTTCACCTTGGATGTCTGGAGCAGAAGTGCTCAAAGACCAAAGAAAGGGAAGAAAGAAAGAACTTAAGTCATAAAAATCACAGGGCAAATATACGTGTGCTAATGCAATGCAATGCATATTTTCCAATGATAAAGTAAACAATAGCACCTCACTCATTTTCACTAGTAACTGGGAGATCCGTTGTGACAGCAAGAAGCAACCAAATAAAAGTCTGGCTTAATGCATCAAAAATGTCTTTGTTCTTTAGATTTATTTATTTCTGATAAATAGCATACTATAACAGGAAATATGCAGGAGTGCATTGTGTAAGTAATGAAATCTCAGGCATGTGAGACTATTATAGCATCTACTATCGGTCTTTGCTGAGAGGGCAGTAGAGAAGGCTAGTTCTTTGGTGAAGACAATGAGGTTTTGAGGATTAGTGAAGTGAGAATTAGTCAGGTTTTATTGTAATGTAAAATGAGGAGCCGATAGGAGTGCATTTCTCATTTCTAAAATGGATCTCTTTGGGTCTGTAATCCCATTGATGGTACTACAGAAAGCATTGCTCTGCGTGAGTCAGAGTGACTGAATCCAGCTCACAGTCTGGGTCTGAAGGTAGTGATCTTTATTTTTTCAGAAGATTAGTTAATAATATGTAGAGTATTCAATAGAAACACCAAAGAAAAACAGCATTGTAAAAATCCCAAGATAGATTGTGACACATGAAATTGCCTTTTTAACATTTGCCTTAAGAAATGGTACTTTGCCAATTAGTTTGGACATAATACAGAATCAAAATGGTGACGTTCCAAAAAAACCCCAAACAGCGCTATAAATACTGATTATTTCCCTCTTTTCTTCACTACCAAATGAAGAGCAATAAGCAACACATTCCCTTTAAGGCTTCTTAAAAGCAAATAAAAGGTTCAGTTTGAATATAGAACCCCTGTTTTATTGTTGTTCCTCTTCCATACCCTTTGTGCTCAAAGGGAAAGGCTGTTAAATACATGGGGGCAGATCCTTTGCTGGTGTAAATTGTCACAGCTCTTAGAAAACTAGCTCCAGAACTCTAATTACATCAACTGAGGATCTGCCCCATTAAACCGAGATAGATCAACTTACCTTCCTGTGCTGGTCAAAACAAAAATGTAGCATAGGATGGTTCAAAGACAGCAGGATGGCTGTTTATGCTTCCAATCGCCAAACCAAAAGTCTGTCTGTGCTAGTCTTTGGCTGACTTCCTTCAAACTTTCTGGAGTGATTAATTTGCCCTAAACAAACCAAGAATTTGCTTTAAACTATTTAGAAAAAACCCTGAACTTTGTCTGTGGAGTGGCCGGTAACCAAACTGAGTACATATATGTGTGTGTCTGTTTGTCACCCTCCAGTATTGATTTTTAAGGCAATGAAAGCATTGCTCTGTTCCACTGATCAATGTCCCCGGTTATATTGATCAACTGTACATCAGTGCTGTATTTTTTTTACCATAAACTCTTTATTAATTTTCCAGTTATGCTCAGTGGCACAAGTAATGAGAAAGGAAATGTAAACATATACAAATATATATATCTACACCATATTAAGAATCAGAATACCAGCTGTAATATTACCTTGTATAGTATAATGTGTGATTTGGAACCAAATTATGCCATCATTCTGTCTTGCAGGGCATATTTGATTGTCCACTTACTCCTTTAATAGCTCTGTTCTATTATTAATGTAGAGATGGTGTACTAACTACAACAGGTCCTCTTAGTTGTTTACATTATATTTAAACAACCAAATTCTGCTGTCATTTATACCGGTATAAATCTGGAGTGAAGTCAGAAACATTACTCCAGGTTGACACTAGTATTACTGAAAGCAGAATTTGTTCTAGTGTTGGCATCATCACAAACACTTTGGTTTTTCCGATCTTATGATGATCTTCTATTGTTCAGGTATTTTTTCAACTCTGGGGAAGTGAGGGGCTGTTTTTTCCTGGGGAAGGGTCTGCCATTGCCTCCCCCCAGATTTGGGGGACAAACCCACCTCATGTTCTAACATATAGGGAAATGATTGTGAGTTCTTCACAGAAGGGATTATGTCTTCTCTGTTTGGAAAGTGTGTAGGTGCTACCAGAAACGGCAATAATACATGCAATAAAACAATATAACACAGCAAACTACTTTGTTTAAATTAAGAATGAACATGAATCCTAATACATGGAATAAAAGGACTTTCAGACTAGGTTTTAAACATGCACTCTACCCTCTTTATAAGTGTGTGTGCTACAATCTCTTTCTTATAAAGATGTCTTGGCTTCCGTTAATATTGTTATTGTTAAACTGATATAGAGTTCTCTGAATGTACATGTGCTTGTAACAACTTCATAACTTTTGAAATAATTGGTCCTTCTTTCACCTTTAATGTACCTGTCTCCATTATATTCTTTCAAACTGCTCTCCCTCTGTTTTTCCCTCTCTTCCTCATACTCTTCCTTTTTGTATCCCTTCCCATACCCTTATGCACCTATCTCCATTCTCTTCTCCACTCAGACAATGTACAAAGCCTGGCTTACGGTGAGAAATGGCTAGCCCAATCTACTCTTACAGCAATGGTTCAACAGGCAGCAATGATACAACTAGGAGACAGACCTTGGGAAGCAAGCCACATATTTATCCATTAACAGTATGTTGCCTGCTGTATGATCTCACTGAAACCTTCAGTTGTTTGCACAGCCAATGGTTGTTTGCAAAAGCCAAGGTGAGTAGTTAGAGAAAAAGGGAGGGGGTAGGGGAAGGGTTGACATGGGTTTCTGTGAGCTAGACTCAATACAACCAAATGTTTATCCAAAGATCTGTTATGTGACTATGTGTCCACTTGCTTTGTCTCAAAACTCATTTTACTTAATTACACAGAAGTGTTGCTGAGACAACATTGTGCAAGCTTGAAAATATTTTGGAGATGGTACTATCTGGTGAACTCTGACCCATGGCCAAGGGTTGCTTGTACACCTTGCTGTATGCAAAATTGTTTGACAGGTAGTTTCCTCTCATAATTAGAGTTATGCAAAGCTTTAAGCTTTCAATTTGCAGGATTTCAATGCAACACTTTTTTCTGGCTTTGTTTCATATGTGTTTACCACCCCTGAGTTTCACTTTGAATTTGTTGTTCACTTGGGTGCACTGAACTGAAGAACTAAAAGCAATACACAGAAGAAATACCCAGTTTTGCCTGGTTTCAGGGGGAAAACATGCACCCTTCTTCCTGAGTTCCAAATCCCCTCTCTTTCTTCAAATTCATCCTTATAATGCACTGCTTCTCCCATGAAGCCTTCAGTAATGACCTCTCCTAGATATTCCTACAAGCTTGAGCATATGTAGCTAACCGTTGTACTCAATGACTACTGTCTAGTCCATATTCTGTCTTGGCTAACCCCCCAGATAACCCCATCAAAATCAACGTGTAAATCAGGGCAGAATTTGGCTCTGTGAACTTGATCCAAGACTTCTGGAAGTCTTTCCATTCACTTCAGTGGAAATTGGATCAGACACTTAATTTAAAACAACAACAACAACAACAACAACAGAGGAGTGGCATCTAGTGAATAAAGCAGGGAACTGGGATCTATTTCTGACTATGCCACTGACTCACTGTGTTATCTTGGACAAGGCACTTAGGGCCAGATTTCCAAAAGTGGCTTTTTATTTTGGGTGATTCAATTTTCAGGATCCCAAATCAAGACACTTAAGGTAGATTCATAGATTCCAAGGCCAGAAGAGACCACTGTGATCATCTAGTCTGACCTCCTGTATAACACAGGCCACAGACCTTTCCCAAAATAATTCCTAGAGCTTAGCATCTAGAAAAACATCCAGTCTTGATTTAAAAGTTGCCAGTGATCCAGAATCCACCACAATCCTTAGTAAATTGTTCTAGTGGTTAATTACTCTCTGTTAAAATTTTAATGTATACCTTATTTCCAGTCTGAATTTGTCTAGCTTCTACTTCCAGACATTGGATTATATCGTACTTTTATTGTCTAAAACTGGGCACCTGAAAATGGAGGCACCCATACTTAGAGGCCACATTTGAAAATTTGTGGCTAACCCCTCTGCCTCTCTTTACCAACATGTAAAATGGGGATAATAATACAGTACTTGATACCTCTCAAGGCTGTTATGACTGAGGTTTAATTAATGTGTAAAGCACCTTGCAATCTTTAAATAATAGGTTCATGCAAAGTTTTAATAATTTTTAAAATGATACAGCAGTTTAAAGTTCCATAAAGATGTGATCATAAATGATGTTGGTGATCTGGAGTTCATTGGGCAATGCTGCCTTTTCATTAAGTTTTTATTGACAGGTTTCAGAGGGGTAGTCATGTTAGTCTGTATCAGCAAAAACTACAAGGAGTCCTGGTGGCACCTTAGAAACTAACAAATTTATTTGAGCATAAGCTTTCATGGGCTAAAACCCACTTCATCAGATGCATGGAGTGAAAAATACAGTAGGCAGGTATATATATTACAGCACATGAAAAGATGGGAGTTACCTTACCAAGTGGAGGGTCAGTGCTAAGAGGCCAATTAATAAATAAAATAAAATAAAATAATAAATAAATAGGCCACATCCACCCTGTTTGAATTGGCCTCGTTAGCACTGACCCCCTACTTGGTAAGGTAACTCCCATCTTTTCATGTGCTGTAATATATATACCTGTCTACTGTATTTTTCACTCCACGCATCTGATGAAGTGGGTTTTAGCCCACGAAAGCTTATGCCCAAATAAATTTGTTAGTCTCTAAGGTGCCACAAGGACTCCTCGTTGTTTACGTTTTTAGTGATAACCCTAAATTTTCAAAAGTGGCTGCTGATTTTGGAAAATGTCTTAGGTTGGGCTCCTGAAAATTGAATTGAATCTCCCAAAATCAGAGGCCACTTTCAAAAACGTAGGCCATAGTCTGTTAGGTGTCCAGGAGAATGTGAACAGAACTTACAGCTGAGGCCAGACCCACAGAGATAACAGAGACAGACCTCAACTGGTAATATCAGGGTGACCACCTTTTCAAAATGCAAAAATGGGACACATGCAGGAGCCCCGCCCCCTCAATGACCTTGCCTCTTGCTTCTCCTTTTCCTCCTGAGGCCCCGCCCCCTGCCCAGGCCAGAAGCTGGAGCCAGGCAGTAGTAAGAGACACCCATGGAGCCTAGGTTGCTGTGGGGAGCTCAGACCCTCCACCTGCCCAAGAGCAGCACCTGGCCCATGTCCCTGCCCCCCGGCTGTGCCGCCTAAGGCAGGTGGAGGGTCTGAGTCTCTCCACAGCAGCCTAGGATCTCTGGGTGGCTCTAACTTCTGCCCGGCCCCTGCTTCTGGCCTGGCCAGGGGTGGGGCGTCAGCCCCATCCCTCCACCCCCCCACCGGGAAGAGGCTGGCACCACCACTGAGCCTCAGGCAGGCGCGGAATGGTGCTGCAGGGAATTCGGGACAAATGTTATCCCGGAGTCATTCAGCCTTGGATGGGGACTTGAAATGTACTAGGGTTACCAAATTTCCACAATCAAAAAAGAGGACACTGGGGGGGAGCCCCGCCCCCCCATCCACTCCCTCCCACTTCCCACCCCCTGACTGCCCCCCTCAGAACCCCCAACCCCCTTCAACCCCCCCCGCTCTTTGTCCCCTGACTGCCCCCTCCTGGGACCCCTGCCACTAACTGCCCCCTAGAACCCCACCTCCTATCTAAGCCTCCCTGCTTCTTGTCCCCTGACTGCCCCCTCCTGAGAACCCCCCCCACCCTAACTGCCCCCCTAGGACCCTACCTGTCCCCTGACTGCCCCGACCCTTATCCACACCCCCACCCCATGACCCTTATCCACACCCCCTCCCCGAGACAGACCCCCGGGACTCCCACGCCCTATCCAACAGCTCCCCGCTCCCTGACAGGACCCCTAGAACTCCTGACCCATCCAAC
>NW_020664448.1:16085743-16097849 GCF_002925995.2 Terrapene triunguis
CCCTTACCCTGCCTCTCAGAACAGCATGTCGGGCTCCACGCGGAGCCCGACACATGGCTGCGCTCCCCAGCGCAACACACAACCCGGTCCCTGCCCCCGCACAGTGCTGCCGGAGCGGGGCGCTGGGCAGCAGGGGAGGGGGAGCAGGGGAGGGGGAGAAGGGGGGGAGGAGGAGGAGCTGCCGAGGCCCGATGCGAGGCCTGCGGCGGCAATTCGGCGGCTTCTGTCTTCTGGCTGAAGACAGAAGCTCCTGCCAAAGAGCCACCGCCACAGAAACGCGCGTGCCGCCCTAATGGCACACAGACTGCCCCTGCTGTCCGCGGCGGCAATTCAGCGCACTGCTTGGGGCGGCAAAAACAGTAGAGCCGGCCCTGCTAGCTAGTATAAATCAACATAACTCTATTGACTTCAATTTACCTCAGCTGAGGATTTGGCCCATGAAGTATAATGAATTATGAACTAAACTAAATCTTACTCAAGTTATCTCCACTTGAGTTCACTCCCCTTGAGTTAGCCTACCTCAGGCATGAGCGATCACATTGTAAAATAACACTTGAGCTGCACAGAGTAGTCCTGTTAGCAGCTGGTGCATTGTGCCGACTCCGGGTTTAACCTGTACCCTTTGATGGGCCAGCCAACTTGAGTTAAAAGCATAATCATACTTGAGTTAAGGAGTTTTGTGTGTGGACAGGACTTGAGTTAGGGACAGCATTTGTGGTATAACTTGACTTCACTGTAGTGAAGACAACCCTAAGAGGACTGAGGAAGGGGCAAGACTTAGGGCATGGCTACACTTGAAGATGGAGAGCGCTGTGAGTTAAACCAGCCCTCGGAGACCGCAGCAGGGAAAGCGCTGCAGTGTGTTCACACTGTCAGCTGCAAGCACACTGGCATGGACACAATTGCAGTACTTGCAGCAGCATTGGGAGCGGTGCATTATGGGCAGCTATCCCACAGAGCACCTCTTCCCATTCTGGCACTGTGGCTTGTGGGAAGGGGGCGGGGGTGTGGGGCATTCTGGGCAGTGGCGTAGCCAGGTTCTAAGAGCAGGGGGAGCAAACATTAAAAAGGCGCCCCCCCCTTGGCTCCTCCTCTGGCCACGCCCCCTTGGCTGGCTCCTCCGGCCGCTCGGCCCCCCCCTTGGCTGGCTCCTCCGGCTGTGCCGTGCCGCCCCCATGGCTCCTCCGGCCACGCTGAGGCCATGCTGTGCCCCCCTTCAAGCCTGGGGTGCGGCAGCCCCCCCCCAGTTCCTGCCCCGTGTGTGTGCAGGGAACAGAGGGGGTTACAGCCTGGATCGGGGTTACAGGGCCCGGCTCTGCTCAGGGGTTCTGACCCCTCACGGCTGACTGGGAATGCAGCTCCTGGCGGGTCCGAGCCCCTTGGGCAGCGGGGCAGTTTGGGGGAGTTTCTGCGCTCCAGGCTGAGTGCCGGCCGCCCCAAACTCATCCCCCGCTTGCCCGGCTCAGGCTGGATGGCAAAGAGCCAGAGGCTGCCGCCTAGGCTGACATCCCCGCATGCCTCTGTTCTTCCCCGGGGCCCGCCTGCTTCCCCTCATGCACCCCGGAGCAGGGAGAGCCGCCAGCTCCATTCACCTGTCTCCTTCCCCTTCCTCGCCCGAGGCCGCCCAAGGCCACCCTCGCTCCTCCGGCTGTGCCGCCTCCCCTGCCATGGCTCCTCAAGCCATGCTGCGGGCTGCCATGCTGTGCCCCTCCCCCATGGCTCCTCCGGCCGCGCCACCCCCCTCCCCATGGCTCCTCCGGCCGCGCCGCCCCGCCCCCTCGCCATTGCTCCTCCGGCCGTGCCGCCCCCTCCCCATGGCTCCTCCAGCTGTGCTGCCCCCCCTTGCCTGCAGGAGCCCAGCGCCGGCCCAGCAGGCCAAGCTTCAGAGCGGAGCGTGGGCCCTGCCCGCTGGCGCCATGGTAACCCCTAACTAAGGCGCCGCTTTTGGAAAATGTGCTGAGGGGAAGCGGCTGCTTCCCCTGCACCCCCCCTAGCTATGCTACTGATTCTGGGTCCTCTCCCAACCCCCCGTGATGCATCTCTTCACATCCCAACAATCCCTCTGCTTCCGTTCACATTTGGCGCTGTCTTTCAAAGTTTTTTGTACTGCGCGCTCTGTCTTCCCTTTCGCTCGGCAGGAATGGATCCCGAACTGCTGAGGAATATGCTGATGGGTCTCGCCAACATGTCACGAATTGCAGTCGAGTTACTCCTTAAGCTACAAACTGACAGCTAGGAGTCCGACGATGATGTGGACTCGCATAACACATACGACACGAGATTGCTTGTGGCATTCACATACATGCTCACCACTGTGGAACGCTGCTTTTGGGCTCAGGAAACAAGCACTGAGTGGTGGGATCACATCGTCATGCAAGTCTGGGATGACGAGCAGTGGCTGCAGAACTTTCGGATGAGAATTGCCACTTTCATGGGACTGTGTGATGAGCTGGCCCCCACCCTGCGGCGCAAGGACACGAGATTGAGAGCTGCCCTGCCGATGGAGAAGCGGGTGGCTGTTGCAGTCTAGAAGCTGGCAACTCCAGACAGCTACTGATCGGTCGCTAACCAGTTTGTCGTGGGAAAGTCGACCGTTGGAATAGTTTTCAGAGTAGCAGTCGTGTTAGTCTGTATCCGCAAAAAGAACAGGAGTACTTGTGGCACCTTAGAGACTAACAAATGTATTTGAGCATAAGCTTTCGTGGGCTACAGCCCACTTCTTCAGATGCATAGAATGGAACATATAGTAAGGAGCTATATATACATACAGAACATGAAAAGATGGATGTAGCCATATCAACTCTAAGAGGCTAATTAATTAAGATGAGCTATTATCAGCAGGAGAAAAAAACTTTTGTAGTATAACCAAGATGGCCCATTTCAGACAGCTGACAAGAGGTGTGAGGATACTTAACATGAGGAAATAGATTCAATCTGTGTAATGACTCAGCCTGTTGATGCAAGTTTGCAGGGCCATTAATCGCATCCTGCTCAGAAGAACCGTGACTTTGGGTAATGTGCATGACATTGTGGCTGGCTTTGCACAAACGGATTTCCCTAACTGCGGAGGGGCAATAGATGGGACGCATATTCCATTTCTGGCACCAGCCCACCTAGCCTCTGAGTACATAAATTGGAAGAGGTATTTCTCTATGGTTCTCCAGGCGCTTCTGGATCACCGTGGGCGTTTCACTGACATTAACGCAGGTGGGTCTGGAAAGGTGCATGATGCATGCATCTTTCGGAGGGTCTGGAAAGATGCACGACGCACGCATCTTTCGGAACACTGGCCTGTTCAGGAAGCTGCAAGCTGGGACTTTCTTCCCAGACCAGAAGATCACCATAGGGGAAGTCAAAATGCCCACTGTGATCCTTGGAGACCCCGCTTACCTTTTAATGCCGTGGCTTATGAAACCCTACACAGGGAGCCTTGACAGCAGCAAGGAGCAGTTCAACAACAGGCTGAGTCGGTGCAGAATGACTGTGGAGTGTGCTTTTGGCTGTTTAAAGGGCCGCTGGCACTGTCTGTATGGGAAGCTGGACCTGGCCGATGACAACATCCCCACTGTTAAATCTGCATGCTGTACCCTCCATAACATTTGTGAAGGGAAGGGTGAAAGATTCACTCAGGCATGGAACTCAGAGGTTCAACACCTGGAGGCTGAATTTGAGCAGCCAGAGAGCAGGGCTATTAGAGGGGCCCAGCACGGGGCTGCAAGGATTAGGGATGCCTTGAGGGAGCAATTTGAGGCTGAAAGCCACCAGTAATGTTTGGTGCCCTGCACGGGAGTGAAGTGCAGTGGTTCCAATGTTAGTAGGAATCTGTGTTTGCTACGTATGATGCACTGACTTGCAGTGCCTGTTGCTTTCCTTGGCTACCGCATTGTTTACTTAATGCAATATTAAAGAATGTTTTCAAAGCCAAAAAAATCATTTATTGAAAATGAACACAACTGCTTGGGCAGAAAGGGCGTGACACATCTGTGCTATTTGGGACGAGGGAAGGGGGTGGGGTGGGGAACGGGACAATCACAGATTTGCGTATGTCCTGTTATCATACTCAGCCTTCCTGTCTGGAGTGCCGTGCAATGAGTGCTGCACTTCAGGCTGGCTAAAATGCATGGTGATGGGGGTTGAGTGAAGTGGGTAAGGGTCGTAGTTTGCAGGGCTGGGTGGTGAAGCTACAGGTGTTGGAGGCAGCTGGTGGCGATAAGAACCCAGATGTTGTGGAAAGTGGGTTGGTGGTGACATGGGGACACAAGGAAAAGAGTTTTGGGACAAGGGCTATGGGGGGGGATTGCTATGAGCGTCTGTATCGAGTCCGCTTGGCGCTCCATGATGCTTAGCAGCTGCTCCATGCTTTGGTGCCGGCGATCCGCATTCTGCTGGCGAACCCTCCTTTCACTCTCCCGCCACTCCTGCACTTTTTGATTTTCATTAAGGGACTGTTGCATTACTTAATGCAGCATGTCCTCTTTGCTTCTACGCGGCCGCTTCCTGATTCTTTGGAGTCTTTCGGCCGTTGATAACAAGGATGGCTGGGATCTCAAGGTTGCATCTGTAAAGCCAAAATGCAACACTTAACAGAGGCAGCATTGTTCACACCAGACAGAGCAATGATTTGGCCACACTTAAAGACAAGCACAGTGTACACAATAGCAGAAATTGCCCGTCCCAAAGCGAGCGCACATAACCCACAGGAGCCCTAAAATGGTGAGTAGGCACAAGTGCAAGGGGGACTGATTGTTTCACGGCTGTACTGTCCTCTGGGGTTCTGTGGCTTGGGGGGAGCCAACAGCTGCAGGGGGCCCCTATACTGAACATTGTCCGCACATTTTCCACAGGATGAGTTCGTCCTGGAAAATATCTCGCTGCTGAGGGTGACCTAGGAAGCAAGGGAGGGTCTTCTACTACAATGCGGCTTCCACCCTGGCCCATATGCAGCTTGCCTGTGTGCAGCAATGGTCCCTCCGCCCCTCACGGCACAGTGGAGCGGACATGTTAGCCTTACTGGGACAAGGAGCAAAGTAGCTCTGCCAAGGAACCTGCACAAGTGGATTGCCCAGCTTCTGCATGAGACCTTTGGAGATTCTCCGGCTGGAGAATCTTGCCTGTATGCTCGGGGTTCTACTGATCGCCATATTTGGGGTCGGGAAGGAATTTTCCTCCAGGGTAGATTGGCAGAGGCCCTGGAGGTTTTTCGCCTTCCTCCGCAGCATGGGGAAGGGGTCGCAAGCTGGAGGATTCTCTGCGACTTGAAGTCTTTAAATCACGATCTGGAGACTTCAACAGCTGAGTTAAGGGAAAGTGGGTGGGTCAGCTTTTGTGGCCTTGTCATAACTATAAAGGGAAGGGTAACAGCTCTCCTGTGTACAGTACTAAAATCCCTCCTGGCCAGAGACTCCAAAATCCTTTTACCTGTAAAGGGTTAAGAAGCTCGGGTAACCTGGCTGACACCTGACCCAAAGGACCAATAAGGGGACAAGATACTTTCAAATCTTGGGGGGGGGGGGGGAAGGCTTTTGTGTGTGCTCTTTGTTTTAAGGGGTTGTTCGCTCTTGGGACTGAGAGGGACCAGACATCAATCCAGGTTCTCCCCATTTTTCTAAACAAGTCTCTCTTATTTCAAACTTGTAAGTAAAAAGCCAGGCAAGGCATCTTAGTTTTCCTTTGTTTTCTCAACTTGTAAATGTACCTTTTACTAGAGTGTTTATCTTTGTTTGCTGTACTTTGAATCTAAGACAGAGGGGGGTCCTCTGAGCTCTTTAAGTTTGATTACCCTGTAAAGTTATTTTCCATCCTGATTTTACAGAGATTATTTTTACCTTTTTCTTTAATTAAAAGCCTTCTTTTTAAGAACCAGATTGATTTCTCCTTGTTTTAAGATCCAAGGGGGTTTGGATCTGTATTCACCAGGAGTTGGTGAAAGGAAGGAGGGGGGAAGGGTCAATTTCTCCTTGTTTAAGATCCAAGGAGTTTGGATCTGTATTCGCCAGGAAATTGGTGAGAGGTTTCTCAAGGCTTCCCAGGGAGGGAATCCATTGGGAATGGTGGCAGCGGGACCAGAGCTAAGCTGGTAGTTAAGCTTAGAAGTTTTCATGCAGGCCCCTACATTTGTACCCTAAAGTTCAAAGTGGGGATACAGCCTTGACAGACCTGCATCATGCAGGAGGTCAGACTAGATGACCATAATGGTCCCTTCTGACCTTAAAGTCTATGAGTCTATGAGATCACTGAGGCCGATTACCACGATGTGAGAGAGCACATCAATGTCCTAGTCCGCATCTAGGCATGCATGCAGCCCTAACCCTCCTCGCCCCAAGAGCCCGCACCAAACAACTTCCTTCCCAAAATAAAAGCTGCTTACTGGGCACCTCCTCTGGTGTTTGTTCTTCCCCAAGCACCGTCCACTGTGACTGGCTGCCTTCCTCCTGGCTTGAAAACAGCTCCTGGCTGCATGCATCTAGGGATGCCGGGCTGTCCCCCTCCTTCTCAGCACCCTCGCTCCCGCTTTCCCTCCTCCTCCTGCCTTGTTGAACTGGGCTCTGAAGTGTCCATGGTGGTCTTCGGAGTGGAGGTGGGGTCGCCCCCAAGTATTGCGTCCAGCTCTTTGTAGAAACAGCAGGTCGCGGGGGCAGCACCGGAG
Source organism: Terrapene triunguis (assembly GCF_002925995.2). Classification (NCBI taxonomy): domain Eukaryota; kingdom Metazoa; phylum Chordata; order Testudines; family Emydidae; genus Terrapene; species Terrapene triunguis. The sequence continues at coordinate 16,092,390 of NW_020664448.1, forward strand.
TGGCGGTTTGCCTCGCGAGCTTTGCGGTAGGCATTCCACAGCTCCTTCACTTTAACCCTGCACTGCGGTGCATCCCGGTCATGGCCCCTTTCCATCATGTCCCTTGATATCTGCCTGAAGGTATCGTAATTCCTACGGCTGGCGCACAGCTGGGACTGGACAGCTTCCTCCCTCCAAACACTGATGAGGTCCAGCACCTCGCCATTGCTCCATACTGGGGATCACCTGGCACATGGAGGCATGGTCACCGGGAAAGATTCGCTGAGAGCACTCCACGCCTGGCTGAGCAAACAGGAAGAGGATTTTCAAAATTCCCAGACAATTTAAAGGGCGGGTCTGACGGTTGGTCACCTGAGGGAAGGGCAGTAGAGTTCAAAGTGATGACCAGAGTGGCTAGAACAGGCCTTGTGGGACACTTCTGGAGGCCGATCAGAGTGCATTAATAGACCAGGGCATCCACACTGGTGCCGCAGCACTCCAGCCGGGGTGCAGCAAGCGTTGTGCTTCTCGTGGAGGTGGATTACGAGGAGCGCTCCAGCCGCAGAGTCCAAGTGCTCTACATGCCTTGCCAGTGTGGATGTGTCATGAGTTAGGGCGCCCGGGGCTGCTTTAATACGCTCTAACTCGCAAGTATAGTCAAGCCCTCAGAGGAAGTCAGGTGAAGAGGGAAGATGCTAAGGGAGAGACAGGATCAAAAAGGAACTAGGAGAAAGGTGCACTTGATAACTGGAGGACCCAATCCTTTAAATCTTGTCCCTTGCCTGTGTACCAGGTAGCATTGAATTTCACCCACGTGTAGGGTGACCAGACAGCAAGTGTGAAAAATCGGGACAGGGTGTGGGGGGTAATAGAGGCCTATACAAATATCGGGACTGTTCCTATCAAATTGGGACATCTGGTCACGCTACCCAAGTGACTGTACTGTGACTCTTACCACACAATAAGAACACTCTTCATCTCTGGCCATTAGAGGGAGCCTGTCCCGCATCCAAAGAATAAAAGCTAGCACATTAGGGTGAAGGTTGTACGTGCTGGATAATTCGTTCATCTTGTAAACCTAGCTTTTTGATGCCCCATAAATCCAGAAAGCTGAGGGAATTATGCTCTCCACTGTTGACAGGCAGAAACACTGGTGGCTGATTTTTAAGAAACTGGTTATTTTGAATAGTTATGCTGCAACGAATAGGCTATACTTCATTATGCCCCCAGCAGCCCTAGGAATGCATGTTCTATTTTTCTTTATAGGCACTTCAGAGATTGCACACAAGCCAGTGTATGGTGATAACACCTTCCTCGGGGCTTTATAATAGGATCTATCAAAATGGCCCCATGAGCAAGAGGGTCTCTGTGGAAATGGTCATGGACTAGCCCTAAGGAGGTCTGGGTTCAATTCTTGGTTTAGCCGCTGACTTCCCATATGACCTTGGAGAAGACACTGAGTGGGTAGCACTACCTTACCTCACAGGGGTGTTGTGAGGAGAAGTACAAATGATTGTGAGGTATTCCGATACTGAGGCAATAAAAGTACCATAGATAGTTCCATGTACAATTGAATAAAGTGCCTGTTGAGAGCTCCATTGAACACAGTGGGGTTCCATGGGGGTACAGCAATGTGGCTGTATGGATCACAATGCAGGAATTGGGTCCTATTTTGTAAGTCACCATGTTGCCAAGTGGTTTGACAAGTCAGTGGGGAATCAGCCCCTGCTATCATGAACCAGTTCATTTCCTTCAGTCTCTATTGTTTACAATTAAATTACTTTTGATTTTATCAAGGCAAATAGTTCTAGCTCAGCAGCCAAACACAGCCTTAATAAAGACAATATGAAAACGAAGGAAGTGATTTGGTGAGAGGTTATAACCAATCTTATAGTTTAAAATCTCTTTGTAGTGCTAAACAAGACCGGCTAACACCTGCCTAGGAAGAACTACATTACCACCCGTAAATGAGAAGCTCACACTGAGAGATGTATGCAATGAAGCAATTCTCAGTTTAGAAGTTCGTACAGAATGCTACTTCTTAAAAATATAATAAGAATAGATACCCAAAAAATTTAAATCTGCATATTGTCCTGTTACAACAAGCGGGAAGGAACATCAGGGAAGGAAAGGGATAGTATCTTTTCTGTTCCTGGCTCTTCCATTGACCTGCTATGGAACCCTGGGCAAGACACTTCACCCCTCTGTTTCCCCTCCTGCCCTGTGTCTGTCTTGGCTATTTAGATTGTAAGTTCTTTGGGACAGGGGCTACATGAGTTCATACAGCACCAAGCACAATGGGGTCCTAATCTCATTTGCGGCCTCCAGATGCTACCATCATATGAATAATACCAATAATATCACAAGATGCATTTTATATGAAACTCAATTAGTATTTAATAACAAGGTCACAAAGGAAATAAGGCTATGGTATTTCTGAAATCAAAGAACTTCTAATCAAGGCAGGTCCTTCACCCTAGATCAGAGTAGGACAGGTGCTGCAAGGGTGAAAGTCACACATGAGGACTTATGCTTCTCTTAAATCTTTAACACAGAGTTTAAGTGGTGTATGGGGTCTTGGGAAGAGCCCTGTACAAGCTGAGATTCCTCCTAGGAGAATGCATGTGGTCAGAGAGTGACAACTTTGTCTGTTAACAACAGGAGGCATTCAACTATTCCCTGAGAGATAATGTAGAGTTATATTCCAACCTAAAACCTGCTCTCTCTGCCTTGTGTGTATTTGTATATGCATGTGTATGTGAAGCCAGAGAGCCCAACTTTTGCAATTTCATCACAAGTCTCATAATATTTGGTATGTTTCCTAAAGCTTCAGCTCCTGGAATCATGTGAGACTCTCAGCTTTGAAAACAAAAAGTAAAATTTTAGCCCTCAAGATTGTGAAGAAAAGCTCAAAAACATGAGCCCTAAAGACTCAAAGCAGAAGGCAAAAAAGAACAACTCCAAATGTATTAGTTTTTTAAAAATGTAATGGTTTGTTGGGCTCCTGAGTCATGATTTTTGAATGCTTAGGGGTGGTAATGCAGACCTTGCTAGCTAAATGAGAAAAAAAAGTCTATTAGTGTATCTGTAGTATCCTCAGACTATAGCCAGTCACCACCTTGACCACTTTTCCAGGATGTTGTACCCCTTTTCCCTACCCTTTGTTTGGGGTGTCTGTCTTGTAACATTGCAAGCCCTTTGGGGCGGGGACAGGGTCTCCCTATGTGTTTGTACAGCTTCAAACACATTGTGAGTGTACCAGAAACAAATCATTGTCATCATACTTTCTGCTTTCATGTCCAATTGCATAATATAAATAATTAATAATAATTTTGCCCATCTGTGGGTTTTTTTTCATCTGTCGATCTCAAAGTGCTTGACAAACATTCATTACATTGGCTTCACAACATTGCTGTGTGGTAATTAAATCTAATTATACCTCATTTCGCAGATGAGTAAACTGAAGTCCAGAGAGAAACTAAATCTAGAATTATCAAAATTGAGTGCCTAAAGTTAAGCAGCTAAATCCACATTTAATCACTGGGAGCTGTGGGCACTCAGCACCTCTGTAACTCAGGCCATTTGTTTAAGTGCCTAAAGATGGGTTTAAATGCCTAATTTCAGTTTCCCAAATTGAAAATTTGGATTTGTCATTTGCCCAAAGTCACGCAGCAAGTCAGTAGTATGTGCAGGAATCAAGCATCCTGGCTCTGAGACTGTCCTAGTCTAACTACCGATCACAGAACTTCCCTATGCCAGTAGCCACAGATTAAAGCTATGACTCCAAATTACATGTACTGAGGCTGTAGACAATCAATGCAGTGATGGCATTTAAGGGTCTGATTCTGTCGTGTTTTGAGCCCTTTCAAATCTCATTGAAATCAGTTGGGATTGAAGGTGCTCGGCTCCTCACAGACTCAAGCACGTAAAGGGAAACAAGCAGTGAGTAAGAGCTGGGTGACTGCAAATGTGCAGAGGTCGTTCGCCTGGTAGAGACCTGGATAAAAGCAGCAGCAGCAGCAGCAGGGATGCTGGGGAGGGGTTAAGAACTGGCCTTAAAGGCAAATTATGATCTGGGAATGAGCAGTGACCACTTTCAGGTGAGCAGCAAGGGGTGTTTGCTTTAACTTGTGTAGCATTTGGGCTAAGAGAAGGGGAAAATACACACACACACACACTTCATCCCCTTACTCGATGCTGATTCTTTTTTAATACTAGTTTGGGAGGCCTCTACTGCTGCTACAACACAATTTTCTTCAACTAGAAAGCAGCAAAATCAGCTAAAACTGGTTGGTCTTTATTACAAAGCTCTTTAGACAGATGAAGAACTTTATGAGTGCTGAAAATATCCCACAAGTTGTGTAAAATCATGCCGCTTCAGTATGGGCAAGATACCAAGCTTCCAAAATGCCATGACATCTCCTCCACCACTTCTTCTAAGTGAGAGAACTTCACCGAACAGATCAGCTGGAGACTAATGGTCATTTTAAACTCCTTCAGCAAATACAACAGCCTATAGTCTAGAAGCAATCACACCACTTACTCCTTCCCCAGGGAGGCTGTTCTGCACCCTCAATTATTCAGTTATCTACCTTAAACATGTATAATAGGCTTTTCAGTTCCTGAAACTCTGGCCACAACTCCCAGGTGTGGGTGAGAGAGAAAATGGGGCAGTATAATAATCTGAAATCCCGTGGGCAAAATTCACCACTCCACTAAGTGGGTCAATGCCATTAAAGTCAACAGAACTGCACCAACTTATACCCATAGTGAATCTGGCCCAGTGTCATTAAAGCACTGGAAATACTACAATATGTCAATATAGTTTTTTAAAATCCTCTAGTCCAGGCTGTCTTCTCTGCCCTTAGGGAAAACACAAGTTGCCGCCATATTCCTTTGTCCATATAGAGGTCCATCCTGTCCTGTCACTGCTGCCTTTGAATGATCACAAACACTAGCAGACTAACCCACCCAACAGGCAGGTGCTGAGTGCCCTTAAGTTCCAGCACAATAAATGGAGTTGCATGTGGATCTCACTGTGTGCAGGTGTGTGCAGGTAGATCTGGCCAACTACACCAAAGGGGAAACACATACGTGGTGCCATTAGTCTTAGTAATGACAACATGCCAACTGGGGTAGAAAACCTTTACCCTGTCTAATGACACAGATTTCCTCCTTTAAAAAAAAGGCATGGTTGGTATAAAAGGGGCCTAGTCATTCTAACAAAGCTTCTTTCAAACAATACTCTCGTTAAAAAGTCACACATGAAAACAATTTCATCTCCAAATAGCTCTTAATCTGAGAAAGTAAGCAACAAGAAAGAGAGAAATGTTGGTTTTGTTGTACAGCACTGGACTGGGAGGCAAAAGATCTGGATTCTCTGCTTGGTTCTGCCCAGACTTCCTGTGTGATCTTGGGAAAGTTACTTAACTATCTCATGCCTCAGTTTCCTCATTTGTATAATAAGGATAACACTGCTCT
>NW_020664448.1:16098249-16207945 GCF_002925995.2 Terrapene triunguis
TAGCGTTGTAAAGTTAAACTCTTTAATGCTTGTGAGATACAATGATTATCACCATAGAGAAGCCTATAAATAATGTCCCTTGAAGTCATAGAGAAACCTATAAGTAATGTCCCTTGAAGTTCTGTACAAGGATCAGCCTTATTTATTATTTATTTATAGATACATGAGTTACCACAAGTGATTAGGATCACAACTCCCTGATTTTGTTCTTTTTTAAATAGACTTTTGAAGCTGAATGCACTTCACTTACTCAGTCATTTGGCAATTTAATATAATCTCTCCTTTGAACATGCAGTTCCTTCTAGTAAACTATTAAACACCTTCTTTCTTGTTATTGGACTATTGATTCCATTACAATCCTCAAATCCAAGTTGTTCTCTCTCCTATGATCAGTTATTCTAAAAACTTGGGTCTAAATTCAGCCCTGGCATAAGTGGGTGTATCTCTCTTGGACCTCATTGTAGTAGTTACTGGGCTTGGGTAGGTCATGCACTAGAAAAGAAGAGACCTGTAGGACTGGGCGATTGGTTCAGATAAAATTGGAGCTTTCTCCCTCCCTCCCATCTGCCCCTCCACACAGCTGAGCCTTTAGCTTATTTTAGAAAACAAGCTGAACTAAAGCTTTTAGGGGGCAAGATTGTCCAGCAGATAAGGGGTCTCAGTTGGGAGCAGGAGAGTTGAATTCTATTTTCAGCTCTGCTACTGACCTACTGTGTGACGTTGGGCAAGTCCTTTCACCTCTCTGTCCCTCAATGTCACCATCTGTAAAATAGGGTTACGATACCTTCCTTTGTAAAGTGCTTTGAAGCCTTTTATGAAAAAGGTTAAATATTATTATTTGCAGTTCTGATATGCTTATATAACACTTTTGACACTTCCTTCGCACTAACGCTTTGGTCCCAGTAACCTTTACACTGCCAGGTTCAATCAGGAACGAGTCCTGGAAATAGCCATGTACTGCAAGAAAAGCTTTTCTCACAGAATTTCTATCCAGGATTAAAAGTAGAAATGCTGGAATTCTTGTGAGAATGGCTGTTTTCATGAGATTTCCATCTGAATTGTGTAAAGTCAAAAAGATTGGAGTAATTCAAATAAGCTTTGCCTAAGCATCCCAGCCTACAAAGAGAATCTGGCCTCTGAACATATTGAAGTTCATGCACTGCCAGAAATGCCTGTCCCTCAAAAAATAATTAAAATTAAATATAGTGAGTGAAGTTATTTTTAATTAATGTAATAGTTGGTAGTTAGTATGTGTCTGTGCCTGGGAAAACAGAGACAGAAGGATGCTCTTGCAGTTAAGGATTTGGAACATAATCATTCAATTCCTGACTCTGACACAAGCTTTCTGTGTGACCGTGGACAAATCACAATCTATTTCTTCCTCAGTTCCTCTTCTTTAAAAAGCGGGTTATAATTGTTCCTTTCTCCCACTCTTTGTCTTGTCTGTTTAGACTGTAACTTTCTCAAGGAAGGAACTGTCCCTTACCATGTGTATATACTACACCTACTACAATGGAGCGCCGATCTTGAACCCTCTTTTTCAGAAGCACAAAAGGAAAAAAGAGGAAACTATTTAAAAAAATACTCTTTAAAAACAAAATATCTAATATTTTTGAGAGGAAACTGATGGGAACTAAATTTGCAAGTCACTTAGTGGATTGTGGGTGGGTCAACTTTTGTGGCCTGCATCATGCGGGAGGTCAGACTAGATGATCATAATGGTCCCTTCTGACCTTAAAGTCTATGAGTCTATGAGTCTATGGATAAAGCAAATTATTGGAATATATGAGAATGACATTTAGGAAGTCAAGGTCTTCTTTTTGGGAATTCAAAAATCTGGGGCTTTTCTGTAAATAGATGTGGTTCAAGAAAAGCAGCTCCTGTAGTCAGGTAATCATACCAGAGTTTGGAAATTCCTTTAAAGGCTCATTTCCAAACTGGTGCTTGAAACATAGTCATTCATGACTTTAAAATGTTTTTTTTCTCTAACAAAACTTAAAAATACCCAAACCCTGCACAAGTTTTGGATTTGAAACGTGTGGAAAAAGCTGTAGGATGGCTCCTCCATGACTGTTTTCTAAAAGGTCTGAGGACATTCTGATTGACAAAACAATTTAAATCCATTGCTTCACTGCCTGGGGAAGTTCCCAAGAATTTCCCAGATGTCAGGGCAAAACAACTGTTCTTTCATCTTTTTCTGAATCATAATGTGCACCTTAAGGAATGTTAGACATGCCTCAGTTTAATGATGCAACAAGGTAGTGAAGCATTAATGTATACAAGGCTGCCAGGTCTAGTAACTGCTGAAGCCAGACTAAGGTGTTTTCCAATATATGGTGCTAATCACATCCACACATTATTGCTGTTATACAAATAACTATCACAGTAAGGAGCAAGGAAATTGATTTACAATTCAGTTGTTATTCCAGCAAATATACATCTGGGGCCTAATCTTGCTCTTATGATAATCAGTGGCAAAACTAGAATTTACTGATCCTTGATCCTTCCCTGCTCCCTCCCGCGTAGAGCTGGCCCTCCCCCAAGCCCCTCTCCTTCCTCCTGTTTGGAGCTGCCTTCTGGAACCCCTCTTCTTCCCTCCCCTCCTTCCCGTGTGGAGCTGTTCCCCCCTCCCCCACACACACACACAAAGCCCCTCTCTTTCCCTCCTGTAGCTGTATATATAAAGGTTAATAAAAATTGAAATGAAAAAATGTAAAACTCATTAGTTTAAAAAAAGAGGAAAGGAGATAGTAAAGCTGCCGGGGTAAAATTCAGCCTATGCGGATGCCAGTACATGGCCTATGCCCTGCTTTAGTTCCACTTAAGCTGTATTTTGATGGCTTCATTGAAATTTACATAGTGCACAGGTTGCATTTTACCCTCAGAGAAATACTCTATATAAAGTTTTCATACTGAAATATAAACAGACCTTGTTTTCATAGGTTATATAGTAAGGACCCAATATTGCAAACTGTGACTCACATGAGTAACTCAGACTTAGGCACATAGTGCAATTGAGCTCAATGAAACCACTTGCCGGAGTATGGGGTATTCTGAGAGTTAGGATTTCCTTGATCATGAGTCTGCCTCTCTTTCTTGTTCTTATAAATTTGAATGTGAAGTGACAACCCAAAGTTAACTTTCTGACAGCTTTGCCATCTCCATTCCCCCATTTTTTCATTCTTTCTAATGATGAATGTTGGAAACATAGTAATATAATTTGGGATTGTTTGAATAGCTGAGCGATGAGCTTTAAGCAGTGGAAGCGGAAGGTGATTATTAACAACAGCATTTTAAATGGGCTGGAGTAGAATGAAGTGAGATGTTAGGTAGCCAGACAGAAAGTCTTTGAAGTAGAAGAGGTGAGAAAGGAGCAAGACTTTTAGGATTGGAATGCGACTTGTGGGTGCACCTCAACTCTCAGGATCAAGCCTCCTGTTTGCACAGCCTTTATAATGTTATCAGTAATCAGGGCCGGCTCTGGCTTTTTTGCCACCCCAAGCAAAAAAGCCTCCCGCCGCCCCCCGCCCCCTGGCGGGGAGCACGGCAGGGGAGGGTGCTGAGCCCGGCCGCGGCCCCGCTCTCCCCGGCCAGCCGGAGCGCTGGGGGAGGGCAGCGAGCCCGGCCACGGCCCCATTCTTCCCGGGTGAGCGCCGCCCCCCTCCAGGTGCCGCCCCAAGCACATGCTTGGAGGGCTGGTGCCTGGAGCCGGCCCTGTCAGTAATAAATAAAAGAAATGTGGAGAATCTATCAGTTAACTGATTGGGATAATGAACTTCATTTGTATCAGGGGACAGCAGCGCTGATAGCTAAACATTAAACCATATCAGCAGCACTGAATCAAAAGTGGTTGGGGGGAAAATAAGAGGGAGAATTGTCTGATCTTGAAAATAAGAGGATAGTTCATCCTTTGGACTATACTTGTCTTTCTCTTATCAACAGTGGTTTTAATTTTCATTCTCCTGGGACTTAACTATGCCTCCTGGGCTTTCGAGATTATTTTAAAGATACATATATATGCATTATAAATAGGAATATTTAACATAAAGAAACTCATAAAGCTACTTCAGTAAAAGCAGTCTGCATTGTTTCTGGGTCAGATGAGGTCAGTCTCATTCAAGTGCTATGAAACTGGGTTGGTTTGTGGTTTACTTGTTTTTTTCAATTGCTCTATTGGTGATTCCGAGAACCACAGACATTAGAGATGGAAAAGGCCTTTTCGGTAATCTAATCCACCCTCTTGCCAATGCAGGATTGTTACCTACAGCAGACTGAGGTCAAACAGGCTAAACATTATGGGTGAGATTTTCAAAAGAGACTGAAACTTGCTGTGCTCAGGGGGATGGTTTTTCACTCCCCTGAGCGAGAAAGTTGCAGCAATGTAAAGCGCCAGTGTAGACAAGGCCTTAGGAACACAAGCCTAAGTCCCCACTGAAAGTCAGTGGGGCTTGTGCTCCTAAGGCCAGACTTTTAAAGGTATTTAGGTGCTTGAAGATACAGATAGGCACCTAATGGGATTGAAATCAATTGTAGTTAAGTGCCTGGGCACTTTCGAAAATCCCAGTAGATGCCTATTTGCATCTTTAGCTGTGTAAATACCTTTAAAAATCTGGCCCTAAATACTTTTGAAAATCCCACCCTATAGCTCCAGAGACTTCCTCATCGACCTCTTCCAGGCATTCACCAAGTTGGTCATTTATAAGTTCAGCAAGAGCCAGCTGGGCTGATGAGTTGGACACCGGGATTCAGTTCCTGGCTCTGACTAGATTTCCTCATGTCACTTAATGAATAATAATCTCTCTGTGCCTCAGTTCCCTTATCTGTAAAATGGACAAAATACTCCCCTATCTCAAAGTTCTCTTATGAGGATAACTCTATTGATGTTTGTGAGGCACTCAGATATCACAGTGATGGGAGCCATCTATGTATCTAGATCAGGCATTTTCAAAGTGGGGGGTCGGTCACCCTGGATGAGCACAGACAGTGGTGGATTACCGCATCGGCCCATGGGGCCCATGCCTGGGGGCCCCCAAAGCCGGAACTCTGGCTCCATCTTCTCTGGCTCCTCCTCTCCCTCCCCCCGGGGCCCTGCTGCCCTGCTCCTCCTCTTCCCCCTGGCCAGGCCAGATGCAGGAGCTGTAAAGTAAGCATATCCTCCCTCTCTCCTGTGCTGAGCTGCCCCCCCCAAACCTCTCTCCTTCCCCCCGCCCCGAGTCCATCTCCTTCTCCCCTCCCCCGAGCCCCTCTCCTTCCCCCTTCCTTCCTGCATGGAGCTGTCCGCCCCCGCCCCCCCAGCCCCTCTCCTTTCCTCCATGTTACACATGAGTATATTGAAACACACAGAGGTTAAGTGAATTGCCTACACTCAAGCACAAAGTGAATCAAGTATCACTGCCCGTCTCCAACACTTACCAATAGACACTACTGTTTTCATGAAAAACCTCATGACTCAGCTATTACAATGTTTGGCACTTAGACAGAGTTCTCTGGCACAATGCTGTATTATGTGTACAGACTGCTGCAGCTGTCCACACTCACTCACCTGAAACTACAGGCTCCAAAACTACTGTCGCAAGTATCAGCAGGGTTATTCATTCAAAACCAAACAATGTATTGACAAGAGGACAACTTTAAGTGTATTGAACCATTTATTTTTATTCATATTTATTTCTATGTTGCCTATTTTATAGTAGTGTTTGATTCTTTGACATGTAAAGAGACAAGGCTCTTTCCATGAGCAGCTTACAATCTAGTATTTTTCCAATAAATACATAGTTTATAGTCAGTGTTTTAAAACTTCAAGCTGCTTTATAAAAGCTAAATAATTACTCCTCACTCCCTGCTGGGAGGTAAGTAAGTAAAAATCATTTTATGATGTGGAAACTCAGACAATGCAAAGTTATGCAATGAGCAAAGATCATCTAGCGAGGAAGAGAACTCATTTTTCTGGCTCCACAGCCTGTGCTCAGACGCTCTGACTACATCAGCTTCTCAGACCACTTAAAAAGGAAAATTTACATTTCATATCTAAGTTACACGGGAATAATTGAAGTATTTTAAATCATTACATGGTTTTCTTTATTAAACCAGTTGCAATAAGATAGGCCATTCTAACTCATTTAAAACAATAAAGGCAGTAAAATAAAGTGCAGCAACTGTACATGGTTCCTTTTTTATCTTCAATAAATAGTTGGTTTCCCCGATAGCTGTTTTTTAAAAAACACTTTTCCAGACAGCCCAGTACATTGTATATAAGCTATCTAGGCTTTTCTCTGCTCTCCTCTCACCCTCTCTCAGATTCATTCCTTCTCTATTTGAATGGGTCTTTTAGACAGCCAAAATTTCCCTTCTCCTTTAAATATATATACACATTGTTGCTTTGCTCCCTGTATTTGTAAACAGACCTTCCCGTCTAGGGGTCCCACAAACTCCTCTTTTGCCCCCCCCCATGCCCAGTTTTGCCAAAAAGATTGGGAAGTCTGGGGCAGGGCTTAAAAAGGGGACTGTCCTGGCCAAAACAAGATGTGTGGTCACCCAAGACTGTAGTAAGAGCTGCCCAGGGAGTCCGGGTAGCTGTGGGGAGCCCCGGAACCTCCACCTGCCCTGGGCGAGGAGCCAGGGTACCTGAGAGCAGCCCCTGGCCCATGTCCCTGCCCCCAGGGCATGTCGTCTACAACAGTGGAAGGTCCAGGGCTCCCCACAGCAGCCCAAGCTCCCTGGGCAGTTTTTACCCATGGCCTGACTTCCAGCCAGGCTAGGAGGCAGGGCCGTGGGGCGAAGGGGAAGAGCAGCGGGCAGAGCCCCATGGTGTGTGTGTGTTGGGGCAATGTTCTTTGTGCCCAGGACCCCAATAAATCTTAATCCACCTCTGGGGAAGGAATGTATTCTGGGAGGGCATGAGACGTTTTAGAAAAAAAATATTGTGACATTGCATCCCATTTTCATCATAGTAATATTATTATGATATGATTATGGCATAATTATGATGCATTTTGTACAAGATAAGTCATGTGAGGTGTCTGAAAAAGTTATGATTTGCTGAATATAATTATCCTATTTGTATGCATGTGTCATTTTTGTATCTGAAGTTATGAATATTGACTAAGGATCTGTATTTCAAATGGGATTACTCTGGAAAACACTCACAACCAGTCTTTCAGGTACAACAATGAAGAAGCCAGACAGTGCTGATGGCCCATCAACAAAGACAGTGGACACTGGAAGAAATTCACCTTCCTGTGAACGTTCCAGACAGCCTGGTAAGTAATGGCTGCTATGACTCAGCAAGGTATGCAAAGGCCGGTGACCAGGCCACATGACTTTGGACTCCATCTTGGGATGTCAGTGTTTTTCCACAAACTGAGGTTTGGGACAAAGAGTTCCCACCATATGCTAAAGCTATATAAGGCAGAGAGTGACATCATCGTTGGTTCTTCACTCCCCACACAAGAAGACTCCTGGAAACACCTGAGGAACAAAGACTGAACTGGGGGAAGTGCTGGACCCAGGCTAAAGAGATTTCTAGCCTGTGTATGAAAACCTGGGGATTCCAAGCTGCAAAGCAAGTGTAGCTTGTGCTTTAAGAATCTTCAGCCTGCTTGTATCATCTGCCAGGGTGAGAATTTGCTAATTCGTATCCCATCTTTCTAGTGTTTTAGGCTTAGTTTGCGTTTTTGTTTATTTGCTAGGTAATCTACTTTGAGCTGTTTGCTATCACTTATAATCATTTAAAATCTATCTTTTGTAGTTAATAAACTTGATTTTGCTTTATCTAAACCAGTGAGTTGGAGTGAAATGCATGGGAAATTGTAGGTCAAGGGGCAAAGGCTATTGCATATTCCTCTCCACATTTGGGGGAAAGGGGTTGAACTCTGTGAGCTTACACTGTACAAATCCCTGTGCAGCGCAAGACGGTATAATTTTGGGTTTATGCTCCAGAGTGGGTGCGTGCCTGGGGAGCTGAGACTTACCTTGGCTGTAGCATTTCTACTGTTGGCTTCATGCAGAGGCTGGTCAAAGACCCTGCATGTAACTGCAGCTGGTGTGTCCCTACCTGTGTGAATGCTGGTGGAAGTGTAGGACTGGGAGCGGGTCTGCAGTTTTTCACAGCAGCACAATGAGAGAGGGAGCCCAGGCTGGTGGGTCAGAGGGCTCAGTGGCACCCCAGTTCCAGGCAGCACCCCAGGGGGAACCCGTCACAAATACTGTGCACATTTTACACGTGGGGAACGGACAGGACTGGGACAGGGACAGGTTGGAGGGGATGGGGCAGAAGAGGTCACATTTGGGGAGAATAGGCAGAAGTGTCTGTGACCCTTAGAGAACACTTCACTCCCCCTCTCTCCGCCAAGCATGGAATGGAATTCAAGATTCCTGAATCACACCATTCTTCTGCTGTCAGCAACATTCTGTGAAACCCACTGTCAAAATGCATGGTTCAGTGCTCACTAGTGCTGGTCCATATGGAGGATTACAACCTACTATTACTATCAGTTACATCATTAGCTCAAGTGGTAAAGATCTGTGAGGTGCATCTAAAATGTTCCAACCCTGCCGATGAACCATTTTGGTGTCAATATGATGCCACATGAGGGAATTTCTGTTTTTTCAGTTTGCTTTTTTGAAAACCTAGGGAATTATGTACATGCACCACATTAAAAGAACACGATTAAGACTGCAAAGTCTAGCACCCAAAAGTAAGGAAATGTAAGAATTCAAGCTGCTTGTGCAATCTCAGTTTGACCCCTTTGCATGTATTCATTGTGATACAGCCGTTAATTATATGTAGGGTTGGCAACAGTCTCATATTACAAGGGACATCCCTTATTTAAATAGAAAATTGCCTGTCTTGTACTAAATCAGCACAGGACACCTTTTATCCAGTATTTCAACAACAGGGGGCTAGTACTCATGGGTGTATCTTTCTGGTAGAGCCCTAGGGTTGCCAACAGTCCTTTATTAGAAGGGATGTCCCTTATTTCTTCATTTCTGTACAACAAGATTGGGAGTTGCTGAGTGCTGCAAAAAGCAGCAAGAAATACCCCTGGCAAATACATGGGGGAAGAGGCGGGGTGAGGCATTGGGGGAATGGGTGGAGTGGGGGCGGGGCAGCACCCCCTGGCAGATTAGAAACTCGGCGCCTATGATTTCATGGTTAAGGCAGTTGAATGCTGACCTAGAGAATTGGATTCTGTTCCTGTCTCTGCCCCAGAGTTCTAGATGTGATGCTGGGCAAACCAAACTGTTCACAGGTGGTCACTCATTGTGTGTTCCTTATTTTCTGGTTGCCCAACTTGAGACCCTGGAGACTGATTTGTAGAAGTGCTGAGTACTCATGTCTGCAATGAAAGTTGCACTTTGAACATATGAAATACTATATAATATTAACTCCTTTGAAAAATCAGGTCCTGGGAATCTCATATGTGGCACCCAAAATTCCTTTCTGTGCCTCAGTTCCCCATCTGTAAAATGGGGATAAGACAACCATCCTTATCTCACAGGCGTGTTGTAAATATAAATTCATTAATGTTAGTAAACCACTCAGATACCATGGTGTTGAGCACTACAGAAAAACCCAGGAGGAAATTAATAATTCTGTTTTCAGGGAAGTGTTTGAATAGTGCGCAGTAAATAAGGCATGGGACCACACGCTGAATAATGGGGAAAAACAAAATATTAAACAGCTGTGCATTAAGTGAGCATCATCCATCCTGCATACTGAGTGAGGCATAGTTCTATGGAAAATAGGGGATCATGTAATTAAAGATTGTATCAAAATGAATATGCAAAAGGGGCTAAATTAAAATAGAACAGCCAACCTTAATTCTGACATTTCCTAACTTGAGTGCTTGTCATTGCAATCTTAATAATGTCCTTTTAACATTGTTTGTTTGTTGTTGTATTCCAAATACATTTTGCATATATAATTGTGTGTGTGTGTATTCTCCTATTATAGACAATTAGGCCTGGATGTTCAAAAGTGACTAATAATATTGGATTAGGGTTGCCAGATGTCCGGTTTTCTACCAGAGCATCTGGTTGAAAAGGGACCCTGGCGGCTCCGCTCAGCATTGCTGACCAGGCCGCTAAAAGTCTGGTTAGCAGCACTGCTGGCGCAGCGGGGATGGCAGGCTCCCAGTCCGGCTCTGCGCGGCTCCTGGAAGCATCCCTCCAGCTCCTAGATGGAGGGAGGGCCACAGCGGCTCCGCGTGCTGCCCCCATCCCGAGCGCTGGCTCCATTGGCCAATAGGAGCTGCAGAGCCTGAGCTCAGGGTGGTGGCAGCGTGCGGAGTCCCTGTGGCCTAGGAGCTGGAGGGACCTGCCAGTTGCTTCTGGGAGCTGCCTGAGGTAAGTGCCGCCCAGCGCCTGCACCCCAACTTCCTCCTGGGCCCCAACACCCTGCCTCAGTCCTGAGCCCCTTCCCACACCCAAACTCCTTCCCGGAGCCCGCACCTCCTCTTGCACCCCAACCCTGTGCCTGAGTCCAGAGCCACCTCCCGCACCCTGAACCCCTCATTTCTGGCCTCAACCCAGAGCCTGAACCCCCTCCCACACTCCAACTCCCTACCCCAGCCCGGAGCCCACGCCCCCAGCCAGAGCCCTCAGCCCCTCCCACACCCCAACCCCCTGCCCCAGCCGATGAAAACGAGCGAGTGAGTAAGGGTGGGGGAGAGAGAGCGATGGAGGGAGGGGGACAGAGTGAGTGGGGGCAGGGCCTCGGGGAAGGGGGCGGGGCAGGGCAAGGGTGTTTGGTTTTCTGCGATTAGAAAGCTGACAACCTTATGCTGGATGCCTCCATTTTTAGGGGTCCAACTTGAAAAAATGTAAAGGGGCCTGATGTTTAGAAAGTGCTGAGCATCCACCCTATGAAAATTAGGATTGTTCTCAACTGTGCAGTGGCTAGTAGGGTGATCAGATGTCCCAATTTTACAGGGACAGTCCTGATATTTGGGGCTTTGTCTTATATAGGCATCTATTACCCCCTCACCCTCTGTCCTGTTTTTTCACACTTGCTACCTGGTGACCCTAATTTCTAGTGACTTAAAGTTACTAAGCAAAGTCTAAGAGTCTAGATTTAAAGGTCTAAAGAAATGATGAAAAGCAAATATTTAAAAAAAAAAAATGTGGATGTGATGAGGACCAAAAAAACCTGGCCTAACATTACAAACCACACTTTCTGGTAAAAGTGGAAGAAGGACTAACAAGCATCCAAACTTCCCAAAACACTGATTTGTTGTAGCCTGAAAGGCAAACAAAAATAAGCCAGTTACACATTCATTGAAGGGCTGGCAAAAGTCCTGTCACCATAGCAACCCCCTCAATGGGCCTGTTTTGCTTGCACAAGCTTTCTTGTCTACCCCACCCCCAAACTGCTGAATAGGAGGAGCTTTGCTTTGTCCATTCCTTATTTATAACTTGTTGAGAGCTAAAGGGAGGGAGGGGTGAGCCATCTCTGCTGCACGCTTGCTGCCTGAGTTGCAATTACACCTACAAATGCCTTCTGTGTTGTATGGTGGCTGCATGCTGGCTCTTAAATTCCTTTGGCTGTTTGTGTTAGTAGAAGCAACTACCAGAACCTATTATGTTGGGATTGTGGAGGAGAACTGGGACTATGCTCCAACTGGGAAGGATCTGATTACAGGACAAAGCCTCACAGAAGATGAGTAAGTCCCTCAGGTTTCTGGTAAATCAGATCTCATGATGTCTCGAAAGAAAAATTCTTAGGTCACCGATGTTGTCTTAAAATGTCTTAAGTTTGTGCCCTCACTGGACTTTAGTTAAAAAAACAACAAACTTTTGCTAGTGTGGCTGCAATATACATTTAAGGCTGGATATGACTTCTGTTCAAGTCAGTGGAGAGACTCCCACTGAATTGAATGGGAGTTGGATCAGGCCTCTGCTGTTGTCTAAAATGATTTCTCTCCCTTATTACTGATAAAATAGGGGTGGGGTGCAGGGACTGGATACGTGCAGTGATGTTTATTGCAGGGTGAATTTCAGGTGTTGACAGTTCTCAAAAAGGATTTAAAGGTTTTTTTTATTGCAGCTTTGCTTTACAAGGATTCATGTGGGAAATCAGGTATTTCTGTGAGCGCTGGCCCAAGGTGACGTCACAGTTCTGCCACCACTAAGCACAGCTTTTCCACAATGAAAACTGAAGAGAATCTTTTGTAAACTGATGAAATTTGACAAATTGGAAAAACTGGTTTGAAATCAATAAGGACAAATGCAAAGTACTGCACTTAGGAAGGAAAAAACAGATGCACAACTACAAAATGGGGAATAACTGGTTAGGTGGCAGGGCCGCCCAGAGGATTCAGAGGACCTGGGGCAAAGCAATTTCAGGGGCCCCTTCCATAAAAAAAAATTGCAATACTATAGTAACATGTATTTCGAAATGTAAAAAATATTCAGTGAAATACATTCAAATTCAAATTTTTAATAATTTGAAAATACATGAAATACATTATTTAAAAACATTAAATGCTTTAATGGTATGTATACATTTGCAATTACATAATGGGCTGTCGCTGGGTGATGGTGATGGTTGGTGCCAATGGGCTGTCGCTGCCTGGGGGTGGCGCTACTGTTGCCCAGGGCTGGGTGGGGAGCTGGGCTCTGGGTCGGGGGGTGCCCGGCTCAGAGGGGCTGGGCTCGGAGCTGGGGGTCAGGGCTGGGGGGTGGGATGGGGTCGGGGGAGTGTCCGGTTCAGAGGGGCTGGGCTCGGAGCTGGGGGTCAGGGCTGGGGGGGGGATGGGGTCGGGGGGGTGCCCGGCTCAGAGGGGCTTACCATGCCACTTACCCCCACTGCCCCCTCTCCCAGAGCCTCAGCGAGCCACGTCCAGGAGCTCCTGCCGCTTGGCCCGCTGGAGCTCGCAGCCCTGCCCCCTTACCACGCAGCTCCGAGCGGGAGGACCTCAGGCCCCGCCCGAGCCACTGCAGCGCTGTCCAGGGCCGCTCCTGGACGCGGCGTGTTGAGGTGCCGGGGGATGGGGGAAGGCGAAGGCGGAGGCGGGGGGAAGCCTCCGACATTCTCGTGGGGGCCCCTGCGGGGCCCGGGACCTAGGGCAAATTGACCCACTTGCCCCCCTCTCTGGGCGGCCCTGTTAGGTGGTAGTACTGCTGCTGAAAAGGATCTGGGGGTTATAGTGGATCAGTAACTGAATACGAGTCAAGAATGTGATGCGGTTGCACAGAAGGCTAATATTCTGGAGTGTATTAACAGAGATATGATAAAAAAGACACAGGAGGTATTTGTCTTGCTCTGCTTGGTACTGGTGAGGCCTGAGCTGGAATACTGTGTCCAGTTCTGGGCATCACACTTTAGGAAAGATGTGGACAAATTGGAGAGATTCCAAAGGAGAGCAACAAAAAGTTTAGGAAACCTGACCTATGAGGAAAGGTTAAAAAACTGGGCATGTTAACTCTTGAGAAAAGAAAAGTGAGGAGAGACCTGATAAGAGTCTTCAAATATGTTATGGGCTGTTATAAAGGGGACTGTGATGAATTGTTCTCCATGGCCACTGAAAGTAGGACAAGAAGCAATGGGCATAATCTGCAGCAAGGGAGATTTAGGTTAGATATTAGGAAAATCTTTCTAACTATATGGGTAGATAAATTCTGGAATAGGCTTCCAAGGAGGTTGTGAAATCCCCATTATTGGAGGTTTTTAAGAAGAGGCTGGACAAACATCTGTCAGGGATGGTCTAGGTTTATTTGGTGCTGGCTGAGCGCAGGAGGCTGGACTTGACGACTTCTCAAGGTCCCTTCCAACTCTACATTTTTATGATTCTATGTGGAACCACGGAAGTTAGAGATGGGAAAGACTTATTCAAGGTTCAAAAGCACATGTACAAGTGGGATGAGAAGAAGATGGTCCATACAAACATACTGTATACTGCGCATATAGGCCTTGGTTCAGGGAACCACGGAAGTCAGTGCTTAAATTTAAGCACACGAGTATTCCCACTGAAGTCATGTGCTTAAATTTAGGCATGTGCCTAAGTACCTTGCTGAGCTGTGACCATAGTATTGTGATGTGTATATTCTTCTTACACACACAGCTAAGCTTGATTCTCCATCCATTACACTCCATGGAAGACCTCTAGAGGAGCAGGAATCCCTTAGGCCCTGGGAATTGGCGTACTGGTTATACTTCTGAACATTGTGTGTTTATTGAAGTCCACATGGGGACATATTAAAGTTTTATTAAGAAAATTAAGGGACCTTCCCCCTACTCTAGAGAGCAAGTGTGGGACTATGCACAGGGATGTGGGTAGGGCTTGGGAGAAAATAGGATTCTGCCCAGGTTTAGGAGTCCACACTAGTAGACCTTGATGCCAGTTCAGAACTTTGTATTGTTGTAGAAGTTAGAGATGGAAAAGACCTATAGAAAAGCTATCTAGGCAATGCCAAGCCAATACAAGATTGTCCCCTACATCCCTAGTGATATGTTCATGATAGTTTGAAAAGTCTCAAGCAATACAAGAAAAGTATTTTTTTTAAATAACTTTAGGTGGAAGCCGTATGCAATTTTACAGATAATTACCATAAAAGTACCAGAAATGCAGTATTAGCAAGTGAAAAAAAATGAACTTATCACTTTTTGTTTTAGCGTGGATGTGATGGTTACGGAGAAGGAGTGAAGAAATGGCATAACATTCTATAACCACTGTTTCTGGTAAAAGAGGAATGACTAACAAATGGAACTGTTCAAACTTGTGAAGAAAATGTGCAAATTCATTCACACTCCCAGAAATCTCTCCATTTTGCAGAATTTTGTAAAACAGTAGTTTGACTGCAAAACTATAAAACTACACATTTTCAAACAGCAACTTCACTGAAAAATGGACTTTTTTTTCACTCAGAAAATTACTGACATTTTAGTGAGAAAAAATAATAGTGCCAGGGTGATAGAACTGAAAATGGTCCCATCTTCCTGTGAGCATTTTGGGAAACAGGACCAGTTTTGATTTAGCAACAAAATGTTCAGTACTTGAGTACTTAGAACTGTATTGCAACCATTTCACCCCACTCTGCTAATGGGCATCCAAACTTAAGAAACACAATGAGGTTGTTTTCTACTAGTTTCACAAGAGCTTTGCAGATGCAACCCATTGTTGATTGTCTGTTACGTTTCCCCCTGCTGTGACTGATTCATAAATAATATGAGTCTGCGACAGTAGTGAGACAAGAAAGGGCTTTGTGTTTTTGCTCAAGCGGGGAGGTTGTGCAATTAGTTCAGGAGGTCCCAGGTTTTATTGCCTAGAGTTATCAAGAGAGTCATTACACATACCTAGACTGCATGGTGGTGGTTTGTTCTCCACACGTGAATATATTTCAGAGTTTGTTATTTGGAAGGGAGTAGGGTGGCCAAATCTTTCACTGGGAAGGCTACTGCAGTTGTGTTACATATTGGAATTTCTCACTGCCCTGCTCAAGATAGCGGAGGATTGCTTCCCTGCTCTCGTTCCTAAGATGGAAGAGCTCCAATGAAAGGAATTTAACTTCAGATGAGGTGCAGATATTTATAGATCTCACACACACCAGGAAGAGTTTGTATCTGTCCTGCAGAATGTAATGTTAATGGTATTTTTGCTGTCTGCCCGTGGGACTATTTGAATACTAAGCTGTACAGTTTGCTGTTTGGAGCAGGATGCCCATTCATGCACAGCACTCTCTGAATTTGGTTGCATGTACTTTAAAGTCAGTGACATTAATTCACATACCTATTTCCAAGACAGAGAAACTATCTGTTAAGGATTTTAAGTTAACTCTTTGCTTATTTTTATAGTCTAATTTTTACAGGACATTACTTCCTAAGAGTAATTGTTAAATCTTTTAAATAAGAAATTGATTGCTAAAGCTATTAAGCCATGCAGGATAATCCAGTCCCATAAAACCTTTGGATTCATGCCATTCCAGATGACCTGGACAACAGGGCAGTACTCTTTGAAAAGGCAGCGTTCTGCAGATAATAATGCTTAGTACTTACTATACACAGTCATTTTCATTTTCAAACCTTGACTGATTAATCCTCACAACATCCCTCTGATGTAGACAGGTAAGTATTATTACCCCAGTTTTACTGATGCGGAATCTAAGACATAGAGGAGGCAACCTAAACTGGTTCTCTTTGAAGGAGCTAGTGCACACAAGTTAGGGAATGTTCCTTTTGAAGCTAGCTGGTCTTCAAAGCTGGCCTGAATTCTCATCCAGCGCAGCCCTAAGAACATAAGAATTGTCATATTGGACCAGACCAAAGGTCCATCTAGCACAGTATCCTGTCTTCCAACACAGGCCAATGTCAGGTGCTTCAAAGAACAGGGCAATTATCAAGTGATCCATCCCCTGTGATCCAGTCCCAGCATCTGGCAGTCAGCGGCTTAGAGGATGGGGTTCCATCCCTGACCATCTTGGCTAATAGCTACTGATGGACCTATCCTCCATAAACGTATCTAAATATTTTTAACACAGTTATAGTTTTGGCCTTCACAACACTCCTGGCAACAAGTTGCACAGGTTGACTGTACGTTGTGTGAAGAAGTACTTCCCTTTGTTTGTTTTAGACCTGCTGCCTATTAATTTCATTGGTGACCCCTGGTTCTTATGTTATGGGAAGGGGTAAATAAAACTTCCTTACTCACTTTCTCCATGCCATTTGTGATTTTGTAGACCTCTAGCCTATCACCCCTTAGTCATCTCTTTTCCCAGTTGAACAGTCCCAGTCTTTTTAATCTCTTCTTATATGGAAGCTGTTCCATACCCTTGATCATTTTTGTTGCCCTTCTCTGTATCTTTTCCATTTCTAATATATCTTTTTTGAGATGGGGCAACCAGAAATATATACACTATTGAAGGTGTGGGTGTGCTATGGATTTATATAGTTACATTTTGATGTTTACTGTCTTATTATCTCTACCTTTGGTTCCTAACATTCTGTTAGTTTTTTTGACTGCCGCTGCACATTGAGAGGATGTTTTCAGAGAACTATCCACGATGACTCCATCTCTTTCTTGAGTGGTAACAACTAATTTAGATCCTATCATTTTGTATGTATAGTTGAGATTATATTTTGCCATGTGTATTACTTTGCACTTATCAATAGTGAATTTCATCTGCCATTTTGTTGCCCAGTCACCCAGTTTAGTGAGGTCCATTTGTAACTCTTCGCTGTCTGCTTTGGACTTAACTATCTTGAGTAATTTTGTATCATCTGAAAACTATGCCCTTGCTGTTTACCCCTTTTCCCAGATGATTTATGAATATGTTGAACAGCACTGGTCCCAGTACAGATCCCTGGGGGACACCACTATTTACATCTCTCCATTCTGAAACTGACTATTTACACCCACCCTTTGTTTCTATCTTTTAACCAGTTACTGATCCATGAAAGCACATTTCCTCTTATCCCATGATTGCTTACTTTGCTTAAGAGCCTTTCGTGAGGGACCTTGTCAAAGGCTGTCTGAAGGTCCAAGTACACTATATCTGCTGGATTACCCTTGTTCACATGTTTGTTGACCCCCTCAGAGAATTCTAAGAGATTGGTGAGGCCTTTACACAAGCCATGTGACTCTTCCCCCACAAATCGTGTTCACCTGTGTGTTTGATCATTCTGTTCTTTCCTACAGTTTCACCCAGTTTCCCTGGTACTGAAGTTAGGCTTACTGACCTGTAATTGTCAGGATCACCTCTGGAGCCTTTTAAAAAAATTGGCATCACATTAGATGTCCTCCAGCTGTTACAGAAGCTAATTTAAGTTACATACAACAGTTAGTAGCTTTGCAGTTTCATATCTGAGTTCCTTCAGAACTCTTGAGTGAATACCATTTAGACCTGATGAGTTATTATTTTTTAATTTATCAGTTCATCCAAAACTTCCTATTGACACCTCAATCTGAGACAGTTCCTCAGATTTGTCACCTAAAAAGAACGGCTCAGGTGTGGGAATCTCCCTCACATCCTCTGCAGTGAAGACTGAGGCAAAGAATGAATGTAGATTTTCTGCAATGGCCTAGTCTTTCTTGAGTGCTCCTTTAGTGCCTCGATTGTTCAGTGGCCCCAAAGCTGATTCAGTGCAGTTGTTTCACTATGAGTTAACAGATGGTTCCTATACTGTGATTGTGAAACTTGCCAATCTTAAATCAAGTATTATGACTCTTAAGATCAAAGGCAACATAAATATAATTTAAAGTGACAATCCTTGGCAAAATACTCTTTGTGACTGATGGGGGAAATAGGTGTTGACATTACATGTAACTCATAAACATTTACTGTATGGCCTGATTATCAGCATGACTAGTCTTAGTGTCCTCGGGGTGAAATATTTATTGCTGTAGCGTTTTACTCTACAATTCCTTTTGGAATTAATATATCAGTTATAGCACTTATTTTGGGGAATGGCAAGCTGAAATTAAATCAGTAAGACTCTAAAGGGCTGCAGTTTGTTCCCTTTTGATAACTCCTTGAAGTTACATTCTCCTCCTCCATCCATGTGTGTAAACAGATGTTGCCTGCTGGGGCTTAAGAATTCCTAGAAATGATAAATTGGGAAAATGAAATCAGGGATGGCCTAAGGATTTGCATGGAGCCCTTGCTGCCAGAGTCTGAACGAGGCCTTTAGGGCCTGATTTAGCAAAGTACTTAAGCATGTGCATAACTTTAAATAAGTGAATGGTCCAATTGAAGTCAATGGGACTACCAGTGGCAGTCAGTTTCCAAGCAAACAGCTGAGCAGGCAAACAAGAGAGGCTAACAGGGAAGTTCCTGTGGATGTTTGCAGGAGGGAATGTAGGATATTTTTTCTACAGGGAGTATGGGAATTTTTGTCTACAGGGACAACTCTACATACCCAACAAGGGATTGCCAATGATGGAACGTTATCATGATCTGCAAGGGATATGCCATGTTGTGGTCCTGCCTGAAGAAAGAGATGTCCTTTGCAAAAAGTGCAAGGTGATGGCTGTATTGGAGGAAAAGAGTCAAGATCTGGAAAGGCAGCTATTGAGCCTGTTTAGCCTTAGAGAAGCAAAAGAGCTCTTGGACAGCCAGATTGAGGCAGCACCGCTGCAGATCTATCTGTAGAATGAATAGATTTCCAGGGAACAGAAGAGAGTGGAAAACAGAGAGGAGAATTAGCTGTTTGTAACCAAGCAAAGACAGAGAAGCAGGATTTTACACAGCCAGAAGCAGATGGGCAATCTGTGCCCACCAGAAGAAAGAGGACTAGGTGAAATTCAATGCACGTAGAGGTATCTAATCACTTTCAGGCACTTCATGCAGTAGCCACAAAGAATATATTGGAAGATTCAGCTGAAGGGAAAGAACAGGGATCTCCACAGGACACATCTGAGGATGGATGCTCAGCCCAGCTGTTGAGAATGTCAAGCATACCCAAATGAAGACCACAGACTTTCCAAAGAAGACAGACAAACCTCAATGAGGACTTGATATTAAGGAGAGTGGACAAGACATTCTGCAGGGGACAGAAGGACAGCAAGATAGTCTGCTGTCTTCCTGCAGCAAAGACAATACACATCATTGAAAAACTGGATGGGATTCTGAAGACTGTGGGCAAGAATCCAATGGTTATCATAGAATCATAGAAGATTACGGTTGGAAGAGACCTCAGGAGGTCATCTAGTCCAACCCCCAGCTCAAAGCAGTACCAACCCCAACTAAATCATCCCAGGCAGGGCTTTGTCAAGCCAGGCCTTAAAAACCTCTAGGGATGGAGATTCCACCACCTCCCTATGATGATATACATTGGCATGAATGACATTGCTTCATGAAGCATCGAAAGCATCCAGGATCTTAGAAAGAAGAGGAAAGGTCTAATGATCTTCTCAGGGATCCTTCCTTTCCTGTGAATGAGAGAATATAGACAGCAAGAAGATGCTGGACATAAACTGTTGGCTAAGTACGTGGTATAAAATAGAGCAGTCTGGTTTTATGGAACATTGGTCCACCTAAGGGGAGAGGAGGATATGTGACTTGAGCTATCTCCATCTGAATAGAAGGGGAACCAATCTTCTGGGTAGCAGACCAGCTAGAGTAGGTAGGAGAATTTTAAACTAGCATCTATAGGACAGGGTGCTAAGGAGGAAAACACAGTAAGCTCAAGCATAAAACTCATACTCAGGATACCATGAATGTAAAAAATCAAGGCATCAAAGGATGTAAAGAGAAGAAATTCTTCAGTTGTCTACACACCAATGTTAGCACCCTGGATAATAAAAAAGAGGAATTAAAAATACTAATTTATTAAAAGAAATGTGATAAGACTGGTCTTACTGAAACCTGGTGGGATCATTCATGTGACTGGTATGTCAAAATCACTAGATACATTCTATTCAGAAAGGATAGAGTGGGTAGAAGAGAATAGGGGTGGTGGTACTTTACATTAAAGATACCATTACTGGCTTTAGAGTTACTGATAGTTCAGAAGGACAGGATCTGAAATGTTTATGCATCACAAACTAACTGATAAATCACAGGATCGGCACTACCAGGGATCTGCTATAAACCTCAAATCAGATGAGGGAACAGATGGGCAGTTCTTTAAAGATCTATGTACAACGTGTAGAAAGAAAAATTATGTTGTTGTGGGAGATTTCAGTCTGTGGAACATATGCTGGAGGTCTGATGCTACCCCTAGTTTCAATGAATGGTATAGGTTCGATCTAGACAAAGATGATAAAATTATCAATCATGACGTAGAAAAGGCAGAAGTATTCAACATATCCGTCTGTTCTATATTTAAAAAGAAGGATGATCTATTCATATTATACAGCGATAATAGCTATTCCATCAGTAGCTATGAAGGATGTTAAACTGCAACTGTTAAACATGTTTAAATTTGCAGGATCAAATAACTTTCACAGAAGAGTAGTAAAAGATTGGCCAAGGAGCACTCTAAAATTAATGATGGTTTTTAACAAATCATGGAACACTGGGAAAGTTCCTGAGGACTAGAAAAAGCTAATGTTGTTCCAGTATTTTAAAAGGAGTAAATCAGATGAGCTGGGAAACTAATAGGCCAGTTAGCTTAGCATAGATTCTGGGCAAAATGATGGAAAGGCTTATATGGGATACAATCAGTAAAAATTTAAAAGATAGCATAATTAATGCTAGTTAATATGGTTTTATGGAAAATAGTTCTTGTTAAACAGACAGCATTTTTGGCTGCTAAAGGCAACTGGGTTGACACAATATTCTTAGATTTCTGTAACCCACTTGACTAGAATTGGTCAAAAATTGTGTTCTTTTTTTTCCTTGCAAAATTTGGATTGTTTGGCAGAAATTAAAATACTGAAAAATTTCAGCCAAAACCCCAAATATTTCAATTTATAAATACTGCTGCAGTGCTTCATGGGAGTTGTAATTCAGGCCTCTCATCCTCCTATTCTCATCCATAGATCATATGGAAATTATGGGCTTGAAGGAGAAATTATTGCTGAGGTTGTTTAACTTGTGTTATGCAGGAGATCAGACCAGATGATCATAATGGCCTCTTCAGGCCTTGAAATCTACGAAATCTATTAAACTGGTGCCTGAATTAATTCATTCTCTTTTCCCATTGCTAGAGTGGGGACTGTGCTTTGCTTGCTTGCTTTTTTGGGCCTCCTGAGCAGTTGAGGATTAAGCTATGGACTTTCTTCCTTCTGGTCTTTTTGCCAAAGCGGGAATGGAGTGATGAGCTGCTGGCATTACACAGAAACCCCTAAATGGCAGGACCTCAAGCACTTGTTTGTCTTGCTTGTGCTTAAGGCCAGCCCTGATGGCATGACAACTACTGTTGCATAGGAAGGAACTTTCATCATTGTAGTACAATAGTGTAGGACCTGACTCCTCAGCCTTTATTCGGGTTGAGTAGCTCTGTGATTTGTCCCGCTGAGTTCAGTGGAACCACTTGCATGAATAGTAAGCACCAACTTTTGCATAACTTTAAAAAAGAGTATTTTTGTCTTTAAACTATTTTCCCCTCCATTCTATAGACATGCGAGTGAGTTTGTGAAGAGAGGAGCCAACAGAATAGGACGTATTTACAAGAAAGCTGTTTATAAACAGTTCACAGATGGTACCTACACGCAGGAGATCCCCAAGCCATCCTGGCTAGGGTTCCTTGGTCCAGTCATGAAGGCTCAAGAAGAGGATATCTTCGTTGTTCACTTAAAGAACTTTGCTTTCCGTCCATATTCTCTGCATCCACATGGTCTCTTCTACGACAAAGATTCTGAAGGTAAAAACCAGTTCTTAGCTTCACTCCACACCTGCCCCTTCTGCCCTCTCCTCCCTTGCCCTGTCCTCCTCACTCTGCTGCTCCTCTCTTTTCTTTCTGTTCCTAAGTAACCCCTGCCCCCACCCCACCCCAAAAAACCCAGTGGCGCTAACCTGATGTTTGCCACCATCACATTATTCACTCTATTTATGTGTTATACCCCTTTCCCCACCCAGTTGTCTGCCTTGTCTATTTCAGCAATATTGTCTCATTGTTTCCTTGTATTCCCCTGTCTTTGCTTATTTCTTTGCTTATTTCTTTGGGGGCAGGGACTATCTTTTTGTTCTGTGTTTGTACAGCACCTAGCACAATGGTTCATGACTGGGACTCCTAGATGCTGCACTCATGCAAATAATAAATAAATAACCATTTTTGTTCTTTCTCAGTTCTCTTTTTCTACCCCCCTTCCCTTTGTGCAGTGAATATACTGGATTAGGGCCTGGTCCAAAGCTGATTGAAGTGAATGGTGAACTTTCCATTGACCTTCATGAACTTTGTATCAGTTCCTAATAAACTGACCAGTATCATTAACCAGTCACTTAAAAAAGGAAAATTCTCATTTATTATGTTTTTCATTTTTAGAAAAATAGCTTGTTCCTGCCTTGCTTACTTTTCTTAGTAAAAATGTGAGACATTCTAAATCCTCCTCTCTAGTCCATACGAGAGATCTTGGCTCCAGTGATGTGTTCTCTCAGGGGCAAATGACTAAGCGTCAATAGCTCTTTGTGGGGCTATAACATGTGATGTCATTTGCACAAGGAGGGATATTGGTTTGAATGCAAAATTACATGTTGTGTGCATTTTCTCCTCACCTCCGTCATCAACATTTTCAACAATTTTAAGGCCAGCAGGGATAATTACAATCACCTAGTCTGACCTCTTGCATAACACACGCCATAGAATATCACCCAGTAATTTCTGCACCAAGCTCAATCGTTTGTGGCTGAACTATGAGGTGAATTGAAAAATACTATTTCTTTTATCTTTTTTACAGTGCAAATATTTGTAATAAAAATAATATAAAGTGAGCACTGTACACTTTGTATTCTGTGTTGTAATTGAAATCAATATATTTGAAAATGTAGAAAAATATCCAAAAATATTTATAATAAATTTATATTGGTATTCTGTTACTGTGTGATTAAAATTGCAGCTAATCAGAACCATTTTTTTAATCTCACGATTAATTGCGATTATTTTTTTTAATCGTTTGACAGCCCTAGTTGCCACTTATTTATAACTGAAAGAAAATCATTCAGATTCAGCATCACAGAAGTGTGTGAGACCTGACCTGGCTTCTTTGGACAGTTCCAGTGAGAAACTGCAAGATGCTGAGTTTAGCTGGAGGCTGTTTCTGTATCACAGTGGAACAACGTGTACAAAACTTTCATCATGAAACCCCAAAGTTGTGCCAGGGTCACCAAAAAATTTTCTGAGTTTTGTGAACTTTTTAGCAAATGTGGGTACAAATGGGCCTGAATCAAAACTCCCCACCCAACACCCCAAATCTTGGAAGTATTTGAATTCAAAACCCAACTCTGTAGCTAAATTTTGAAAGTGGCCCCTATCTGTTGTGACGGAATATACCCCTGTGCTCACACCCTACATACTATTGTAATAATGTTTGGGCGAGGTATGCCATGTGAGGTATCATTTAAAAAATCATAATTTGCTGATGAGTAATACGATGGCCGCATTGTATATGTGAAGTTATAAACATAACTTGAGATGTCTAAAAGTATGTTTCCCAGATAAGTCTGGGAAGTGACCAAACCAGTTTCTCAGAGACAAAGGGCAGGCTGACAGCTCAGCCAGGTGTAAACAAGGCTGATGGACCATTTCTTCTAAAGGGCACCCTAGGTTACACAGCTACTTACTAGTCTGGATGGTGCCTCCGTAAATCACATCTGTGATAACAGGCTAGGCCAAAGCCCCAGATTTAAATACCCCAAATTAAATGGCCGTGAATAGGATGCTTCATGGGAGCGTATGCCTTCATCTGGGTGTGGGAGCCAGGCGCATGGGCCAGTCCTGCTGTCAGCTGAAGAGCTGCCATCGCAGATGTCTCGGGTAGCTTGTGCAGATTTTTATACTAGCAGAAGCAGGCACAGCTACTAGCATGGAAGCAGACAGAGTTTCTTTGATGTATCTTTCTGCATTGTGTATGCTTCTTTTATCTTTTACTCTTTAATCTGTAGAGGCAACCTCTCAAAACAGCTCAGGTGTAAATCAACATTACCAGTCTGTTGAACATGATGTCTTTTGAAAATTATACTTACTAATATTGTGGTGGCTTTTTATTCTGGAGGCTATTCTCAGAATTACGTCTTGATTTGTAAATGATTCTGTGTTTGCAATTGCTGCTGTCATTGGTCTGTTTGTGAAATACTTTGTTAAGATATTTCCAAAAAATGTAACAAACAGAAGAAATTCCATACTTATCTAGGGTAACCCGTTTTTCCAATATGTTTGGCCTTAAACCCCCTTTTTCTTACATTAGGAGCCCTCTACCCAGATGGAACAAGTGGCAAAAGCAAAGAGGATGATATTGTTGTTCCTGGTGGAAATTATACATATACATGGCCAGTGAAGAAAGAATATGCCCCCACTGTGGCAGACCCAACCTGCCTGACTTGGATTTACCATTCGCACATTGATACACCTCGAGATATCAGTTCTGGGTTAATCGGACCATTGCTGGTTTGTAAAAAAGGTACAGAGCTGAAAATACTGAGAAAGCCCCTCTGCCTGTTTTAGCTTCTTAATAATCGTTTTTGTTTACAGGTGTAAATGTTATGGGCTTGATTGTGTCCGTACGTAGCTCATAGTAAGGGGCAGTTTATAGTTGTACCACTCTAGGAGCACCCCAGACTTGTAATTGTGGCTCAGGGACAATTCCCTTGCTGCTTCCCTCTTGCTCCAGAGGACAGTAAATTGTGACCAGCCTATACATCCAGAGATCCTTGCCTCAGTTAGGGCAGAGGTTGCGTAGTGAGCAGTGCATTGCAGATGAGACCACATGTCTAAAAATGAGGACAAAAATAAATATTAAACAGCTGCCTCATTCACAGAGTATCATCCAGTCTGCCAACTGAACAGGGCAGTGGTTCTGTGGAAAAATGGCATGTGATCATATCATGAAAGACTGTCGTCACAGGCGCTGACTTTCTTCTTTCTGGGTGGGTGCTCCACCCCCTCTCTGCCCAGAGGCCTCACCCCCCTCTCCACCCCTTCCCCTAAGTCCCCACCCTCGCTCTGCTTCTCCCCGTCTCTGTCCCTGCTCCGCCCCTCCCCTGAATGTGCCCTGCCCTCGCTCCGCCTCTTCCCGCCCCTGCTCCATTCCCTCCTCTCCGCGCCTCTTACGTGCCACTGAACAGCTGGTCAGTGGGTAGCTGGTGGGTGCATCCACTATTTTTTTGCATTGGTGCTCCAGCCCTGGAGCACCCACGGAGTCGGCACCTATGACTGTTGTACAAGGGACAAGTGTTAAAGTTGTGCAGGCAACCTTAACATAACAGTTTTCAAGTACATAAAAGGTTGTTACAAGGAGGAGAGCGAAAAATTGTTCTTCTTAACCTCTGAGGATAGGACAAGAAGCAATGGGCTTAAATTGCAGCAAGGGCGGTTTAGGTTGGACATTAGGAAAAACTTCCTAACTGTCAGAGTGGTTAAGCACTGGAATAAATTGCCTTGGGAGGTTGTGGAATCTCCATCGTTGGGGATTTCTAAGAGCAGGTTGGACAAATACCTGTCAGGGATGGTCTAGATAATACTTAGTCCGGCCTTGAGTGCAGGGGACGGGACTAGATGACCTCTCGAGGTCCCTTCCAGTTCTATGATTCTATGATTTACAGAGTGCTTCAGTTAGAAACATTAATGTTTTTCTAATGCAGACTTTTTTGTATGGAATATATCTTTATATGTTCATGCATGTCGAATCTTCAGTGTACGGGAATGTGCTCTGTACATCTGAAATGATAACCTGACCCATGTATTTTACATACAAAATGTATGCCTACCTTGGGGCAATCTTTGTATTTCCTGAGGAAGAGGGAGACTTTGCTATGAAAGGGGCTAACCTAATCTCAAACCCAGCCTGCCTCATTCGAGTGCCTCAGAGTCATTCTTCATAGGGTAGCCTATGAAATCGTCCCATCTGCCTGTATATATGAAGCTGGATTAACATTCTCAGTATGGTCATTCATTCAAATAACTATGCTGAAATTGGTCTGTAAAAGTCTTGCAGCTTAATAAAGTACTTCAGAAATATTGTACATTCAGTCTTACTGTAAGAAGAAACATGTTAAAATTTAATTAACTCTGAGTTTATTTTTTAGTACTTTCCTGTTTGTTTGCTGTTTAGGAAATTTAGATGACTCCTCAATACAAAGCACTGATGCTGCTAAAGGCTTTGCCCTGATGTATAGTATTGTAGATGAAAATCTCAGCTGGTACATTGATGCAAATATAAAAGCTTTCTGCTTGGACCCAACCACGGTTGACAAAGAGGATGAAGGTTTCAAGAACAGCAACAAAATGCATGGTGAGTAGCCACTATCAAGCACAACCTTGTCATGCAATAGCGACTAGACTGTTTTCATGTCTGTAATATATTGCTGTTCCTTATAGATGCTTTTTAGATGTCTTTCCTTTCTCTGTTAATTGGGAAGAAATGAAAGCATAGGCTGAGGGTGGGCCAGACTATTAACCCATTGTACTTACGGAAAGCCTCCCCTCAGGTCTATAAGCAGCATGGTATGTAGGGCACAGGATCTGAGGAAGGAAGCCTGGCTCCTGTGCCCATCACTACCACTGGCTTGCTATTTGAACTTTGGCAAATGGCTTCAATTTCCCCACCTGCAAAAGAGAAATGATGAGACTGACCTTTTGTAAAGCATTGTGAGATGTAGTGCATAAAAACACTACTGGAAGTGGTGAGTGTCCAAGGCTCAAAAGTGCCTTACAAATAATGGGCCAGATCCTCAGCTGGTATAAATTGGCATTGCACTATTGCAGTCAGTGGAACGACAGCCCTTTGTATCAGCTGAAGATCTGGTCTAATGAAGTTAGCCTCTTCGCTCCCTGCAATGTAGGTAGGTGGCACTGTAGTCCCTTTGCATGTGGAGAAGCTGAGGTAGAGAGAGATTAACTTAATCAGTTTCAAATCTGATGCCCAGAGTTAGGCACCTAAACCCATATTTACACACCTAAATAAATGGCCGGATTTTGAAGTTAATGGAAATGTGGAATCCTCATTAATGGAGGCTTTTAAGAACAGGTTAGACAAACTCTTGTCAAGGATGGGCTAGGTATACTGGGTCCTTTCTGAGCACAGGGGGATAGACTAGATGACCTCTCAAGGTCCTGTTCAGCTTTACATTTCTATTATAGAATCATAGAATATCAGGGTTGGAAGGGACCTCAGGAGGTCATCTAGTCCAACCCCCTGCTCAAAGCAGGACCAATTCCCAACTAAATCATCCCAGCCAGGGCTTTGTCAAGCCGGGCCTTAAAAACCTCCAAGGAAGGAGATTCCACCACCTCCCTAGGTAAAGCATTCCAGTGCTTCACCACCCTCCTAGTGAAATAGTGTTTCCTAATATCCAACCTAGACCTCCCCCACTGCAACTTGAGACCATTGCTCCTTGTTCTGTCATCTGCCACCACTGAGAACAGCCGAGCTCCATCCTCTTTTATTCTATAATTTTCAGAGGTGTTGCATACCCACAGTGTCCATTAACTTCAAAATCAGGCCATTTATTTACAGATTTCAGTGAAAACGTAGCCTAAGTGGCTTCCCAAGATCACCCAGGAAGTTTGCAACAAGTAGCGATAGAAATCCAGGTCTCTTGATGCCCAGGCCTGTGATCTAACTGCAAAGTGCTCCTTCCTCTTTCCCACCTGGAACTATTGCCGCAATGTTTGCACTGTGGTTTTCAGTCGTAGCAGCCGCTCATCCTTTCAGAACAGTTCGTCAGCTGCAACTAATACATGCTATTAATTATTTATATCTGTATTATCGTAGTGACTAGTCATGGACCAGGACCCCACAGTGGTAGGTGCTGTACGAACATAAACCAAACAGACAGTCCCTGCCCCCAAAGAGCTCACAATCTAAGTATAAGAAATAATAGACTAGATGGATACAGAGGCACAGACGGGAGGGCACAATGAAATAATGAAACAATATTGGTCAGCATGAGGTCTCTGCACATTAGCGGCCTAACCGTTGTCAAGTTTTTTGTAGGCATAATGGAAAAGGAGAGTTTTGAGGGGGGTTTTAACTGCCTAGCTTGGATATGGTCTCAGCATGGACATTCTGCGGGTTTATTTTGAGGACCAGGCATTTACATTCTTTAAATAAGAGTCACTAGCAATCTGTGCTTCTCCTTTGTATCTCATGGGTTGTGTTCTGTTTTGCTTTTAGCTATTAATGGTTACATTTTTGGAAATCTCCCCACCTTGGAGATGTGTGCTGGTCAATCCGTGTCCTGGTATTTGATTGGGATGGGTAACGAGATAGACATCCACTCTGCGTATTTCTATGGCCACACCATCGTTAACAAAGGCCACAGGGCAGACGTCGTCAACCTATTTCCAGCAACCTTCATTACAGTGGAAATGATTGCAGGGAATGTTGGGAAGTGGCTGTTAACCTGTCAAGTAAATGAACATTTACAAGGTACAGTGATACAGATCTGGCAAATCCTTCCAGGAAGATGCCAAGTTAGATAATTTATAGTACATATTTCAGACTAAAAAAGAGAACTCAACGAGCAGAAGTAGGATTGCAGGCCTACATTTTCCCAGGACATTAACATCTTACACTGACTTGTTTCATCAAATAAATCTCGTGAGTCTAATTTCGGTCATTGACAAAAAGCTATATGGTGCCAAATCATCAGCGAGTGTAAAACTTCAGTGACTCATCTGAGTGAGGATGATTCACACAAGAAAGGGTTGCCAGATCCAGCCCTAGCTCAGTACTTTTGTGCATATTGGGGCTTTTGGTGAGCAATGAATGCAGGGTCAGGCCCTTTGTATGCGCTGTCTTGTAGAATATAGACTGAGGTGGGCAAAATTTTTGGCCTGAGGGCCACATCTGGGAGGGGGAAATTGCATGCAGGGCCATGAATGTAGGGCTGGGGCAGGGAGTTGGGGTATGGGAGGGGGTGCGGGGTGTGGGAGGGGGTGTGGTGTGCAGGAAGGGGCTCAGGGCAAGGGGTTAGGGCGCAGGAGGAGTGCAGGGGGCTCAGGGCAGGTGGTTGGGGTGCAGAAGGGGTGCGGGGTGCAGCAGGTGGCTCAGGGCAGGCGGTTGGGGGCTTAAGGCAGGGGGTTGGGGCGCAGAAGGGGTACAGGGTGCTGGAGGGGGCTCAGGGCAGGGGGTCTGGGTGCAGAAGGGGTGCGGGGTGCGGCAGGGAGCTGGGGTGCAGGAGGGGTGCGGTGTGTGGCAGGGGGCTCAGGGCAGGGGGTTGGGGTGAGGGGTGCAGGAGAGGTTCGGGGTGAGGACTCCAGCCTAGCACCGCTTACCTTGAGTGGCTTCAGGGGGGCTCCCTGCCTGCCCTGGCCTCGCGCCGCTCCCGGAAGCGGCCAGCACCACGTCCCTGCGGCCCCGGGGGGGGAGATAGAGGGCTCCGCGCACTGCCCTCGCCTGCGGGTACCTCCCCCGAAGCTCCCTTTGGCCGCGGTTCCCCGTTCCCAACCAATGGGAGCTGTAGGGGGCAGTGCCTGCAAGCAAGGGCTGCATGCGGAGCCCT
Organism: Terrapene triunguis; assembly: GCF_002925995.2. Classification (NCBI taxonomy): domain Eukaryota; kingdom Metazoa; phylum Chordata; order Testudines; family Emydidae; genus Terrapene; species Terrapene triunguis. The sequence continues at coordinate 16,128,289 of NW_020664448.1, forward strand.
CTGTCCCCCCTCCCCCAGGGGCCGCAGAGACGTGGTGCCAGCCGCTTCCGGGAGTGGTGCAGGTCCCGTAGCGCCACAGGGGTGGCAATCCTGCGGGCCGGGTCCAAAGCCCTGACAGGCCGGATCCAGCCCATGGGCTGTAGTTTGCCCACCCCTGATATAGACTCTTTTACACTTAAAAAAAAGTCATGTCAGGTAAAACATTTCATACTTTTTCTGTTTAAAGAAATCTGATAAAAATGGTCTGTGTTTCTAGAAGGCCAGTGAGAGGCTTTTGCATGAAAGAACTTACTATTATTATTAAGTATTGTTTGTATTACACAAGAGCCCATAAGCACCCAATTGGCTCTCCGTCTGCACTGTACAGACCTAATATAAGAGAAAGTCCCTGTTCCAAAGAACTTACAATCTCAGTCTGATCCAGAGACTCCCACTGGCTTCTGTGAACTTTGGATGAGGCAATCAAGGCTTGATTCTGCAAGGTGCTGAGTGCCTCCCACAAGATGCTGCCCACCCTCTCCATTCCTACTGAAGTCAGTGAGAGGTGAGGATACTTCATACCTTTCAGGAGGTGCTCAGTGCCTCAAAGGACCAGACCCTAAAGGCCAGATTCTGCCATCCTTACTGAAATCAATGGGAGTTAAGCACATAGATACCTTTGAGGATCTAGGCCTTTGACTAGTACCTTGCTCCATGAGTAGTCCCTTTGATTTCAATGGTATTACTTGTGAAATAATGTGCCATGCTAAAAAGAGTAACAGTGGCAGAATTCAACCCCTATAAACTGGGGAACTCTTTAAAAACACAAATTTGTCCAAACAATCCAAGTCATTTCTCCCAGTCCATGTAGTTCACCTTCCTCTACTGAAACTAATGTACATTAACTTTGCACCAAAGAGATGCCTGAAATGGTGAAACTTGCACTGTTTTAAGAACTGTTTGTGGATTTTTTCTACACTTTAGCTGGTATGAAGGGGCTGTATAACGTTCAGATCTGCCATAAAAATGTTTCTCAGCCTTCGTTGACTGGTCAGGAAAGAAGATATTTTATTGCTGCTGAAACCGTGCTATGGAATTACGGCCCTGAAGGCTATGATAAATTCACGGGGCAGGCCTTGAATACCACTGGCAGGTATGTGTCCCAGCTTTTCATTCAGATTTTTAATGTAAAGAGTATGGGTGGATTTTCACACCTCCGTAGCAGATTTGTACGCTGGATTACCATTCACTAAAATGGGTGTCCAACTCCCTTAAGTGCCTTTGACAATCTCAACAATTGTGTCATAGGTTGCCATAATGTGAAATCTTTTTTTAAATTTCTGTTGATGATGATGATGAAGATGAGATTTTGTACTAGGATATTGCCCAGAGACCCTAATCAGGATCAAGGGCCTATTGTGCTAGGTGCTGTACAGACACGTAGGATGACACAGGTCCTGCCCTCTAATATTTACACTTGCTTATGTCTTGCCTTGAATTAAAATGTAACACAGAGTGAGCACAGATTTGTTAACTTGGTTTTCTAGATATACACCTCTACCCCGATATAACGCGATCCGATATAACATGAATTTGGATATAACGCGGTAAAGCAGTGCTCCGGGGGCGGTGGGGGGGGCGGGGCTGTGTGTTTCACCTATAACATGGTACGATTTTTTGGCTCCCGAGGACAGCGTTATATCGGGGTAGAGGTGTATTAATACATGTAACCGGCCCTTTCATGCCAAATAGTGTGCATCTCACTCCTTTGTGTTACAAACTCAATTTATATACAAACTTTGCGCACCCATGAAATGTAATCAGGTGAAGCCCTGATGAGCCACACCTGGGTTGAATCAGGTGATTCCAGGGTAAAAGGTAGCAGGAAGCAGCAGGAGTGTCAGGTTGAGAGAGTAAGCATAAGACAGCAGTGCCAGAGCTCCAGCTAGATGGGTGGGGCTTACGGTTTTGGACTCTGTGCGGGGGACTCATTGAGGACTTTTTGGATTCGTTTGTGATTAAGGACTCTTGAGGTTTGTGTGAACTTTATTTGACATGAAATCAGTCCCAGAAAGGGCTGCTGTGAGCCACAGCAGAGACTGTCTGGAGTGTGTAAGGGTACGTCTGCACTGCAATAAGACACCCGCAGCTGACCTGTGCCAACTGACTTGGGCTCATGGGGCTCGGGCTGAGGCGGTTTTACTGCAGTGTAGACATTCAGCTCTGGGACCCTCCTATGTCTCAGGGTCCTACAGGCTGGGCTCTACCCAAGCCCAGAAGTCTACACTGCAGTGAAATAGCCCTGCAGCCTGAGCCCCATGAGCCTGAGTAAGCTGCATGGGCCAGCCATGGAGTTTTGATTGCAGTGTAGACATACCCTAAGGCAGTGGTGAGCAACCTGCGGCCCGTGGGCCATACGCAGCCCGTCAGGGTAATCCGCTGGCGGGCCGCCAGACAGTTTGTTTACATTGACCATCAGCAGGCAAGGCCGCCCGCAGCTCCCAGTGGCTGCGGGGTTCGCCGTTCCTGGCCTAGGGGAGCTGCCGGAAGCAGCAGCCAGCACGTCCCTGCGACCCGCGCTGCTTCCCGCAGCTCCCATGGGCTGGGAACGGTGAACCACGGCCACTGGGAGCTGCGGGCGGCTGTGCCTGCAGATGGTCAATGTAAACAAACTGTCTCACGGCCCGCCAGTGGATTACCCTGACGGGCTGCGTATGGCCCACGGGCCGCAGGTTGCCCACCACTGCCCTAAGGTAAGGGGCCTAAGAGGGGGCCAGTAAGGGCAGGGTACCTGTAATGGGACCCCTGACCACGAGGGAGTGCTCTGTAAGTGACCACATCACTACACCTCTCATCTAAAAAATGACTCCTCCAGTTGCTCTACACCCCAACGCAACACTGGAGCACTGGTTCAGTACACACACCTTGTTGAAGGAAAAGGCCTGGGCAGGGACTATCGAATAGTGGAAGTAAATGTGTGGCTACTCAGGTTGTGTTGGTGAGAGGGTTTTGGCTTCTTTGACAATGAGCTGATGTTCCAGGAAAGAGGATTACTGTGATGGGATGGGCTCCACCTATCAAATAGTGGGAAGAGCATCTTTGGACATCATCTGGCTAACCTGATTATTTTATTTGGCATATGCAATCTGGTCAAGCCAAACCACAGCATTCTTATCAACAGTGTTCAAGGCACGAAGACCTCTAGGAAGTGGAGTCATTTTGCAGTCCTCACCAATGCATGTCATGGTTTGTGGCTGCCCACATTGACATGGTGGACTGTCTCTAAAATGCCACTGAAATTCTGCTGCAACACAAATTCCATGTCCGGTACAAAACTGGTTGAGAAGGCTCCATTGCCTTCATGGTAAATCAAACGCGAGTTAACGTTGAGTTGGGTCCGAGACAAGATAATTATTTGTCACTTTCTCTGCGCACCATGAAGCTTGCCACGTGTCCTGTACCGTAAATCCTTTACCTTGTAAATTTATCCACAACATGTGCTGCGAAGGCAGACAACCATATGCTGGATTAAACAAGGCTTTAGTTAACAGTAGATGTGGCATATTACACAGTTTTGTCATGAGCTTTGCTACACTTTCCTCTCTGCAAACACTGGATGGAATAATATTGCAGAGAACCCATAACCATGGTAGAGGAGTAGTTTTAAGTGTGCCTGAAATAATATGCATGGTGAAATTAAGTTATACATCAAACATCCTTGTGTGAGATGAGCAAGCCCATACTGGAGTGCATTACTCTGCTGCTGAGTAACGGAGTGCCATGGCTGAAGTGCATAGCGTTTGGGTGTTGGTGCCCCATGTCATTCTAGCCAGTTTTCTGAGCAGGTTGTTGTGCCTTTTGACCTTAGTCGCTGTCTTTTTAAGATGGTCACAACTAAGGTCAAAACGCACAACAACCTGCTTGGAAAACTGGCCGGAGCAACATGTGGTGTCAATGCCCAAATGTTACACACTTCAGCCTTGGTACTCTGTTACTCAGTGACAGAGTACTGCAAACTTGATAAGGAGAGCTTTAAACTAGGTCCTACAGGGGATGGTGACAAAAATCCATCCAATGTGCATCCAGGCTCAAATAATGAATGACAAGGGAAAGGGGCTAATTTCTGGAGAAGAGACTAGAAATCACAACTGCATTGAAAAGACAAGAGGAAAAGCAAGAGGGCAGTCAGCAAAATATCTTCGATGCCTGTATACAAATGCAAGGAGTATGGGGAACAAGTGGATGAACTGGAAGTCATGGTATATGAATAAAATTATGACATAATTGGCATTACAGTGACTTGGTGGGACAATTACCATGATTGGAGTACCAGCATTGAGGGCTATAGCTTGTTCTGAAAGGATAGGTATGGGGAAAAAGGAGGAGGTGTTGTGCTGCACATCAAGAATGTATACACTTGTTCCGAGTTCCAAGAGGAAGTGAGCGACAGACCTACTGAGAGTCTCTGGGTAAGGATAAAAAGGGAAAGAACAACAGCGATGCTATGGTGGGGGTCTGTTGTAGACCACCACATCAGGGAGAGAAAGTGGATGAGTCATTCTACAAGCAGGCAACAAGACTAACTAACACACATGAGCTAGTATTAATGTGAGATTTTAACTTTCCTGATATCTGTTGGAAGACTATTACAACAAAACATAACATGTCCTGCAAATTCTTAGCATATGTCAGGGACAGTTTTCTCATTCAGAAAGTTGAGGAAACAACTAGGGGGTCATCCGTTTTGGATCTGGTTTTGACCAAGAGGGATGAATTCGTTGCGAACGTGAAGGTAGTCAGGAACTTGGGAGGAAGTGATCATGATCTGATAGAATTCAAGATCCTATGGAAAGGAGGACATGAAAACAGCAAAACAAGGACACTGGAATTCAAAAAGGTGGATTTCAACCAACTCAGAGAAATAGTAGGCAAGTTCCCATGGAAACACCAATTAGGAAAAAAAGGAGTCAAAGGGGGCTGGCTGCCAAGGCTGGCAGTTCCTAAAAGATGTAATACTGGAGGCTCAACATCAAGCTAGTCTGACACAGAGAAAAGATAAGAAGCACCATAGGAGGCCAATGTGGTTGCACAAGGAGCTTTTTAGCTATCCAAAAACCAAAAGGGATACATACAGGAAATAAAAGGAGGGGCATGTCACCAAGGAAGTATACATGGGAATAGCATGAATGTGTAGGGAAAAAATCAGGAAAGCCAAGGCAAAGAATGAGTTATAGCTGGCAAGAAATATTAGAGACAACTAGAAGGGGTTCTTCAAACACGTCAGACGAAAAAGAAAAATCAAGGATGGTGTGGGTCAGCTGCTCAATAGAGAAGGTGAGCAGCCAGCATGGATTTACTAAGAACAAATCATGCCAAACCAGCTTGATTTCCTTCTTTGACAGGGTAACTAGTTTGGTGGATGGGGGAATGTGGTGGACATAATATACCTGGATTTCAGCAAGGCTTTTGACACAGTCCCACATGACATTCTGATAAGCTGGAGAAATGCAGGCTTGACAGACCTACCATTAAATTGATACATAATTGGTTAAACAACCACAAACAAAGAGTAACTACTAGAGGAATGATGTCAGATTGGAGGTAGGTCCCAAGTGAGGTTCCCCAGAGATCTGTTCTGGGTTCAGTGTTGTTTAATATCTTTATTAATGACATGGATGTAAGAATAGAGAGCATACTGACCAAATTTGCAGATGACACAAAGGGGGCGTTGCCAACACTTTGGAGGATAGAGCTAAAATTCAGAGGGATCTTGATAAATTGGAGAACTGAGCTATAGACAACAAAATGAAATTCAACAAAGACAAATGTAAGTTGCTACACTTAGGGAAGAAAAACCAAATGCACAAATACAAAATGGAGGATAACTGGCTTGGCAGCGGCACTGCTGGGAAGGAGTTGTGGTGGATCACAACCTCAACAGGAGTCAGAAATGCGATGCTGTTGCAAAAAAAGCAAATGCAATTTTAGGTTGCATTAACAGAGGCTTAGCATGCAAGTCACAAGAGGTGATAATACCATTCTACTCAGCGCTGATTAGGTCTCAACTGGAGTACTGTGTCCAGTTTTGGTCACCAGTGTATAGAAGGGATGTAGAAAAACTGGAAGGATCCAGAGGCGAACAGCAAAGATGATCAAAGGGATAGAATGCAAGCTATATGAGCAAAGGCTGAGGGAACTGGGTATGTTGAGTTTGGAAAAGAGGAGATTAAGGTGGGACATGATAGCAGGCTTCAAATACTTGAAAGGCTACTTTTAAAGAAGATAGAGAAAAGTTGTTCTCTCTTGCCACAGAGGGCAGGACAAGAGGTAATGGGTTCAAACTACAGCACAACAGACTTAGGAAGATTTTCCTGAGATTTAATCCTAACTGTAAGAATAGTAGGACAATGGAACAGACTGCCTAGAGAGGTTGTGGAAGCTCCTTCACTGGAGGTTTTCAAAAGGAAACTGGATAGCCATTTGTCTTGGATGGTTTAGACCCAACAAATCCTGCATTTTGTTAGGGGATTAGACTAGATGACCCTTACAGTCCCATCTAACCCTATGGTTCTATGATCTTGTTCTTCACACTCCCTTCCTGTCATTTCTAACAACAGCCACACTCCACCTTTCCAGAATTTGAAATCAGATGACGACACTGTCACTTAATTTTGGAATGTATAACCTGCAAAGGCAAGAAGTTTCAGACAAACTATTAGACTGATCTCTAGGTCTGGTTCTGGATCTGCAGTGCCGTTCTGTTCTCTATAATGCACATTTTTTGTTGGTTAATCTTCACACAGAGCTCCCATTCATAACCATGGGACTTCCAGTCGTGATACAGGCTCAGCATATGATGGTACCTGAATTCTGGGACATAACAATGCCATAACAACATGACAACAACAACAATAATATACCTAGCTTTTATATAGTGTTTTTTATCAGTAGATCATAAGAATGGCCATACTGGATAGATCCATTGTCCATCTAGTCCTGTGTCCTGTCTCATCTGAGAGAAGGACTTTTGCCCTAAGTGAAGTGTTATAAATGTATATGCTACTATGTAATCAGTCTGATTTGTTTATTTCACAGTGAGTCTGCATCATTCTTTACACAAGGGACTGATAGAATAGGAGGACAATATTGGAAAGTTCAGTATGTGGAATACACTGATGACAAGTTTACCAGAAAGAAGAACCGAACTGAGGCTACAATGCACCTTGGAATACTTGGTACAGTAAATATTTTCAGGTCCTATCACTGCCTCATTTGTAAGCATGCAATTCCAATCCACCTCAGTGGGAATTTTGTGCATGTAGCTATTAGAAAAATCAGCCCCATTCTGTAGAGGGGGCAATATTTTTATGCTTGGCAGTTGTTCTAAGTGACTCCTTTCCTGCTCTGTTTTCAAGGCCCAGTTATCAAGGCTGAAGTGGGAGATACTTTGTTAGTTACTTTTGCCAACAAAGCTGAGAAGAACTATAGCATTATGCCACATGGTGTGAGCTATAGCAAGCAATCAGAAGGAACATCATATTTAGATGGTACGTTTCAGCTGTGTGTGTGATGAAGGTGGGATTGTTGCGATCTGGTTTATGTGAAGCTAACTCTCCTAATCTGTAGCATTATAGTTTTGTCTGCTTCATATAGTCAAAGATTTTAAGGCCAGAAGGGATCCTTAGATCATCTAGTCCAGTGGTGGGCAACCTGCGGCCCGCATGCCACACACGGCCCATCAGGGTAATCCGCTGGCGGGCCACCAGACCATTTGTTTACATTTACACAGCCACCCGCAGCTCCCAGTGGCCGCGGTTCGCCGTTCCCGGCCAATGGAAGCTGCAGGAAGTGGAGCCCCCCACCACTGATCTAGTCTGACCTTCTGTATAACACAGGCCATAGAAATACATTCAGTTACTCTGTGTTGGATCCTCCACTTGGATTTGACCAGACAATGCATTGGAGACAGGGCCAGCTCCAGGCACCAGCGCAGGAAGCAGGTGCTTGGGGCAGCCAATGGAAAGGGGCGGCACATCCGGGACTTCAGCGGCAATTCGGCGGCGGGTCCCTCAGTCCCTCTCGGAGGGAAGGACCGGCCGCCGAATTGCCGCCGAAGAATGAAGCGGTGCGGTAGAGCAGCCACCGAAGTGCCGCCAATCGCGGCTTTTTTTTTCTTCTCTCTTTGCCGCTTGGGGCGGCAAAAAAGCTGGAGCCGACCCTGATTGGAGACTAATAGATATTTTCCCATCTTGTAATGTCAAATGAAAATCATGGGCCAGATTATGATCTCAGTTATACTAGTGGAAATCTAGAATAAGTCAACTGAAGTCAATGGAGCTACACTGTATTTGCACCAGAGTAACTGATATTAGAATCTGGTACCATATCTCTTTGTTGGTCTTGTTTTTTTAAATATTGCAGTTCTTTAGGATATTGCTGTTAATAATTTAGGATCTGATCTGAGCTACTTATTTTTTCTGCCCTCTTCTGCCTCTCCCCACACACCCCCAGCTGTAATGGTAGCATTGTTTTGATGTTCTGATGTTCTAATCACAGTGGCACATTGTGATACACTTGGAACATTGAGCAGCACTGGAGGTACCTTTTGCCCAATGTAACTGGAAAGCAGCAAAACAGTTAATCCTTGTAAATACATACATGTTGATATGAAATCTCCCACATTATAAATTAGGCCTAAACATTCTAGTTCCCTAATCTGAGAATATTTCTGCATAGTCTCTGTAACACTTTTTGTCTAATTTAAAACATTCAAGAGAAGGGCAAGTCACTTGTTGGCTGACCTGCTTTGTTTCGACTGCCCTGGCAGCACTCAGAACTAACACACAGGACATATTCCCAGCAGAGAGTTGTACAGAGCGAGTAAAGGGAAAATGTAAACAAACGAATGAAATCAATACAAACAGCAGCAGCACACTCTGCTACGCTTTCAATCACTGATCTCCCGTGGGCATCCAGGCAGCCAGCAGTGTTGTTCTCCTGAAACAAGACCACCCTAAGGCCAGCCTTGATGTCATCAGTAAAGACCCTGCTGCCACCAACGTCAGCAACCGTCCCCTGATTGAAGTGTGCTTCTGCTCTGTCTGCTCACATTCATGTTCTGACCTCAGTGGGAGTTCTCTAGTAATAGGGCCCTAGGCGATGCCCTCATTCCTGTGGCCATGCTTGGCATGGATTGGCCTAAGTAGCTAACTGTACCTTGGGTGCATTATGTAGCTTTTTTTGTTATGACATCTAGACATATTCTCCCGTCCTGCAGCTCACTCCTATTCTGTGGCAGACGGTTATTTATCTCCAAAGCGATGCTATTTTGTTTACTAAAAGCTGTCATTTTTCATTCCTCAGTATAACTTTCTGCTTCTGCATTCTTTATAGTGTGGTTTGTAGCACATATTATAGCCTCAAGTAATAATATCAATATACTCGTTTATAGTCCATCTAAGCCTTCAAATGTATCCTCTGTGGTCCTATTAAATATTTCAGGAGCCCAGTTGAAATAAACTGCCACAGAGAGAATAAAATGCACACAGCCTGCCAGTGGCAGACACATTTAACTGCAGTGAGACAACCAGCCCAATCAATGATTTCTTCAATCTTAAAGCACATTTTGGGCCTGCTTTTGCTCACATTGAAGCCAGTGGATGTTTTACCATTGTGTTTGAAGGGTGCAGAATCGACTCATTTTTCTAACCAGCCTAGAAAGTCCTTTTTGTAAGTCTTCACTCAGTGATACTGACATTCTCCATGGCAGGTGTGTTACTAGTTTAACAATTGTCCCTGAGTTTGCTGTGAATGGCAATATACCAAACCTTTGCATGACAGTACCCCCTTCCAAGTAAGTCACAACATATAAACAGCAAGCAACACTCCCGAGACCATAACAAAGTTTCTGGTGTGCTGTTGCAGAGCCAGAAAGAAACAGATAAGAGTCTGAATTCAGTGGTAGCCGTGTTAGTCTGTATCAGCAAAAAAAACGAGGAGTCCTTGTGGCACCTTAGAGACTAACAAATTTATTTGGGCATAAGCTTTCGTGGGATAGAACCCACTTCATCAGAAAAATGTGTTAGTCTCTAAGGTGCCACAAGGACTCCTGGTTTTTTTTAGAGTCTGAATTGTTAAGTAGCCACAGCTCCACCTGCTGTCAGTGGGAGTCGGGCATGCCCAGCCCCTTGGAAAAGGGCAGTGAATATTTGGACAGTGTTTGTGTTGCTTTTTTGCTTAGAACTGAGAATGTCTTCAGAAACTAATGACTGTGACCGACCTCCAACTATTACTTATTTTCTGGGAAATGGAAGAAAAGTGTAATTTTTTTGGGGGGGATGCTTTTATTGGCTTTGTATTTTAAGGACATTGGAAGCTGGGAGCACATGTTAAACCCTGTGAGACCTTCACATACAAATGGAGAGTGCCTGAAAACGTTGGCCCAACCGCCAGCGATCCGCCATGCCTGACTTACCTGTACTACTCAGCATCTGATCCAGTCATGGACACCAACTCTGGCCTCGTAGGACCTTTGATAGTTTGTAGGAAAAACACTTTGAATCATGATGGAACACAGGTACTAACTGTGTTTACCTATCCTGAATGGCATGATTTGGTGATCTGTGGAGAAGGTCACATCCAGGTCTGAATTGCACAACGTGGGCTCAGCCCAATTAATAAAATATTGGAAAGGGTAAACAAATATCATTATTCAGGGTGGAAGCTCATCAGTGGAAGCTAAGTGTGTTATAGTTGTATCTTTGTTTTTTCCATTTTCCCTGAAGCACAACATTTGTTTATTCCCATCATTTGTCATACAGACTAGAGCTGGACCCAAGCTATGAAGTTCTGATCTGGCTCTGAACTTCCCCATGGTTGGGGGTGTTTGGATCTGGACTCAACATTGACATTGGGGCCAGATGCAAAGTTTGGATCCAGATCCGCATCTGAACATCATCATAGTTCCTGGGTGTTCAGATCAGGGGCTTTGGTGTGTGCCTATCTCTGTGGGTCTCTGTGTTTCAGTTAATATGGAATTCAGATAGCATGGTGATGAGTGCAGTATAAGAAGCTATACACACTAAAGTAGAACATGGATCCTCAATCTGGGGGTCATGAACAGGTCTCATGTAGTCATGAACAACCTACCTTTCTTTATGGCTGAATGGAAAAGGTCCTGGTGTGACATGGGGTGCTGGTATGGAGAAGGTCGAGAGCCACTGAAGCAGAGTATTTATTTTGCTATCACGAAGTTCATGAGAAAAAAAGTCTTTACATGTGTAATTCTGCAGGCACCTTTCATTTTAATGCACTTGCTTCCTCCCTGACTGCAGAAAGGAATAGACAAGGAATTTTATCTGCTCTTCACAGTCTTTGATGAGAATCTCAGCTGGTATCTTGACAAAAATATTAAGGTGTTTACTGGGGACCCCTCAAAGGTAAACAAGGAAGATGAGGATTTCCGGGAATCCAACAAGATGCACGGTATGGAATCTGTAAATAAGACTTTCCAGAGATATTTAAGAAGATGAATAGTGAAGGTGTAAGACTTACCAAATTTTGTCATCATTCATTGCTGCTGTTATAATACGTTTCTTTGTGAGGGCATGTGCTCTGGGATTGCCTAGCCTGATGTAGGGCCAGATTCTGATTCCCTAACTCACACTGAATAGTACTTTGCTCCCATTGCAGTAGATAAGACTACATCTCATTCTGCATCTCAGCATGTGTAAGGGGATCAGAATCTGGCTCTTAGGCACTATCCTGATGGGCCCAAGACACTCTGACTAGCTGTGTGACCTGGATCAACTCACTTAACCTCTCTGTGTCTCAGTTTCCCTGTCTATAAAATGAAAATAATCTATTACACCTATGCAGTCAACTGCTCATGTTACATCAATTAATTATAAAGGAAATATTGTGAAATACTATGCATGTGGTGTCTATCAGCATCACATACTTTAGATTAACTATGCCTGCCTTAATTCATTTCCTATAAACTCAGAATTGGGTTTGTTTAGCTGATTATATTTAATTCTTACAGTGTGAGGCAGTATCTCTTAATAGTCCTTATGCTGACATGGCACTTTTCATCCAAGTATTGCAGAGTCCTTTACAAACCTTACTGATCTTAGCTCCACAACACCCCTGGGAAATAAAGAGGGATTACTAGCCTCATTATATAAAAATATAAATTGAGACAAAGTATGGTTAAGCGATTTGGTCTATGTAACACGGGAAGGCTGAGGGCATGTCTTCACTACCCGCCGATCCGGCGGGTAGCAATCGGTCTATCGGGGATCGACTTACCGCGTCTAGTGAAGACGCGGTAAAATCGATCCCTGATCGCTCTGCCGTCGACTCCGGAAATCCACCTCGGCAAGAGGCGGCAGCGGAGTCGGCGGCAGCGCGGCAGCGGTCGACTTTCCCGCGTCCTCACCGCCAGGTAAGCCGACCTAAAATACGCAACTTCAGCTACGGTATTCACGTAGCTGAAGTTGCGTATCTTAGGTCGGACCCCCGCTGTAGTGTAGACCCAGCCTATGTCACAGCTGAGACTATAACCTAGGTCTCCTTATGCCCACTCCTTTGCCTTAACCATCAGTGTATTGGCGTTTCCTAATTTTATAGGACTGCTGTGAGGCTTAATTAATGTTAGGAAAGCACTTTGAAATGCTTGGATGAAAGCTGCCATCGCAGTGTAAAGAATTATTAAGAGATCCCATTTCACAGACTAAGAATGAAATCTAACAGTAGCTCAGATACCCAGACAGGAGTTTATAGGAACAGCATAAAGGCAATTAATCTTCTGTACTTGATGTTGATAGGTACCACCTGTGCAGTGCTTCGCAGAAGACCCTTCCCAATTAATTAATGTGACATACTCAGTCAGAGTTCCCTGGCTAGACATGCTAGCAGAATATTTGCAGAATTACGACACATCTTACTAACTGGACTGTCTTCTCCTTCAGCTGTAAATGGCTACTTGTTCGGTAATCTGCCAGGATTGGTGATGTGCAAGGATGACAAAGTTTCTTGGCATATGATTGGCCTAGGCACCTTCACGGACATGCATGGAGTTCATTTCCAAGGAAACACCATCCATTTGAGCGGGACGACAAGGGATACTCTGGCCTTGTTTCCGCACTCGTCAGGGACGGCGCTCATGCAGCCAGACCACGTGGGTATGTTTTTGAATTTATCTCAGTATTGCTCTGGTCACAGGACTCAAAGGGCTTGATTATCACTTATGTTAAGGCCCATTTACATTGCTCTGGCAATGTGAAGGGGCCATAGAGTATGTGTGAATCTAGGAGCCTTAATTCGGGCCAAAGTTCTTTATTGCCAAGATGCTAGAATTCAGGTAAGTATGTACACCAAGGAACAAAAGACAGCACCCCCACATTGATGGGCATGGGATAGACTGACAGGCAGGCAGAGAGGATCATCATAAAATGTTCCATAACTCTAAATACAACATTTTGAATAAAGGTAAAACTCACCCCCATGAACAAGGCCAGCAACCACTTAAGATCTATAGTGAAGTCTTAAGTAGGACTGAAGTGAGGCATAGCCTTGTGCCTCTGTACTTGACTCCGTTTCACCTACAGAGTGTGCATAAAAGGTCTTCCCATTTCTCCATTAATCATCCAGTGATGTGATGTTTTCAAAATTAATATGGGACAAATTCTGCACTCAGAGAGGCTTTGCAAACTTTAGGGTCCAATGTTGTTTTCCTTTACACTGGTGTAACTCCAGTGGAGTTGTTACAGTTTTTCAACAGTGTAGCTGAGAGATGAATTTGGCCAGAGCATTTAACAAACACCTGCATTGTGAGCTAGGGGTGTGATTCCCCTACTCATGTACACACAATTGTGCGAGCTCTCCTACGCACCAGTTTCAGGAGGGTCTGTATTCTTCATGGCTCAGTTGTGCCTGTTCTGCCACTACCTGCGCTACCGCGGCTACACTGCTATTTAGATGAGAGCGCTCATGAGTATGTGTATATGAGCACCGGAATCACACCCCTAGCTCATAGAATCATAGGGCTGGAAGGGACTTCGAGAGGACTTCTAGTCCAGTCCCTTGCACTCCAGGCAGGACTGAGTATTATCTAGACCATCCCTGACAGGTGTTTGTCCAACCTGCTCTTAAAAATCCCCAATGATGGAGATTCCACAGCCTCCCTATGCAGTTTATTTCAGTGCTTAACTAAAACACAGCTCTTGCTGTGAGCAGGATTCAAAGCTGAGCAGGGAAACCCCACTGGATTTCAGCTCCAATGCCTAACCTCTCAGCCATCACAGCTGTGTGTAGCTATAGTGTAGACATAGCTGATGTGACATCAATGGGAGTTATGAATGTTTATTAGCGAGCAGGATTTGGTCTATTGTGTGATGAGTGTAAGTATGGACTAGAAAGAAAATTCTGTTCCAGCGTGCATCCTATGCAATGCCATCATCTACAATGGAATTACAGAGTATAAATCTAGACCAGAATTTGGGCATCTGAACAAACAATACCTTTTTCATGATCCTGCACTAACGAGAAGCTGGAGTGAATGGCTTAATGGATTTTTTCAGTCTCTAACATCTGTGATTCATCTTAATTAAAGGATGTTTTACTTCTCTATAACCTTTGCTTTATAAGCAGTAGGGTGGGATTGGAATCTAGTATGTAGAGCAAGGTTCTGAGAGTTAGGAAGCGTGGGTTCTAATTCTGGCTAGACCACTGAGCCACTGAGTTGGTCTTGAATACATCACTTAACTTCTCTGTGCCTCAGCTTGCCCAGCTACAAATAGAACTGAAAACATTTACCTACCTCACCGGGGTATTGCAAGATGTAACTATTCAGAGCCAGATTGTGGTCAGCCTCTGCTTGGGTACACCAGAAGGAGGATGCAAGAAGCCTTGCCCATCTTTCGCACATTTATGGGAAGCCACCACTGTCCTTGTAAGCCCTGAGAACAAGAGCTGCTCAGAGCTAGGCCCCTGTGGGTGAGAACCTCTCTAGAAGGACAGAGAGGAGTCATGGCTTCACCTAACTCTCTTTGCACTTGCCAGTGGGGATGGTCAGATGCTGCACCCTCCTATTTAGTATAGGCCCAAGCATTCATCCCTTCATGCTGGTGAATACGTGGGTGGCACAACTGGCCCCTATGTATTGCAGTAATTCCAAGTCAGATCAAGGCCCGTTATGCCAGGTGCTGTACAAACACCTAGTAAGAGTCGTCCCTTCCCTGAAGAGCTTACGCTCTAAGGGCTAGTCTACACTAGAAGCGCTACAGCGGCGCAGCTGCATCGAAGACACTCCCTGCTGACAGGAGAGAGCTCTTCTGTCAGCATAATAAAACCACCTCTGCGAGAGGCGGTAGCTCTCTTGCTGACTTAGCACTGTCCACCCCAGTGCTTAGGTCAGTGTCACTTATGTCGCTCATTCACACTGCTGAGCGACATAAGTTATACTGACATAACCTGTAGTGTAGACAAGCCCAGAGGAATGGCACAACAGCTGTGCTCTCAGGAGCTCTGGGAGTCATTGTGGCACAGTGCCTTCCAGAACGTTCCCTGGGACAAGACTGCTCTGCACTAGCCACTCTCCTGGGCTGGGCCTTCACGGTGCAATCTGTCAGTTAATACAAGTATTGATGTTTGCAAAGCACTTTGAGACTGTTAGATAAAAGGTGCTATGTTCTTGTTCCTCACTTTACTATTTGATCAATGACTTCACATCTACACAGTTGATCAGGTATTAACATTAAAGCTCTGGCACTGGATAGGTGCCTAAAACACAAGCCAATGTCAGCAGAAGCTGAATGCCAACTAAAATGGAGCTGAAACTTCTAAGCAAGAGTCCATTATCTCTCAGCAAAGTGGTGTTCAGCAGCCTGCAGTTGGATTTGCTGCCCGATCCCACCTAACAAAGTGGGTAGGATGCCCTAGTGTCCCCGTTATATTCTTTGAAGGAACAGCTGCAGAAAAAGAAATGGCACTGTAGTATTAGGAAAATGATGTTACTCCTGGGATAGCTGCCTTGAAATTCTGCAGTTGGAAGTGTTATACCCATAGATAACGCAGCTACCTGGATGGTACTTAAGGATAGTAAGGGTTTGCTGGCCAGCTCATTTCTAAAAGCCAGCCATCTTATTGACAGTTGACCGTAAATCAGTACTCCCTCAGCTAAAAGGGCTTATCCATATTTAAATAATGAGAAATAATTAAGGATGATGTTTAGGGATTTCTAGGGAAGATTATGACAGTTCTCATGAGGGTAGCAAAGTTACTTGCTTTCTCAAGGATACATTTGTGTCAGTGGTCACGTTTGGTCATTACATACCAGAATCAGTGAGTGAATACTCCCATTGATCCTGAAAAGACTTACATTGCAGGATCAAGACCATAGTTTGTAAATGGCAAAAGGAGATAAGTGGTGTATTTCCATTTCACTGAATGCATTGAAAACCACATGTGCGTACATCTGCACCTGTGAGGATCTCCACTTATCTCAGCAGGGCTCTGTGTTAGAACAAGTGTCTGGCTGCATGGCTCTCAGTGTGATAGCAGGTCTAGTTTGCTTTGGGGACAGGTTACTAAAGTATGAAGAATGGGGTTTTATCTTTAATCCTGTCATTTGATCCTTTATATAAATCCCCAGTGCATTCCCTTGCAGGCATTTTTAAAGTGGTCTGCAGAACATTTGATCACTTTGTGGCTGGAATGAAACAGATGTATGAAGTGAATAGCTGTAACAGTACAGCTCGCCCTGGGCAGCCCTATGGAACCATGAGAACATATTACATTGCTGCGGAAGAAGTGGAATGGGATTATGCACCTAATAAAACCTGGGCTCTGAGTGGCAAAGATGCAAGGTACTGAAGTCAAATTAACAGCAAACTGTATTCATGGGTATTCATACCTGCTCTGATGGGGAAACCTAAACATATTTTGGGTTTCAGAAAAGCTAGCTAGTACTTTTGGAATGTGTTAGATGTTTGCTAAAACAGGTATTTTCTGCAAAGAAATTATAATACAATATTTATTTCTTACCGAATAATGTGGTTTTCGGGTAAAAATTTAAAAAGTGCTTAAGTGACTTAGGAATCTAGTCTCATTGAAAGCCAGTGGCATGGAGGCTCCTAAAACCCAGATGATCAAAGGGATTTAAGTGCCTAGCTTCTCTTCTCAAAGGTATGAGGCGCCTAGCTCCCACAGGAATCAGGCACCTACGTTACTTTTGAAAATGGGACTCGGTCTCCTAACTCAGTTAGGCACTTTTGAAAATGTTATTCTATATTTTTAGATATTAAATTACAGCTCGGTTCTCTGGCTAACATTCCCTTGTGAGCTGATGCTGCTGAGGTTTTAGATTCCCTGGCAATGTTTTGGCCTTGGATTTCTCTTTTCAGTGCCCTTACCCCTGCTTACTGAGCCCTTTCTGTTGGGTAGATAGATAAACACAGACCAGAGAGTGTAACAGTGGCATCTGGTGGCTAAATATGAAATCATCACTTTAAGTTTAATATTGTAGTGCCTTATAACCTGGGGATGGGACACAGCGTTCGGATCCTTATCTGAACTTTTCCAAAATGTGGGGCTGGGATAGCAAAGGGGTGGATCCAGGGTATTGCTTCACCCCATTTTAGGAACAGCACCAAAGTGAATTCTAGTCATCGAGTAGCTGTTTAAAAGAGAGGCTTTAGCTCAGCCAGAAGTTATGGGCTTGATGCAGGAGTTACTGGGTGATGTTCCAAGACCTGTGTTATGCAGAAGGTCAGACTAGATGATCATAATCGTCCCTTCTGGCCTTAAAATCTATAAATCAAGTTTTTAAAATGTAAAGTATCTTCACGTTATTATTATTTATTGTAGTGGCTCACTAGTGGCTAGAGACCCCCAACCAAGACTGAAGCCCCACAGTGCCCTGAACTGAGCAAACACATGAGACAGTCCCTGCCTTGAAGAGCTTACAATCTAAGGCCCTGATCCTGCAACTGGCAATGTGCAGGCTGATCTCCATCTGGCACTTCAGTGAAGTAATGTGATATAATGCAATAGAGTATTGAGCCCACCGCATTGGTATCACATTTAGCCACACAGGGTCAGATTTTCAAAAGAATTCTGCTCCCATTTTGGCACATACGTTTTCAAAGTGCTCAGCACCCCGCAGCTCCCATTAGCAGTAGGTGCTGGTCACTTTGGAAAGTGTGGTCACTTCATTTATGCCTTAAGGAGAGGTGCTAAGTGCCCAGGATGACACAGTTACATGCTCTGGTCTATATATACCCAAACAGATGGGACACAGGGAAGAGGGGCCTGAACAAAGAAATCCATCAACCCCAGGATAAATAAATGGGATTGAAGCGCACACACACTTTGCTGAGTCGATGCCTAAGAGACTTGCCCAAGATCACCTAAGCAGTATAACTACACTTGTCTCTAGAGCCCCTTGCCAATTTGGGGGTTTTCTTTTACAGTCATATATTCCTATTTGTTCAAATGTTTTTTCTCTCTCCTGTTTCTGTGTGAAAGACCCACTCGAAACGGGAAAACAGCTAAACTGACTGTATGGGGAAAGAAACAGTGAAACTGACTCGGTCAACAAATTGAAAATTTAGAAAAGGTCATTCTTTCATTTCTTTCTGTTTTAGTAACCTTAGGAGGTACAGTTCTTGTAACAATGGCAAGTCAGCAGGGTGATTATTAAATGGATGGTGTCCCTTTATATCTGTTTAGGGGGTGGGTTCTGAGCCTCTGTTATGAATGCTATTTTACAGGCAAGTGTTTCCTGGGTGCTCCACTTTGATGATGTGAATAAATAATTTACCTTTGGCTGGAGGAGTTTAAAGGTCTTATCCTGCAAATGCTTAAACACATGGGTAACTTTACTTACCATAAGTACTGCCTCTGAGTTCAGTGGGATTGCTCAGATGAATAAAGTTGCATACCCTCAATGTATGCAGGATCAGACACGACATTAAGAATCACACACAGTCAAGAGGAAGTCAGAATAGTGTTTACTTGTATAGAAAGTAATTTTACTTTATCACCTAAATAAAAATCAGGTACAGTGCAAGTAAACTCACTTTGGTTTGAAAAGCTGGTTATCTTTTTTGTTCACAGGGTTGTTGTAGCTGTATTGGTCCCATGATATGAGAGAGACAAGGTGGGTCAGATAATATCTTTTACTGGTCCACCCACCTTGTCTCTCCTTTTTTTCGTATATTTAGAGTTAAGAAAAGTATTTACCTTTTCCACAAACTTTTTTTTAAAATTCTTTTAAAGCTGGTTTTGCCAGCAATAAGTATTTTGTTTTACCCCGTTCTTTATATTCTTGGACAGATAAATTAATCTGCCACAGGACTAGAACTACAAAGTACGAGAATTCAGGCAAATCTGATTATTCTACTGGCTCATTTGAGGATTGCTTCAGTTACCATTATAGTTAATGGAAGGACTCCTGTTGACATCAGGTGGCTTTGGATCAGGCCCTTAGAGCTCGATCCTGCAAGATTCTGAGCACTCTCAACTCCCACTTAAGTCAGAGTCACTCAGCCACTGCTAGGAATAAGACCTTATTGAAGATGAAGTAGCTCAGGTCCTGTCTATTGGAAAATCCACCCCTGGTTGCAGCACAGTAGCCCCGCACCTAGTTAAAACACAGTATGGGCTTCCAGTATAGCCACAGCCAAACCATGTTTTTTTAACTGTTCTCCTGAATTGTGCTGCTGTAGGGAAATTTGGACTCTGCAAAGAATTTCAGAGGCATCTATGTGCAATGCCCATTTACTTCCAAGCCTCCAAAGAACATAAAAGGGAGTTTGAACCTGGCAACTTCAAAAAGACAAACCACTTCAGAAATATGTTCCAGTCTGGCAAAATGTACCCAGTTACAAAAATGAGAAGTACAAAGGAGCCAAGAAAGATAGATTTATTGAGAACCATTGCCAGTATGTTATGTAACAGTGTGGAAGAATCCCAGAAAGAGTCACTTTCTCCTAACAAAGAACGTGATTAAAACAATGTCAGCTCCACCCTTGGCAAAAGATTGCTCTTGTACGTCCATGCAAAGTACGAAAGTTGGCACATGTTCTGCTTTCATTTTGCAAAAGCATGCTGTGAGTCAACCTAGAGATTCCCCTCCAAGAGCGCCTCTTGAAGGTGACACTGCAATGAAAGGCCAATGCTCCCAGAAGAGAGTGGAAACAATCTCCTGTTTGTTTGTTTTGAGTGCCCCCTAATGACCAATCCACCCTTTTTCTAGTATTTGGTCCAAGATGCTGGGGTTTGGGGCTGGGGAGAAGCAGTGTGATTATGTAAACCTGGAGTAGGAGGACTGGATAATTGGTATCCCCAAAATGAGAACTTTATGTATACTGGCATTATGGTCAGAGCCAGAAATGTGTAACATATAGTAAAAGCATCAGTGGCTAGTGCAGGGATGGGCAAACTACAGCCCGCAGGCTGAGCCGTTTTAAACCTGCCCATGAGCGCCTGCTGGGGAGCCAAGTCGGGGCCACACCACGTGGCTCAGCCCTGCTGCAGCACTCCAGCCGGGGCACCGGGTCGGGGGCTGCACCACGTGGCTCCCGGAAGCCACGGCATGGCCCCGCTCTGAGGGTTGGGGGCCTCTCCACACCTAGGAGCCGGAGAAGGGACATGCCACTGCTTCCGGGAGCCGCTTGAGGTAAGCGCCGCTCGGAGCCTACACCCCTGAGCCTCCTCCTGGGCCCCAACCCCTGCCCCAGCCCTGATCCCCCTCCCACCCTCCAAAACCCTCAATCCCAGCACGGAGCACCTTCCTGCACCCCAAACCTCTCAGCCCCATGCCAGAGCCCGCACCCCCAACTGGAACTGCACCCCTTCCCGCACCCCTGCCCCAGCCCTGATCCCCCTCCAAACCCCTCAGTCGCAGCCCAGAGTACCCTTCTATACCCCAAACTCCTCATCCCCAGCCCCACCCCAGAGCCCACACCCCCAACCAGAGCCCTCACTCCCTCCCGCACCCCAACCCCAATTTTGTGAGCATTCATGGCCCACCATACAATTTCTATTCCCTAATGTGGCACTCAGGCCAAAAAGTTTACCCACCCCTGGGCCACTGTGTATCACTGCCCTCTTCTGGTTGGAATCAGAACTGCTCATTGTGTGTGTGTCAGGCTCCAATACTGGTTTAGGTAAATCTATTGCCGTAAAAGGCTCTGAGTTATCACCTTACTGGTGCTATTAAGCCCAAATGGTCACAGTGATGAATATGAAGGTATTCACAGATCTGTCACATGTAAGACGTAAAAGCCTTAAACTGAATGCTAAAGAGGTGTTCTCCAGCAAGTAATAATAAAGCAAATCTTTCATTAGCACTTTAGATAGCTAAATAGTTTGCACTTTTAACTTTTGTCTTTTTAATTTGCAGTTACGGGAAAATTTTTGTAAGCCCAGGTAAAGATCGGATTGGTTCAAAATACAAGAAGGTGGTTTACAGAGAGTACACAAACGGAGAATTTACAGAGCACAAAGTCAGATCAGCACAGGAGGAACACTTAGCAATCCTAGGTGAGTAGCTCTTATAACTCACAAAGTATATCAAATGTAAGAGAGCATCTCTTTCCAAAACCAAATAGGTTGTGTCAGTTTTGTTGTAGAAGGAAACAATGAACACTTGGATCGGTCCCAGATTTTTCAGTGGTTTTGCACACATTTTAATCAGTGATTGTAAAGACAGGTATTTCTAAACAGGAAGCAGTTTGTTGGAAGTATGTAGCACATATAGGAGTGCCAGGTTTAAGATTTACCTATCCCTTTAAAGATTGAAGATCTGCTGAACAGGTCAATGGGAACAGCTCTGGGGAGCAGGGTGTGGTTGCAGCAACAGAGTATGGTATGCTCCGAATTTGGACTCAGCCACAATTTGGGCATGTGTAAATTGTGTGTGTTTGTTTTTTGGGTGCTAAGTTTAATAAAACTATCCCAGAGCCTGTCCCTGGTAACAAGTACATCCAGCTAGGATGGACAAACACAGACATTTCTGGCATCCACCTTAGTTTCGTATGCACAGTGGTTTTTTGCGGTGTTCTTGTGGGCAGGCAGGTTGGACTGGATGTTAGGTGTTTGGGTTGAGATTAGGGGTTGGAGAATTGGAAATGTTACCTGTGTCCTATGGAATGATCATCACCTCCTGTGATTTAGGGGTGGGGCTAGAGCTGGTCATAAAATGCTATGGATTTTCTGGGAACATTTTTGAAAATAATGAAAACAATTCCTTTTTTTAAAAGGTTAATGGAAACTTTCCTTTTTTCCCCAATGAAAAACTGGAAACCAAAAAAAAGTTTGAATTATTAAACCATGAGAAATAATCAGTTGTTTTCAGTTTCTGAAAAAATTGCTGTTAACATTTTCATTTGTTAAAAAAATCCAAAAAAAACCCCCAAAAACATTTTTCACTGGAAAAAATTGACTTTTGACTGGCCATATTTGGGACACCCCTCATCTGCTGGGGTTAGGGACCCGTTTTGATGGCCTGTCCCTGGAGGCTAATGGAATCTGAGCATTTCTGATGGGCTCGGAGGGAGAATATCGTTTCTCTAAGGCCATGTGTACACTACCATTTATGTTGGCAAAACTTACGTTGCTCAGGGGTGTGGTTTAATTATATTGAGGGGAGAGCTCTCTCCTGTTGGCATAGAGCAGCTACACTAGAGATCTTACAGCTGCATCGGTACAGCTATGCTGCTGTAAGGTCTCTAGTATAGACATAGCCTATGAAATGATTGTTCATCCTTAACTCTCAATGAAGTGGCTGTTGGCCTCTTTACAGCTTTGGTCTCACAGCATTTCACATGTGGATTTACACTGATTTCTCTTTACTTTCATTATGAGCAGCAGTGACATGTCACAAAAGTAAAATTCCAAGTTAAACGCTAGCAAATTCTACAACTTGTAAAAATAATATTAAATATCCATTTCTGAGCTGACTTCTGGACAAACTCCAGTTTTCTTTATTTTAAAAGAGCAACATTAGTCACCATAGCTTGTTGTTTTCATTTAGGGCCCTTAATCCACGCAGAGGTCGGTGACTCCATACTCGTTATATTTAAGAATAAAGCTATCAGGCCCTATTCAATAACTGCACATGGCATAGAAGAAGTGGGTAGTGGAGAAGGACCTGGAACACTAATCACTGTGCCTGGTAAGTCTGATAATTTATTCTTGAGCAACAAAAGAGCTCCTTAAATCTTATGTGAAGAAGTCATTTAAAAAATCAAATGACATTCCTTTTTTCAAACTTTCTGGCACCTACACATCTTTTTGGGCACAGTAAATTCTACATTTATCTATCTATATGTCTGTCTAGCTAGGTTCTTATTATTAGTAGGCTCCAGATTGTATAAGCTTGTTAAGACAGGGACTATGTCTTCACTTGTTGCTGAGACACATCTGGACACTCAGAAACAATAATTAATACTACCAATGGCTCAAACTTTAAAATTAGGTGCCTAAATATAGATTTAGCAACTTTACTTTAGGCACACACAACTGAAAATTCTACCCAATAAAAACAATAGATATCAGGCTTGAGTAGAATCATAGATTATTAGGGTTGGAAGGGACCTCAAGAGATCATCTAGTCCAACCCCCTGCTCAAAGCAGGATCAATCCCCAACTAAATCCCCAAATGGCCCCCTCAAGGATTGAACTCACAACACTGGGTTTAGTAGGCCAACGCTCAAACCACTGAGCTATCCCTCCCCCCAATATACTAGCTTCTTCGGGAACAATGAACTTAAAATATTTGAACTGTCAAGAAGAGGGCTGAGCAGTACAGGACATACACTTCTGGGGGAAATCTGGGACTGGGGGGGCGTTGGGGTCATCCTGCAGCATAACCAAGACTGGCAAGAGCCAGAGTGTAATCCAGGTGTGGCTGGCAGACTGCAGTTAAAAACACAGACACTCAGGGTTTGGCTTTCATGCTGGAAGGCTGTTTGTGAGTGGCCAAGGTGGGAGCTACTTCAGCAAGGCTTTGTAAGTCACCCAACGTTGCAGGGCAGGGGTGACAGCCCCCCACTGGTCTGGACTGTACCCTGGTATGTCCCACATGTCTCATTTCACTTCCCCCACCAGCCGGTGACACTAATTATTCCTTTAGGGTACATACACTGCATTGTACACCTGGGTCTGCTTGACGTGCACTTGCAAACCCATTTTTTCCAAGTTTGCCTTTGAACCTCCACTTTGCATTGTTATGCATGCCTCATATCTGTGCCGGTGTGTTCACACTGATATGCAGACATGAGTGAGAGACTGTCTTCTGGGGGTGTATCCCAGGTTACTTGGCATTCTTGCAAACGTAGCTACTTTAGAGCTTGGTTCCTGATGTAGTGTGGGACAACTTGTCTGTCCATCAGAAGTGTTCTTAGCCCACAAACACATTCAGCTAAGCCATTTCAAGTCTGCGCTCTCCCTGCTATGAGTCAGACCAGGGATACAGCACCGGTGGAAAGCCTTTGCCTGCTTGGGGTTTCACTGCTATTTCAGGATTCAGGCAGAGCAGCTATAAAATGCTAGTGGACAATTCAGCAGCAGTATCTATCCTATAGAAGGCAGCTCTCAGAAAGGGGCACAGCCATGTCACCTGCAACCCAGTTGATGCAGCTTACACCTGCTGCCGCAGAATCCCTGTATGTAGGCAACATTTCTGGAGCAGAACAACAATCACAGCCTGGTGGGATCTCAACACCATACAGACTTGGGATGACCAGCAATGGCTCCAGAACTTCTGCATTTAGCACATGTTCCTAGACCTGTGCGAACAGCTTGGACAGACATTCCAGCACCAGAACACACACATGACAGACGCCATACTGATCCAAAAGCAGGTCATTATAGCCAACTGTTTACCCCAGACTGCTATGGGCCCGTGGCCAACCAGTTTGGTGTTGGCAAGTCAACTGTTGGGGCTGTGGTTATGTAAGTTTGTAAGGCGATCGGGCACTTTTACCCAAAGATGCCTGGCATAAATTGTGTTCCTGAAATAATTGCCGGTTTTGAGAGAATGGGCTTTTCAAACTGCTCCGGGGCTATCGATGGAACTGACATGTCCATAATCTGTCTTCCACAAGGAGCAAATGAGTACATCAACTGCAAATTTGCATTGTTATGCAGATGGACTACTGAGGCAGGTCCATGGACACCAATGTGGGATGTACTGGCAAGGTACATGATGCCAGGGTTTTTCAGAGATCATACCTGTACCTTCACAGACAAGCAGGGAGATCTTTCCCTCCAAATGACATTCCCTCCAAATGATACCGTTAATCTAGGGGACCCCACCTACCTCCTCCTGCCATGGCTTTTGAAACTGTACCTACTTCAGAGGGCCTTGCAAAAGAAAGTTCAGTTACACACTCAGTAGCTGTAGGACGATGGAGTAATGTTCATTTGGCTGGTAGAAGTCAAGATGGGGCTGCCTTCAGAACTCTCTGGATGCCAATGCCATCCTCACTGTGGCCAGCTGTGCACTGCAGTGTGTTTGCCAGGCAAAAGGAGAATCATTTCACCAGATAAACATCATGAAGAGATCTCTTGAACATATAGGAATCGGTATACAATATATTTCTGTTTTCTCTCAATCCCATGCTCAGGCAAACTCCCACCGAAATCAATCAGGGCTTGATCCAACTCCCACTGAAATCAAGAGGAGTCTTTCTATTTACTCAAACAGGAATCCGATCAGGGCCTAAGGGCCTAATCCAAAGTCCGGTGAAGTCAATAGAAAGACTTCCCATTGACTTCAGTGAGTTTTGGATTAGGCCCAAAGACACCAGGAGTTTTGCCTGGGTAAAGGCTGCAGCATCAGGATCAGTAATACTGCCCAAACATGATGTTTACCTGAAAGAAGGTGTCACAATTGGCATTTTATGTTATATATGGAAACAGTGATGTCATCTAGTAGGCCAAACTCTGAATAGGCAGAAGCAGGCCCAAATCAACTGGAGTCAGTAGAGTTTATACCTGTGCTGCATTTGGTCAAAGGCTGAGATTTTAATAACTTTAAAAAAAAACAAGGAATTCAGAGTTAAGGTTTCCAACAACATAAACTCTGCTTCTTTGTGCATCAACATTACAAATGGAACCTTCATTTAGAGTTGGCCAAAAAAGTTTACGCAGAACCATTTTCCATCGGAAAATTAAGTTCCATCAAAATTGAAATCAGGTTGATTTTGCTAAAATTTTGTTTCAGAAAAAAAATTGGAGGGGGGAAAGAAGTTCCAACTATGTTGAAACATCCTGTTTCAACATTTTCATAATGAAATGTTTCAATTTTTTGTTTTGAAACCATTTGCTATTTCGATCTTTTAAATGTTGTATTATATATTATAATAAAAGTTGAAGTTGAAACTACACTACACATTTTGATCAATCTGAATTTTTTCCCCAGAATTTTCTTTCATGGAGAATTGTGAAATTTTGGTGTTTTGTTCCAAATCAAAACAAAAACAAATTCTGAAATCTCAAAATCCTTCACAGAATGGACTTTCCATCTTTCACACAGCTCACAAAAATGCATATAATACAGTAGTTCCAAATGCTGCATGTTTGATTATTATACAATACAACGCAACTCCTTTGTATGATTCCTTTGTGTTCTGTTATTTTTTAGCTAGTATATACGTTGTTCAGCATTGCAGTGTTATGATAGACCTTGTTGTAATGCCTGTAATGTGCACACTGGGGCCAGGTTACAGTCAAGTTGTAGGAAAGGTAGCCCTGATGTTCATTGCTGTTAGATGATTAAAATCTCAACCTGAACTTTGCATTCAGATTAAGGTGACGAGATAGCAAGTGTGAAATATCGGGACGGGGGTGGGAGGTAATAGATGCCTACATAAGAAAAAGCCCTGAATATTGGGACTGTCCCTATAAAATCAGGACATCTGGTCACCCTAACTCAGCTCACCATACTCTGATTTTTCAAAAACAAAGAAAATTAACGTTTGACACATGCCTAGAGCACTGTCTAAAATGCCCATCACTTTAATCTATGGAGCAGGGGACCATGCCTCTTGAAGTGTACGGTTGCAGGGTCCTCCCTTCACCTCTTTTCTTGACTCTTGTCGGTGAAAGGATATTTTTTGGGGGGTGGGAAACTATGCACAGAGAAGCAATATCCTTTATAGCCACTTTTCCCCTGGTCTCTGTCTTTCCATGGGTTTGGTTCCCCATGACAGTGGGGGAGCATAGGGGCCTGCGGTCATTCCTAACGACCTATCTTCCTCATTAAACTATTTCCCTGTGATTCTTAACCCTTTTGCAGTGTAACTCTTCTGCCAGGTGGATTTGGGAGCAACAAGGGCCAGGTTCAATATCTAGGGGTTCCTCTTAACAATACAAAGCAGAATCTGCTCAAGCCCATACCCGGTTATCTGGGAAAACTTTAACACCACCCGTGGGTGCTTCTAAGGGTATGTCTACACTACGAGGGTAATTCGATTTTACTTAAATCGAATATGTGGAATCGATATTGCAAAGTCGAACGTGTGTGTCCACACTAAGGACACACTAAGGACAGTAATTCGACTTTGTGAGTCCACACTAACGGGGCGAGCGTCGATATTGGAAGCGGTGCACTGTGGGCAGCTATCCCACAGTTCCCGCAGTCCCCGCTGCCCATCGGAATTCTGGGTCGAGCCGCCAATGCCTTCTGGGTAAAAAAAATTTGTCGTCATCCGTCCGTCACTAACGCCCTCCCTCCCTCCATGAAAGCGCCGGCGGGAAATCAGTTCGCGCACTTTTCTGGTCAGTGACAGCGCGGACGCCACAGCACTGCGATCATGGATCACGCTGCGACCATCGCTGCACTTGTGGCCGTTCTCAACACCTCGCAGCTTATCATACACCTTTCCCTGAGGCAGATGCAGAGAAATCGGGCGAGGAGGCTACGGCACCGCCGTGAGAGCCTGAAGTCGGAGAGTGGCACAGAGCTGTCAGAAACCACGAGCCCCAGCGCCCAGGACATGACGTTGGCAATGGGGCATGTGGATTTTGTTGAACGGCGATTCTGGGCCCGGGAAACAAGCACGGAATGGTGGGACCGTATAGTGCTTCAGGTCTGGGATGAATCCCAGTGGCTGCGAAACTTTCGCATGCGGAAGGGGACTTTCCTCGAACTTTGTGAGTTGCTGTCCCCTGCCGTGAAGCGCAAGGACACCCGCATGCGAGCAGCCCTCACTGTCCAGAAGCGAGTGGCCATAGCCCTCTGGAAGCTTGCAACGCCGGACAGCTACCGGTCAGTCGCGAACCACTTTGGTGTGGGCAAATCTACCGTGGGGGTTGTTGTCATGCAAGTAGCCAAGGCAATCGTCAAGGTACTGCTCCCAAAGGTAGTGACCCTGGGAAACGCGCAGGTCATCATAGATGGCTTTGCCGCGATGGGATTCCCAAACTGCGGTGGGGCTATCGATGGGACTCACATCCCTATCCTGGGACCGGACCACCAGGCCAGCCAGTACATTAATAGAAAGGGCTACTTTTCAATGGTGCTGCAAGCACTGGTGGACCATCGGGGACGGTTTACAAACATCTACGTCGGATGGCCGGGCAAGGTTCATGACGCTCGCGTGTTCAGGAACTCTGGTCTGTTTAGACGGCTGCAGGAAGGTATTTACTTCCCAGACCACAAAATAACTCTTGGGGATGTGGAGATGCCTACAGTCATCCTCGGGGACCCAGCCTACCCGCTAATGCCCTGGCTCATGAAGCCCTATACTGGCGCCCTGGACACAGAAAAAGAACTCTTCAACTACCGGCTGAGCAAGTGCAGAATGGTGGTGGAGTGTGCTTTTGGCCGTCTCAAAGGGAGATGGAGAAGCTTACTCACTCGCTGTGATCTCAGTGAAACCAATATCCCCATCGTTATTGCAGCTTGCTGTGTGCTCCACAATCTGTGTGAGAGCAAGGGGGAGACCTTTATGGCGGGGTGGGAGCTAGAGGCAAATAGCCTGGCTGCTGATTACGTCCAGCCAGACAGCCGGGCCATTAGAAGATCCCAGCGGGACGCCCTGTGCATCCGGGAGGCTTT
Source organism: Terrapene triunguis (assembly GCF_002925995.2). Lineage (NCBI taxonomy): Eukaryota > Metazoa > Chordata > Testudines > Emydidae > Terrapene > Terrapene triunguis. Next base: position 16,157,342 of record NW_020664448.1, read on the forward strand.
GAAAGCTAGGTTCCTGAGTGAGCAGGGCAACCAGTGACTTTTCAGTTTGTGGACAGAAAAGCTGAACCTGCCCCCGTTTCTTTACCCAGTTCATTTTGACTATCCTCTCCAGTTCCATACCCCCTTCACCCCCTTCCCCTTCCCAAAAAATAAAATCATTTCGATTTTGTTAATGAACACCGTTGTCTGTATTGCTGTTTTCGCGGGAATATTTTAAACCGGGGACGCAGACTGTGGCGGGGGGCGGGTTTAGTGTTCTGATGCAAATGATGCTTCTAAACTCCCGGAATGACAGGCTCCGCACTGGTGGACTGGTTATTTCAATGGAGCCTGCCAGCACTCCTGGGGGGGGACTGTGTGTATGTGTCGGCTATGTGACTTTCTGGCAGGGGGGGGTAGGGTTACAGATCCCCTGCTGCGTGGATCTGTGAGCCAGGATAAGGACCGCTGCATAAGATCTGTAACCGCCCTCCCCCACCACAAAGTAACAGAGCAACCCCCCCCCCCAGAACATGAAAACCACCTCCAAGACTGACCAGGGTAACCAGTGACCGCACTGTGTATGTGTCCTGATGCTGGACCTGACACCGCCTCTGTACCCTGCTAAAGGTCACTGTCCTGTCCAATTACCAAGCCCCTTCCCCCCCTCCAGACAGACTCTCCCTCAAAAGAACCTGACTGAAACAGTAATGAACAGAAACAAACATTTTATTGCGAACCAGACATGAAACGTGGGGGGTGAAACTTGGACGGGGGCTTGTGTGAGGTGGGTAGGAAAGGACTTATGAAATTTTGGGGAATGTCAGCCTTCTACTGCTAGAGCAGTCTGCAGGGGTTGATTGAAAGTTTTAACGGCCCTTGCCGCCCCTCCTTCTTTGGACTTTGGGTGAGGGTGGTGTGGGACTTGGTGGCGGGTGAGGGCGGTTACAGATAGACTGCAGCGGGGCTCTGTCCTCCTGCCTCCGGTCTTGCAGAACATCCACAAGGCGCCGGAGCGTGTCCGTTTGCTCCCTCATTAGTCCAAGCAGCTTTTCAGTAGCCTGTTGGTCCTCCTGACGCCACCTCTCCTCCCGTTCCATGACTGCTCGGTGCATTTGTGACAAGTTCTCCCTCCACTGTTTCTGCTGGGCTGCCTGGGCTCGGGAGCAGCCCATTAGTTCTGAGAACATGTCTTCACGCGTCTTCTTCTTCCTCCGCCTAATCTGCGCTAGCCTCTGGGAGTGTGCTGACAGGCTGGGTTGGGAGACAGTCGCAGATGTGTCTGTGTGAATTTTAAAAAGGGAGTGAATTCCTGAGACAGATAAATGAAATTGTATACAAAGAACCTAGTCTTTCTCTGTGAACAAGACCATGCACTGAACCTCTCACATGCGCACTCAGGACAAGGTCGAATTTTCGGCCGTCGCCTTCAGTGCCTGTGGACTTGCGGAGGTCTTGGAGTGTTCAGAGAACTGTGGCTGGAGACCTGAACTTCTGGAGCGGGCAATAATGGTAAGCCGCAGACTTGTGGCTGCTTAAAACTCCAGCAGTAGCACTGGCCTCCTTTCACATTGAAAGCAATGCCAGTCTGTGCTGCCAGCAATCAGGACAGCATCAACTCTGCCCCTGTCCCACCCCCTCGCGGCTGTCCCAGGGAAAGATCCCTGTATGCTGCCCCTCTCCCTCCACCGCGTGGCTGTAAAGCAGTCCCAATACTAACATTCCCCTCCCTAATTCAAAGCAGGGCGTCATGAGCGACATCACCCTTCTGAGGATCCCGGACACCCAGAGAGAACGCATGCTGCGGGAAAGCATGCAGAAACCGGGGCCGTATGCCGCCATGCTATGTCGGGCCATGATCCCGGAGTACTTGATTGTGGCGTGGAGGGGACATGTCTGCTACCACGGAGGGCCCACTAAGATCGCCCTACCCCGGAACCTGATCAACAGGCTTGAGCTCTACCTCCACGAGACCTACGAGGAGTTCTCCTACGAGGATTTCTCGTCGATCCCCGGCCACATTGACCGGATTTTCGCGTAGGTGCACTGGGACTTTGGAGTGGAGCGTCTTGGGCCTGGGAATCATGTAGTAACGGACATTGTGAAAATTTTTTAAAACACTTGGGACTAAATTGAGAAGAGCCTAAGACAGAGAAATCATGAAAACCCATTTGTTACCTTTGTAAATATTCCTGTTTTGTACCTGATTATTTTTTTACTAGTTTACAGCACTTTTATAAATATACATTGTTAATAGTATAAATATTACCGTTCTGTTTTAAATAAATGTTTACATGTTTACAGCACTTACTGCTTGATCCGTCCCCTGATTCTGTGTCCGGGGTAAGGGATGGGGACGGTTGGTAGGGGATCTCGGTAAGGGTGATGAAGAGCTCCTGGCTGTCGGGGAAATCAGCGGTGCCAGCGCTGTCGACTGCCTCGTCCTCCTCATCTCCTTCCTCCTCTTCCCCGTCCGCTGAGGAACCGGCCGCGGACAATATCCCATCCTCGGAGTCCACGGTCAGGGGTGGGGTAGTGGTGGCGGCCGCTCCCAGGATGGAATGCAGTGCCTCGTAGAAACGGGATGTGTGGGGCTGGGATCCGGAGCGTCCGTTAGCCTCTTTGGTTTTTTGGTAGCCTTGTCTCAGCTCCTTGATTTTCACGCGGCACTGCGTTGCATCCCGGCTGTAGCCTCTCTCTGCCATGGCTTTGGAGATCTTCTCGTAGATCTTAGCATTCCTTCTTTTGGAGCGCAGCTCTGAAAGCACGGACTCATCGCCCCACACTGCGATGAGATCCAAGACTTCCCGATCAGTCCATGCTGGGGCCCTCTTTCTATTGGATTGCACGGCCATCTCTGCTGGAGAGCTCTGCATAGTTGCCACTGCTGCTGAGCTCCCCTCGATGTCCAAAGAGGAACTGAGATTCAAACTGCCCAGACAGGAAAATGAAAATGAATTCAAATTTTCCCGGGGGTGTGGCTGGTCAGAGCATCCGAGCTCGGACTGCTGTCCAGAGCGTCAACAGAGTGGTGCACTGTGGGATAGCTCCCGGAGCTATTACCGTCGATTTCCATCCACACCTAGCCTAATTCGATATGGCCATGTCGAATTTAGCGCTACTCCTCTCGTTGGGGAGGATTACAGAAATCGATTTAAAGAGAGCTTTATGTCGAACTAAATGGCTTCCTGGTGTGGACGGGTGCAGGGTTAATTCGATATAACGGCGCTAAAGTCGACATAAAAGCCTAGTGTAGACCAGGCCTAAGAGGCAATACTTTCCCTCTCACAAGCACTGAGTCTGTGTATAACAAAAGAGAACTTTTAATAAAAGGGAAAGGGAACCAAGCATTAGTCTGGGAAAACAACCACATTCAAAAACATGCAACTATAGGCAAAAACCTGACCCCACAGTGTGTTGGGCAAGTATCCTTTGCCTCAGTTTCCCACCTTCTGGTGGAAAGTCTAACGAACAAATGTCCCTTTCACACATCACTCTCCTCTACCCCACTCACAGTTGGCTGGCCTTAGTTAGCGAAGACCCACTGGAGAGAGGAAAGGTTAAATGGTGACTAGAACTCTTTGGGCAGAGTCCATACCCCCAGGTACAAACAGCCATCCCCACCCCCTCTCTCCTGCCCTGGGATTTGGTATTCCTACCCTCTGCTTAGCGTGTGAGGTTCAGTTTAGGGTGACCCCCTCAATCAGGGTAGGCTAAGCACAGTTCAGCTGCCCTTTACTCATACAGTAAGGGTAACAACATTTCACTACCCTTGTACTCAATGCTAAAGTGATTTGTAACCCAACACCAGACAAAAGTGATCATTTTGGCAAAGCTGTGCCATCATGCTGAGGACCTAGGCAGAGTCAGCATAGAACCTGTGCAAACACGGTCTGTTCCTGAAGTCTTTTCCCCCAGCTCATCGTTAGACGTCAAGAGAGTGCTCACTCAGAACCTGCTTGCAGCAGTAAAGACTGGCTCACACCATTTCTACCCCTTGCATTGTACTGACATGCATACGGCTGCATTGTTCCAAATCGTATCCATTAAAACTTGTTTCCTTTTAATTTGGTCTCACTGTGGATCTTACTTTCTGTTCTGCACAGGGATGATTTCTATAGCACTTACCCACAGGCCATGTGAACTGAAGGGTTACTGAACAACATTCTTGCACATGAGAAACAAATGTGGACTAGACTGTGTCTGGCCCTTGCAGGGGCGTGCAGAGCAGAGGAGGGTCTTGCACGGCCTGCACGAGTGCCAGACACAATCGTTCCTGAGCTCAGTGTAGCACAGAAACTCCTCACTCCATAAGTCCCACAGCATCCAAAGTGGGAAGGTAAGAAAAAAGAGGCGGATGAGGCAGGGCAATGGCCAGGCCCTCCCTCAACAACAGCCCACACAGCAGGGTCAACCCCTGGAGAGGAATATGCTATGCCCCATAGAAGATTGTAGTAATGGCTGCACTTTGCCTGCACATGTCTCGGGGTGCAGAATGCTTCCCAGTGCACCTGTAGTTCCACGTCCCCTCCCAAATCCAGGGTTGTGCCTTTAAAAGCCTCCCTGGGCCCTGCAATTCACAGTTGCCAACTTTCACGTGGTAAATAAGCACCCCGACTTTCACAATAAGCCAAAAATCAAGCTAATCCCAGAACCCCAACACTCTATGTGACCAGCGTACAGTCTGGGACTGTGGTGGGCCTGCTGTGCACCCCGACTCTCTCCTCACCTTGCCCCTGCTTGCCAGGAGCCGATTAAAAAAAAAAAAGAAGCAAAAAGCTACAAGCCAAACAAGCCACAAGCCAAGAACTAGCCAACAAGCAACTCACAAGCCAAGTAAGCCAAAAACAAGCCCAATTTCTGCGGGTTTTTTTTTTTTTTTTTGCGTGTTTGGCATGTCTGCCCTGCATAAGTAAATAAATCAATACGGTAATGAACAGCAAGGTTTTGTCCCATACATTTAAAATAGTAATGGTAATGCAGCATTTGTGTGACATTCACAAAGGTCGGAGCCATATTTGAGATTCACCATTTTTAGTATACATTTATTATTATAAAACAATATATACAACTAAACATAGTAGTAAATGGGGTTTCTGTTCACCCGTACCCTAAACACAGACATTATAAATAAATCTTGCCAACTTTAAACTTTAAACCTTTCCTTTGCTGTGATGCCTACTAATAATCTTGACATTGTGGTGTGCTGAGACCACAGCCTAACATGCTGACCAGTACTGTCTCATTGTTTCCTTGTACTCCCCCATCTCTCTACTGTATTAATATGTTGTCTCTTGTCTAATACCTAGATTGTAAACTCTCTGGGCCATGGACCATCTTTTCATTCTGTATTTGTACGGCATCTAGCACAGTCAGGTTCTGGTCTACGACTGGAGCTCCTAGGCACTATGAAAACACAAATAGAAAATAATATTAATAAAAGCAGTACAGGAGGAAAATAATTAATCTGCTGTATTATTTTTTTAAAATATAGAGAATTTAATGTGGCCGCAACAGACATTTCTTTTCAGTCAGTTTCTTCAGTTCAGACAGTTTCTTCAGTCAAATTCTTTTGTTTTTCTAAAATCAGGGATCAACACACAACTGGAGACACTCATCTCATACTAATAGTTCTTGATCATTTCATGCTACATAATCATTATAAGAATCTTCCAGTTTGTCTCTAGCGTCTAATAAAAAACAGAAATGTTTTCAGCATCATTATCAGAGTTTGTTTTCATGGGCCTCAGCCCATTATAACACAGCTTCTCCTCAATGCATATGACGCACATTTGGCTCTTTACATTTCTGATTACGGGACCGTCAGATCTGAATTATATTTTAAAAACTCATAACATCCAATTGCTGTTGGTAAAATTGTTTTCTCTCTACCGTTTTAGGGGAAATAAATACATACAGATGGAATGTCCCAGAAAGGTCAGGTCCAGGTACTTCTGATCCAAACTGCATCAGTTGGGTTTATTATTCAACAGTGAATTTTGTCAAGGTAACCGGGAAATAGTAACTAAAGGTTGTTATTTTATGTATGGCTTCCTAAACTGGGGTTGGATCCTGTGAACCTTTATTCACTACTTGTCTGAGGACTATTGGCATGAGGAAGGGTTTACAGGACTGGGTAATTCATGCTTTTGAAGATGACAGCTGATGATTAAGGCTACGTTTTAGTCACAGGTATTTTTAGTAAAAGTCATGGACAGGTCACGGGCAGTAAACAAAAATTCATGGCCTGTGACCTGTCCATGACTTTTATTAAAAATACCTGTGACTAAAACTTGGGCGGGGAGCTGCGGGTGTTGGGGGGGGGGGGCGGTCCGGAGGTACCATGGTTACTGGGGGGAGGACCCCGCTGGTCCGGGGGGGAGGGTTGGCAGGCCTGGCAGGGGCTCCCTACCCGGCTCTGCGTCCCTGCAGCTCCTAGGCAGTGGAGGGGCACAAGCGCAGGCTGCCACACCTCCCATTGGCCGGGAACTGCAGCCAATGGGAAATCGGGCGCGGGCAGCACGCGGTGCAGAGCCCCGCCCCCAGCTTCTCCGCCGCCTAGGAGCTGCGGGGCCATGCCAGTGGGAGCCCCTCACCCCGACGTAAGTGCCCCTCCCACACCCCTCAACTCCCTGCCTCTAGCGCCCTTCCACACACCCAAACTGCTGTTGCTGCAGAAGTCATGGAGGTCATGGAATCCGTGACTTCTGTGACCTCCGTAACAGATTTGCAGCCATACTGATGATGCATGAATAAGGCCAAATTCGTTCACATGTATAGTCCATTGAAATCAGGGAAGTTACACCAGGACTAAATTTGGTCCTTAATGTTTTATTTTCAAGAAAAACTTCAGGGCAATTTGGGTGGAGGTGTGGGACTTTGCTTTACTTCATGAAAATCTAAAAGGTAGAAAGTCATTGTTACCATGTTAGACTTTTGTGTCGACTAAATGCAGTAACAGACAGGCATAAATAGCACACAGAATACATGAAGCTAAGAGGAAGAACGGCTTCTAGTTTACTGATTAGTAATCAGATGGAAATGTCTTTGGATTCCCAGTGCAGATGATCCCCATTCTCCTTTCAGCACTTGACCAAAAGTCTGTTGCATGGCAGGGGTCGGATTTTCAGAAGAGCTCAGGCACCTTGATGAAGTGGCCACATTTGATGAAGTGGCTTAGGAGTCAGCATCTCACAATGCTCTTGTGAAATTCTGTCTCTTAGGGTGTGTCTACAATCAGAAGAAATGCAGCATATGTAGACATTCCCAAGCTAACTTTAACCTAACTGGCTCAAAGAATAGCAGTGAAACCACATCAGCACAGGCTAGCGTCTCGAGTACATACCCAATGTCCCAGGTGGGCTCGTACAGCCCATGCTGCCACAGTTTCACTACTATTGTTATTTGAGCTCGCTAGCTCAGGTATGTCTAGCTGCAGTCACACCTCTGATTGCAGTGTAGATAGACCTTTGATCCTTTTGAACTGATGTGTGCTCCGCATGCAGATATCTCCATGCATTCTTGCTTGGCTCTCCCATGTGCACATTGTATTGAAACAAAATTGGATAGCAAAAAACTGGGTAGTAGAAAACGTTATCATCCATTTTGGGTGTGAGGAATGGAAACTAAATTTTTCATTTACTTCTTACAAGATGGTGGCAGTTACAACTCCTGGAGTTGGAATAGTTATTTTTATGTCTATTATTTAAAAGGTTTTATAAAACAGAGATAAATTGGAAGTTTGAGTTTATAGTAGAAAACTATGTTGTAGTCCTGACTGTCTGTGAACTATGCCTGAACTCCAGGAAGCATAGCCACTGTCAGTCATTTCTTTATTGCATGGGAAAATATAACGTTCAGCTCTAACTGATATATATTATATCTGTATTTATTTATTAGTTATGTTATGTGAACTATCAACAATTATTAATTTAACCATAGCTCAATGTTGTGGTTAATAGCAATGTTATGTACTGTGTATAATGTCTTTTTTAAAAATCTAATTGCAGGACACTTACAGTGGTTTGGTTGGGCCGCTAGTAATTTGCAGAAAAGGAATACTAAATGAAAAGGGTTTAAGGAGAGATATTGACCGTGAATTTGCTCTTCTGTTCATGGTCTTTGATGAAAATGAGTCCTGGTATTTGAATGAAAATATTGAAAAGTATCTGCATAAGTGTCCTGATGACTTTAATTACACCGAGGACTTTCTGGAGGGTAACATCATGCATGGTATGTAGGTTTCATTGGTTGCAGCAGCAATTTATCCAAGAGACTAATGAATACTTTTTTTTAATATAATCCTTTCAGAAGACTGTCAGATTGGCTTGCAATTGTATAATCTTGCTGTACAGTCTTCACAAACGAAGTAGACTAGGTCATTATTGGGCCGGATGGCTACTAAGAAACAAGGGTTCATTCTGGGCATCAACAACAAACCTGGAATCAGCCAGCAGACTTTGGGGGACCTTGAAAGAAGTTTTCTTAAGAGTTAGTTTATATTTCGTTATGTGCTGAGTGGCTCAAGACCCTGATAGCTGAAGCATTCAGGATATATTCCTGGTCTTGGGTCACTCATTAACTTTGCTTTGTAGTTCTTATTTAAGGGCCAAATCCTCCTCCGCCACCCTTGTGTGAGTGCACAGGGTAGAAAAATCAGCCAAACAACCAGTGTATGTGGAGAGGCCATTCCATGACCTCCTATCACTGCAGAGTTGTGCTCCATGTTGGCACACTTTGCAACAGCGTGATCATGAAGTTTGGGGATTGGGGGCCAAGTGGCAAGAACTGACTGGCCAAACCTCTGGGTGAGGGAGAAAACAGATTGGATGCTATAGCAGCAGCCATAGAAAAACCAAGTTTCTGTTTCTGCACATGACTCCCAGTTGGAATGGGATTCCATCCCCACATCCCCCACGTAGGTCCCCTGCACAAAGCCCGCTCACTCAGTTTATTATTAAGACAGGTTAAAACTTGCCTTATGCATTGCAAAAAACTGCTTATGGTGCTGGGTTGAAACTGAAATGCAAACTGTACTGTCTCTTTGCCTGTAACCTTTGAGATGTGAACAACAACTTTAGGAACCCTTCACATTTAAAGACCTGGGTCTGATTCTCCACCTTCTTGTTTCTTGTGCAGCCATTTGCACTGTTGCAAAGTGACCCTGATTCACCACTGTGTTACTTGTTTTATGCTGGAATAATTCCATTGGATTTCAATAGACTTACATTGGTGTAAAACTGGAGTAATGCAGTTATGAATCAGGCCCAGTGAGTGCAAAGTGGGTGTAAAACGCTACCAGTGAGCTAAGTGAGGGTGCCATTTTCACCCACTTTGCACTGATGTAAGTATTGACACACGACAATGGAAAACCCAGTCCTTGGTCTCTGCAAAGACAAAGCAAGAACAAGGGTATGGTACTGGTGTTTCTCTTCAGCACCCTCAGCACTCTGTCTCTTCACTGGACACATTTAGTCCACTAGTGTGAATCACTCTCACTTTGTAATTCTTTCAGCAATTAATGGGAGGGTGTATGACAATCTCCACGGGCTAACAATGAAAGAAGGTGCAAACACAAACTGGTACTTGATAGGAATGGGAAATGAAATCGATATCCATACAGTCCATTTCCATGCAGAGACCTTCATCTTCAAGGTTGGTAAAAACAAAGTAAAATCTACATTTTGATGGGAAATTTTTGCAAGAACTTCTAGCTTCTAGCCTGATCCCACAGCCTTTGCACACACACACACACACACACACACACACACACATGTTTTGTCATCAATGGGAGATTTGCATGTGAATACTGCAGAATTAGTTAGAATTTTGTAAAGCTCATGGTTCATATGCCTTTGTATGGTAAAATATAAATGAATATCAATAGCTAAGGTGTGCATGTACTACAGGACAATGGAGGATGGTTCACACAAATTGAAGTCAGTGGGAATTTCACCTGCTTATTCTAGGGTTCAGTGAAGCCCCGTGTTCTGTATTTATGTGTTGAAAGAACTATTTAAAGAGCTTGGTTTAAAACACCATGGTGTGGTATTTTAGGGCATCATTGATGTTGCTAACATAGCACCTGAAATCATTTGTATTAATCTGTATTGCCCCGGGGCCCCATCCCCACTGGGCTAGGCACTGTACAAACACATAACAAGGAGGGCAGCCCTGCTCCAAAAAGCTTACAGTTTAGTCAGAACGTGAATGCGTTGTTTCAGCTGTAGTAACGGAAATCTTCATGACGCTGTTTTGTCCTGCCCCAGACGGATAATGATCACAGAGCAGATGTGTATGAACTTTTCCCTGGGACATTTCAAACAATCGAACTCATAGCGGATAACCCTGGAACATGGCTTCTGCACTGTCATGTAGCTGACCACATTCATGCTGGCATGGAGACAACTTTTACCATCAGCAAATCAGGTATAGTATTTGAAAATGCCATTTCATGACTGTGCGCTGGTATTACAGATATTCAGATAAATGGCAGATGGGAAGAAACATAAGGCTTGGGTCAGCACTGCCAGTGTAGGGATAAGTAAATTATTGTATGCTTCCATGCCCCTCCAATGTCTGGTTCCAGGGAGTGGACCTACACTGCACTGCGAACAGGCAGTGTTATCACTGCTGCCCTCCTCAAATTTTAAATCTCTTGGAGAACCACAAGAGCTCCTCGAATGGGTACTGCTTGAAGAGAACCACTCTTGGGATTGTGCTGGTTTTATATCTCCTGTAGGTGGAACTGAAGTTGCTTTGTGTCACCATAACCTGCTCCTGCAACAAGTCTTGCCACCAGGGATTATCACAAGAGTTTCTACTAGCCTAAACCAGACAAGCAACTAGTGAATATGGCGCATACAGTTATAGCAATTAGAGATGAACAAGATCTATTAGATCATGCAAGAGTGAGATCTAAAACTGACCCAGTTAGCTTCCTCAGCTTCTATTGAAGTCAGTTACAGATGCAGGAGCTCAGCACTTAAAATCAGGCACACGGGCCCAGATATACAAAGGTATTTAGATACCTCGCTTCCATTGAAATCAGCGTAAGCTAGGAGCTTAAGTACTTTTGTGGATCTGGGCCCAGGTGTCTCAAGTTGGGCTCCCAGAAACAGAGGCACCAAAAATTAATGGACACATGACAATTTTAACATTACAGCAGCCCTTAAAACTAGAGAGAATTTTACACTGGATTGAGTGTGGCTCTTTAATTAGAGCAGAGGATTGTCAGAGTAAATGACTGCTCTCTGTGAATTAGGCTGGCAGAATCTGGTCCTCAGTAACTGAAGTCTTTTGAGCCTCTCTGATGAAAGTCCCTGTAAATGCACAGCACTATCTTTATGTCAAATGGGAGGAGGCGCAGCTTCAGAACATTGTACTTCTGCTCTAAACTCATTTTCTTTTAAACGCCTCTTTACCGCACATTAACAGCCTATTTTTATAAATCATTGTCACAGCTTCTGATACAAAGTGATTGTTTTGGAATGTTGACTTCATACCTGGCAAATGTAGCCTAAATGTCAGTCTGATCAAGCGCTCATTAGGTGTGGTACAAGTTCATCTAGTGTTGGCCTGGGCCGTTAGCACAGAGAAGAGTTGCCATTTGACTGTGTACATCAGCTTTGAGATTTGGAATCATCCTTAAGTAGATGCTGAGATCCTCGAGTTGTGGCTAGACTGAGAGCTTCCAGTTTAAACACCAATAGAACGGTACATTTAGCTACTAAATGGGAGCTGTTGCATGTTGACTAGGGCTGACTGAAAATTTGTCAAAACGTTTTTTTTTATGGAAAATTGGGGTTTTGACTAAATTATTTTTTTTCGAAGTGCCTGTTTTACATAGAAAAGTTTCGTTTTTTTGTCGACAAACTGAACACCTGTTTTCAGTCAAACATAAAAATATTTTTATTCTGAAATGCTGCCGCACTGCCTCATGGGAGTCAAGGTGCTTCATGCTCCCATTGTCTGTGAGCCTGGTTTCCCTGCCAGACTTCATCTACCATGTTGTACCATGGCAAAGTGACTTTCATGAGGCACTGCCTCCCCTTACCTAGAAGGAAGACCGAGGTGTATCATGGAAGATGTAGTCCAACCAGTTAGCTCAGCATATAGAGGAGAATGAGAGCATGAGGCACTGTGGGGGCATTTTAGAATTGAAATATTTTGGTGCAGGGACAAATTAGTGTCAAGTTACTTGCCCAAAACTTAAAACTTTCCACAGGAGGAAAAAGCAGTTATTTTTCAACCATCTCTAGTGTTGAGCTTCTCTGAAAATATAGCCCTAAAGAAAAGCTGTCTGCTCTTTAAAGACTTTCTTAATACAAAAGAAAATTAGAAAAAATGAAGTAAAAACCTATAGCAAGTGAGCTGGAAAAACTCCTTGGGAGGGTGATGAAGATTAGATACAGACATTGGACCAAGTCCTGCCAGTGAATAATGCCCATTGCTTCCAGTTGGAATTGTGAGTACACAGCTAATGCAAAAGCAAGCCCGTCTAATTCATGTTATGCTTGAGAGCTTTTCCCATCAAGTCATTTGGAAATCTTACAAGCAGAGAACATTTTTATTTCATTTCTGGTAAAAAGACAATTTATAAACTCTTCTTACATGGAAATATGTTTATCGGGCAAACCCTGCCCACAGCTGGGGTAATGATACTGTGCTCTGGGAATGTCCACAGGGTGTGGGGAAAGAAAGCCTCCCCTGACCAGGTGCTCCACAGCTGCTACAGCACATTCAGTGGCTGCTGTACTCCCCCTCTGCAAGGGATGGAGGAATACACAATGGATTTTGCCCACAGTAATTGTAAGGGTTAAGCTGAAATTCCCCTTCACTGTCCAATGTGAATCAGTTCTGTAATTTGCACTTGTTCTGGGTGTGAAACTTCTATTGATCTGAGTGAAAGCATGCAGAACTAATGCAACCGAGATCTCTGCTGTTTATAGGTGTAACCCTTCTGCCAGTCAGAGTTGGCAGCAACAAGGGCCGGGTTCAGTATCTAGGGGTTCCTTTTCAACAATACAACACAAAACCAGCTCGAGCCCCCACCCAGTGACCTGGGACAATTACACACCACCCCCTAGGCGCCTCTAAGAGGCAATACTTCCCCTCTCGCAAGCACTGAGTCTGAGTGTAGCAAAAAAAATTTAATAAAAGGAAGGAAGTAACTCAGCATTAATTCGGGAAAACACCGCAAACAGGATTCATAAACATAGACCATGAGCAAAAGACCCAACCCCAAGTAAGTTGGGCAGTGTCCTTTCCCCCTGAGGTTCATAAGTCCAGCAACCCAAAAGTCCCTCATCCCTTCTCTGCACCCCACTCACAGTTGCTGTCCTTGGTCAGCGCAGACCCAGAGGTGCATCTGCAGAGTTCACCTCCTGCCCTGATTGGAGGGGGAAGGCAAGGAGGTACTTTACATGCTCCACTGCTTAGGCACTCACTCGCCACCTCTGTCTGCCAGCTGCCCAATCACCACACCTCTCTGCAGGGCTCTGCTCTGGCCCTCCCCGCCAGCCACCCTATCAGTCACTGCACCTCTCCACCAGCTGCCCTGCTGGCCACTCACTGCGCCTCTCCAACAGCCACCCTGCTGGCCACTCACCAAGATGTCTGCAGAGCCCACCACTTAACACAACTCTCAATGATTGCAGTTTTTTGTTCGGGAGCCTCACTGCTGGTGTACAGTGGGTAGTCTCTTGTATCAGACACACTAGCCCAAAGCAGATCTAATACTTAGATGTAGGTATCAGTGATTTCAGCTCTGTAGCATATCACAAGACTCGCAAATAAATCTAAATTAGCTCTTTTATTACACAATGGAGAGGAGAAAGCTCAGCTGATGCCATTAAGCCAGACCCACCCCCAATACAAATCCCAGTCCCTAGCCTTGCTCAACTCACTGGGCTGTGGAACCCATGTCCCCTATCTAGCGAGTGCCATTGAGTTCAGGGTGACTCCCTCCATAGGGATATGCGAAGTACAGTTCTGCTGCCCTCAATTCACACAAGGAGAACAACCCTTTATTACTCCTGCCCCAATAACAAGGGGACTGGGGATCCAACACCAGCCAAAAGTGATCATTTGGACAAGCAATCCCATCATGCTGAGCACCTAGGCAGGGTGGGTGTGCCCATGCAAACGAGATCAGCTCCTGAAGTCCTCTTCCACAGCCCATCACTAGATATCAGCGGAGAGCTCATTCAGACTCTGCTTACATAAGAAAGGGAAATTTTGCCCTTAAAACTACCCCTGAGCTACTGGCAATCTCTGCACGAAACTTTGTTGGCCTAATCAGAATTTCTATTTGAGTTACCCAGGCGGAATAAATGATGCATTCACTGTTTTCTCAGACCACTAAAATCTGCTTCTTTATACTGTTTTCAGCCTAAGTAAGCTTTAATTTTTTTACACAGATAACAAAGTTCCTTTAGAAGGAGGAGTAACAACCACAGCATATGACTCAATTAATGTAAAACACCGGGCTCCTGTAAAGGGTATGGATTCCTTTTATTTAAATAATATAAACTTAAGCCGATGGATGTACAGATTTCTCATATGCTACTTCTCGTTTTGACAGGTGATGACAGAAAAGGAATCAAATTCTTAGGCAAAGCTCTGGGTGCAGGAGAAGCTAGCTCAACGCTCATAGCCCTTTTTTCTGTTGGACTTGTTCTTCTGGCAACAATATTAATCCTCATCCTCCTCATCACTTGTCAGAGAAAAAGGACATTCTACAGGTCTGTGCAACGCAAGTGTGCGCTCCCAACTGATTCCCTGTAAATCTGTATTTTGGAGACCGTTTATAGAGCTCTGTTGGATTTCACTGTATATTGTTGGCATATTGAGGAAAGATACATGTTTGTGAAGTTTACAAAGTCAGAGCGCAATCCTGCAGCCATAAGTCACGTGTGACATAGGCTGCAAGCTTAGGCCCTGATGACCATATCCTGCTTGTCTTTGCAGCCTGATTCTGCTCTGTTGAAGTCAGTGTGAGTTGTGCCATTGAATTCAATGGGAGCAGGCTCAGACTTAGGGCTAGTGTACATTAGAAGCGCTACATCGTCTGGTGATGACGTTCTACACCAACGGGAGAGAGCTCTCCCATCGGCATAATTACTCCACCTCTGTGAGAGGTGATAGCTATGTTGGCGGGAGAGCGGCTCCCACCAACAGTGTTACCCGCTTAATTTCAGGACACACCGGGTTTAGATTGGTGTAATTTGCATCACTTAGTGGGTGGCTTTTTCACACCCCTGAGCGACGTAAGTTATATCAACATAAGCAGTAGTGTAGACCTGCCCTTATACTTGAGAGGTCCCACTGATATCAATGAGATTGCTCACTTGAGTTAGGCAAGCAGGATTTGGCTCTGAGAGCTGATAAAATGCATTAAGCTTCTGATTCTTTTAATGCTTTAAAATGTAGTCAAACAATTTTATTTTTAGAATTTGAATTGAGTTGTGACTTGAGCAATGAGAAACTCAACAGGGTAAAGGGTTCATGCAAACCTCTTCTCCTGTTTCAGTTCATGCTCATTGTGCTTGGAGATTCTGGTTCAAATAAACAGTAAAACACACTGAGAAACCTAGTCAAACCCACAATAAAGCCCAGACATTTCTTTTTATGAAAACCTATTATTGGCCCTAGATTCCCTCAAAAGATTGATGAGCCTCAGTGAACATGTTGACCCACATGGGTTAACTTTCTAGGGCTCACTGGGCTTCCCCTATAGTTAATGTGGGCAGGAGGAGGAGCCTGATTCAAAGCCCACTGAAGTCAATGTAAAGACTCTTATTGACTTCAGTGGCTTTGGATCAGGCCACAGACACTAGCTCTTAATGAACCCAAAACAGGTGAGTTTTGCGTGGCTTTGGTTTCATATTGAAAATTTTACACCGCTCTAATTGTGAATTACTCCCAAATATGTGTGCAAACATATTGACTTTAAAGAGATTTTAACAGAATCTTGTGTCTTAAAAAGTAATACGCAGGACCAAATGATGCCTTCAAGTTCAGTTCATCATCTTTGTGTTTCCACTGAGTGCAATGGGTTTGCATGGGTGTACGTGAGGGCAGAATTTGGCCCATAGCCTCTGTGATAAAACAGTTGCATAATGGGATCTCTATGTTGAGCTATTTTCAGTGTGCCAGATTCTGCTTGTGCTAGTGTAAATCTGGAACAAATCCATTGATTCACTGGAGATACTCTGGACTGATACAGTCTGAGAACAGAATCTGGCCCACTGAATCTGCCAAAAGTTTAAGAGTTCTCTTCCTTTATCCTATTAAATGAGATTGCTATGTTTTGGGGGCCAAAATTTTAAAGGTATTTAGGCACCTAATGATGCAGATAGGCATTCTGGGATTTTTTTAAAGCACTTAGAGGCCTAACTACCATTGAATTAGGTAGCAAGGTGCCTATCTGCATCTTTAGGTGCCTAAATATCTTTAAAATTCTGGCCCCCAAAACACAGCAAAAAATATGGCCTTGGGTTACTAAAGAGAAAGTCGTCTGGTTCTATAACTACTGCTTATTGTGGGCCTGATTCTGTGACCCATACTTACACTGAGTAGTAGTTTACTCCCTGATTTCAATGAGACTACTCAGGAAGTTAAGTATTTACTCAGTGTTAGTAAGGGTGGTAGAATCAGGCCTTATATATAGTGATACTTGAATGTTTACAGCTCATTTTGAATGAGCTATTGTTTATTCCTGCCACAAGGATGTTCATATCACCTACAACCCTGGTGGATGAACTCCAGAACTAAAGCAGTCTTTTATCTGTGAAATAATTTAACTGAGTTTGATTTTCAGTGTAAATTCGATTTGGTGCATAACGTCATTTTTTCTCTTCTGTATTTAAAAATATGCTATGCCCTTGTAGGGAACTTTACTGACAGTCACTTTGAATGTAGGTTAATGGTGTTCTGGATTAATGCCCAGATCACCAACAGATAAAAGGTGTTAAACAAAATCCTTGAGGTGCGGGATGTTTCTCAGTGTTTCCTTGATTCTTTTGTTTTCTTATGGTTCTTTAAAAAGCAAAACAAAAAACTTTCTAGATAAGAGGCCTGATCTTCCAACCATTACTCATTCAAGAAGTCTTTCAATAACAATGACTTGTGTGAGTTAGTTACAGGACTGGGCTCAGAATTAGGATAGCAATTACAGTAAAAGCTGTTTTATCCGGCATGTTGGGGAAATGGGAGGTGCTGGTAAATGAAAAATGACGGTTAAATAAGAGGGAGGGAGTTTGGGTGCGGGAGGGGGTGCAGGGCGCAAGCTCTGGGAGGGAGTTTGGGTGCGGGATGGGGTTTGGGGCAGGGGGTTGGGGCACGGGAGATGGCTTGGGGAAGGGGGTTGGGGCACAAGAGATGGCTCGGGGCAGCGTGTTGGGGCACAGGATGAGGTATAGGGTGCTGGATCTAGGGGGCACTCACCTCAGGTGGCTCCCCACAAGCGGCGACCTGTCCTGGCTGCTCCTAGGGGGAAGCATGGCAGGCGGCTCCATGCACTGCCTCCACCCTGCCCCGAGCACTAGCTCCGCAGCTCCCCTTGGCTGGGAACCGCGGCCAATGGGAGCTGTGGGGGCGGCACCTGCGAGCGGAGGCAGTGCACAGAGCTGCCTGCTGCGCCTCCACCTAGGAGCAGCTGGGACAGGTCGCCCCTTGTGGGGAGCCACCCGAGGTGAGCGCCCCCCAGATCCGGCATCCCACACTGCCTCCCATGCCCAAACTCCCTCCCAGAGCCTGCGCTCCACACCCCCTCCTGCGCCCCAACCACCTGCTGGCTCCACACCAACCAGACTATAAACCAGAATTTCAATGAAGATCAGAAATGCTGGTTTATAGAGCTTTCCAGTTGGTGAAGTGCCGGATAAAACAGCTTTTACTGTACATTGTACCACAAACACTCCTTCAATCATTACTTTTAAAGCTTCCTTTATAGCTGGCTAAACCTAATAGCATTCAGGGAACCACAGACATTTTCTAAACACTAGTTTCTTTCCACTATGTAACCACTAGCATTGAGGTCTCTTGTTCTTTGTTAAATATTATTCATGTGTCCAGAATGCTTGCATACTATACACAAATAGAGTTAAGGCTTTCACCCATCATGCACCATAAATAAATCAACATTATTTAGGTATTTTTATTTCTGTTTTCCATATGTTTGCTGTTTAAAACAGAATCATAAAATATCTGAATGGTATAATTTAGCCTTTTATATAATAATAAAAAAGTTTACCACTTGTATGAACCGTCTGACAGTTTCTTTAATACAGGAACTCTTTTTTATTTGAATTGGGTGGTTGTGGTGGAACAGAGATGGGGTATTCCAAAATGCCTTCAACATCATTGCAAAGCTTCATGCTGTTAATGTACCAAACACTATAGTTTCACTGTTATCTTGTCCTTCCCCACCTTCCCTCCCTGCTTATTTTCTCTCTCTCACCATATGCTAAGAGTGTAAGCTTTTTGTGGCAGACTCTGACTTTTTATTGCATGTGTGTACTGCACCTACCAATATGGGGCTGACTGCTCCAGTTTTCTCCAGGAGCTTTGTTGGACTACCACAGGGGTCGGCAACCTACGGCACACGTTCCAAAGGTGGCACACGAGCCGATTTTTGATGGCCTGCGGCGCCGGCTGAGCTGCTCAGCCCGCCGCTGCTCTGGGGTTCCCGCTGCTGACCCCTTGCCAGCCGGGGTCCCACCGCCAGTGCAACTCAGGAACCCCAGGCTGGCAGCAGACTGAGACCCCGGCTGGCAAGACCCGATGGCCGAAACCCCAGAGCGGGAGCTGGCTGAGCTGCTCAGCCCTCCGCCGCTCTGAGGTTCCCACCGGTCCCACTCAGCACCCGCTGCTGGCCTGGGGGAAGGAACCCCAGTCTGGCAGCGGGCTGAGACCCCAGCTGGCAGGAGCCAGCGGTGGAAACCCCAGAGCAGCGGCAGGCTGAGCTGCTCAGTCGCTGCTCTGGGGTTCTGGCTGCTGGCCCCTTGCCATCCAGCGTCCCCACCTCTGCAGCCCCACTCCCCTTGCTTCCCCTTGGAGTTCCAGCGCAGGCCCCCTGCCAGACAGGGTCCAGGCCTCCGGCCCTGCTCAGCCCTACCAGCCGCTGACCTCCTGCCAGCCAGGGTCTGGATCTCCAGCCTTGCTCAGCCTGCTTTCCGGCCTGACCCTAACCCTAACAGTAGTTTGGTTATATATTATAGACTTATAGAGAGACCTTCTAAAAAACGTTAAAATGTATTACCGGCATGTGAAGCCTTAAATTAGAGTGTATAAATGAAGACTCAGCACACCACTTCCGAAAGGTTGCCGACACCTAGACTACCATAACGTTCTTACTTCAGATGCAAATCCCAAACAAGCCCTCAAGGACAGCATGTCTCCCTGTATCTTCAAATTTTAGGCTGAATATCAGGAAAATGTCTTAATGCTAAATTCTGTCAGACTATAGCCTAATCTCCCTAGGAAGAAGCCCTCTCACCAAATCATTTATAGCTGAACTGGAGAATATTTATTTACCTATTCATTGTTTAGCTTGTGGTAATGCCCCAAATGGGCTAGGCTCTTTCCAAACAAAAGCAGAGCTAGATACCATCCCTGCCTTTTAGTGGATGCTACAATCCTACACTGACAAGGAGGGTGGGTTAGCTGTCTTGTTAGGATCTTGATCCCACAAACATTCTGTATGTGGAACTTCAGTTGAAGTGAATGGGGGTTCTGCATGCCAGAGCATTTGACGTATTGGTCATTTTCATCATTAATTTCTGAGATTCTTATTATGTGAAAGTGGGTCGCCCCTTAAAAATCAACGAACCGGTAACATATGCAGTCTGGTTCCAATGCCTCCTGGGCCCTCTGGCTCTGGAGAAAGCAGGAGTTATCCCATAAACACAAGGGAATGGAGTTCACTGGATTCAATCCAAAAACAAAAATTCCCACAGAAAGTTAGTGGACTTTGAAGCCAGAGACCAGATGGTTTAGGTGGGGGAATTTTCTTTTCTCTCCCTGTACAAATAAACTATTAACATTCAGTCATAGCTAGTTGCCATTCCACATACTTTCTATTGGATATTACAGGCTGGAGAGTAGTCAGGTAGCAGTACAAATACAGGATGCAACTTGTAAGAAGCACTGGGAGTAACCCAGGGTTTAATTTGTAATAACAGAGGTGCTGGGGCTCAAGTAATTTTTTTACATTCATAACTAATGCAGCAAGCCCAGAGGTGCTGGGACTGTGAACTGCCAAGCGCAGAGGTGCCGAGGCTCAGCACCTTTTGGCCTAAATTCAGTGGGGACTGCCACAATTTATCTGTAGAGGATTAATCTGGCCCTCAGAGCTCTACTCTAATCTCCGCAACATGAGATCTTTGGCTTGCTTCTCCGCTCCCACTACTATAAGCCAAGAGTAACTTCACTGAAATCAGTGGAAACTACCTTGGCTTAAAAGCAGTGTGACTGGAGCATCAGGCCCATTGGCCTCTGATACCGCTTCTTTCTATATGCACAATTTCCCCCCAAACGATATGACAGGCAGAGAGACCCTCCTCCATTACCACAAGGAGGAAGAGTCATAAGATTGTTTGGGTGGAAGGATGGGGCTTTGATCACCCACATCATCAACCCAGAAGCTCCTTAATTAGGGTAGGATGACCAAACAGCAAGTGTGAAAAATCGGGATGGGGGTGGGGGGTAATAAGAACTTATATAAGAGAAAGACCCCAAAATCGGGACAGTCCCTATAAAATCGGGACATCTGGTCACCCTAAATTAGGGCCACAAGGACAGTGCTAGGGTTTGGACCAGATATTGGCCTCAGCCACTCCTGGGTGCACCCAATCCTGCCACCGCCCCTACCCGTGCGCCCAGCCAGCGGGGCCCAATCCTGCCACCGCCCCCCCTTTCTGAGGGCCACAGCCTGAGCTACCCCCGGCTCCCGCTGCCCGCCGCGGGGCAGAGCCCGGCCCCGCCTCCTTCCCGCGCTGGGCCGGCTGCGGCGCAAGGTCCCGAGACCCGAGCGCGCTGGCTGGGGAGGGGGAGAGACGCGAGCCAGACAAAGAGCGAGAGCGGGGCGGGGAGCCGGGCGCTGCAGCTGCCGGCGCCTCGGGCCGCCGGGGGCAGGCGCGAGCAGGAAGCAAAGCGAAAGGAGCGGGGCAGGCTGCGTGCCGGGCGCCCCCTGTCCGGCCCGACCCGACCCGACCCGACCCGCGCTCGCCATGGCCATCGCCCACATCGCCACCGAGTACGTCTTCTCCGACTTCCTGCTGAAGGAGCCCTCCGAGCCCAAGTACAAGGGGCTGCGGCTGGAGCTGGCGCTGGACAAGCTGGTCACCTGCATCGCCGTGGGGCTGCCCCTGCTGCTCATCTCGCTGGCCTTCGCGCAGGAGATCTCCCTAGGTAACCGCGCCCCCCGCCGGGCCAGCCCCGCAGCCTGGCGCTTTGCCCCGGTCCCGGCCGGGCAGCGGCGCTCGCAGCCCCGCCGCGGCTTCCCCGGCCAGACCCGCGCACGCCTCGCCCTGCTGAGCGGCTGGGCGGAGCCCGGCTGCATTGTCAAGGCTGCGGGAGCTTGCTTGGCCCTTCGGAAACCGTGTGTGTGTGGACAGCTCTGGGTTATGCTGGGTCTGATAGTCCTGCTGACCTGGGGTTCAGCACCAAGCCACTTGCCTTCCTGTCTGCAACAGATTTGGGTTTATCTTTATATTAAGGGGCGAGTCACACAGGTCAGCAGAGAATCTGAACTGGCAACAGAAAAGAGAACAGGAGTACTTGTGGCACCTTAGAGCCTAACCAATTTATTTGAGCATAAGCTTTCGTGGGCCACTTCTTCGGCTGCATAGAATGGAACATATATTGAGGAGATATATATACACATACAGAGAGCATGAAAAGGTGTGTATATATATCTCCTCAATATATGTTCTATTCTATGCATCCGAAGAAGTGGGCTGTAGCCCACGAAAGCTTATGCTCAAATAAATTGGTTAGTCTCTAAGGTGCCACAAGTACTCCTGGTTTTTTTGCGGATACAGACTAACACAGCTGCTACTCTGGAACGTGGCAACAGAAAATGCGGCTCCCAGTAGGACAAGAATTCTTTACTTTTGCTAGGAACCCGTCAGTGGATTTTGGGGAATAATGTTATTCAGTCAGTTCGTCTTTCCTGACGTACTGCACGCGCTGGTGATGTCTAACTAATAATAATTAAGCGCCCAGTTTATTTCATACAAATTGTATCCAGCGCCATAGATTTGCTGGTCAGAGTAAACGCGCAGTATAAAGTTAAAGTATCCTTCCTAAGGAAATAACAGGAGGAGAGAGAAACTGAAAACATCTGTGTATCACAATAGGGAACTGAGCAGTTTCTTTGTTACTGACTGCACCAAGATGTGAGACTGTTCAGGGAGCATGGGATAGGAATGTATCTGAATAATTAAAACTAATAGTTTGGCTTTGATATAAATATTTGTGGATGACTACAGGTGCACTGCACTTCTGGCTTAATAAAATGCTGACAGAAATGTCATTTTTAAGGAATATGGTGAAATTTTTGGCTTGTCAGCCTTTGCATTGTTCCATTAAAATACTCAGTTTTCCACTTCCTACACTGATACGTTTTTGTCACTCAAAAGGACTGAAGGTTACAAATGGTTACAAAAGGGAAGCGGTGAGTGATTCTGACAAAGATTTGGGGGTTGTGGTGGATAATCAGCTGAACATGTGATGGTTTGACCAAAAGAGCTAATGCAGTTCTGGGATGCCTAAATAGGGGAATCTCAAGCAGGAGTAGAGAGGTTATTTTATCTCTGTATTTGGCACTGGTGCAATCACTGCTGGAATACTGTGTCCAGTTCTGGTGTGCACAATTTAAGAAAGATATTGATAAATTGAAGAGTGTTCAGAGAAGAGTCACAAGACTGATTAAAGGATTATAAAACATGTCTTATAGTGATAGACTCAAGGACCTCAATCTATTTAGCTTAACAAAAAGAAGGTTAAGAAATGACTTGGTTATAGACTGTAAGTATCTACATGGGGAACAAATAGTTAATAATGGACACTTCAATCTAGCAGAGAAAGGTAGAGCATGATCCAATGGTTGGAAGTTGCAGCTAGACAAATTCAGACTGGATATAAGGCATACCTTTTTAATGGTGAGAGTAATTAACAATTAACAATATACTAAGGGTCGTGGTGTTTTTCTAAAAGCTTTTTCTAAAAGCTATCCTCTAGGAATTATTTTGGGAAAGTTCTATGTCTGTGCTATACAGGCGGTGAGACCAGGTGATCACCGGATCCGTTCTGGCCTTATAATCTCTGAACTAGGTACATCAATTCACATACAGAATTCTCATTGTATTCAATAGGTGTTCCATGTATATGAAGCCTGGAGATGGCCCCTAATTTACACACTGACAGAGGCACACATGGGGCTTTACTACGCTGCTGAAGAAGAAAGTTTATCTAATATTTGTGCATATCTCAGACACTTGAATGTGTGCCCATGTCTGTTTCAATAGATGACAATCTAGATATGTTGTAATCTCTGCTCCTTTGTTTTCTTTCAGTTTAATTCAACTATAACACTTTATTGTGCTCACACTTGGAAAAAATATTGTAAATTTGATTTACAGCCTTATTAAATCTCCCTGTTGGACTTTGGTAAACTGTCATGGGTATTTTTATGACCTTCATTACTGTGGTATCTGTGCACCTCACAATCATAGAATCATAGAACTGGAAGGGACCTCGAGAGGTCATCTAGTTCAGTCGTCTGAACTCAAGGCAGGACTAAGTATTATCTATACCATCCATGACAGGTGTTTGTCCAACCTGCTCTTAAAAATCCCCAATGATGGAGATTCCACAGCGGCCATAGGCAATTTATTCCAGTGCTTAACCACTCTGACAGTTAGGAAGTTTTTCCTAATGTCCAACCTACACCACCCTGGCTGCAATTTAAGCCCATTGCTGCTTGTCCTATCCTCAGAGGTTAAGAAGAACAATTCTTCTCCCTCCTCCTTGTAACAACGTTTTATGTACTTGAAAACTGTTATCATGTCCCCTCTCGGTCTTCTCTTCTCCAGACTAAACAAATCCATTTTTTTCAATCTTCCCTCATAAGTCATGTTTTCTAGACCTTTAATCATTTTTTTGCTCTTCTCTGGACTTTCTCCACAATCTTTAACATATTTATCCTCACAACTCCCCTCTGAGGCAGGGAAGTGCTAATATCCCCATTTTACAGATAGCCTCTCTGTGCATCAGTTCCCTAAGGCCCAGATCCTCAAAGGTATTTAGGCACTTAACTCCCATTAAAATCAATGGTAGTTAGGTGCTTATTTACCTTTGAGGATCTGAGCCTTAAGTGGCTTACCCAAGGCCTGTGATGGAGCAGGGAAGCTGGGTCTCCCAAGTCCTATGCTAGCACCTTAACCACTGGACCATCGTCTCTCTTTTATGTTTCATCCTAATCTGTGACTCTCCATACTTTCATTGTCTGTCATTAATGTAATATTCTTCTAAACAAGATTGTAGTAGTGCAGTGCGCTGAAGTAACTGCCACCTCTTTTTTTTAACAACACACTCTCTGCTGTTGATTTCTACAGGCGCCATGTTACTCTCCCCATCGAATGAAATGTTGCTCAGATTGATGAAAGGGCAACAGATATGTAATCTATTCATTTATAATACTTGGCTATGAAGGGCTATATTGTGCCTTTATAACTCAGTCCTGAGTAGATACATAGAGCTGAAACACCCCAATGGGAGCTCAGCAAGGGATTTCACCATGGGGAGACACAATCCAACTGTGAACTTCCAGATAAGCCTGCTACCCCTAGTCCTGTGCTTAGCCTGCTCTAGTCCTTCCTCCTTCTTCTCTTCCTTTGAGGAGATTTCTCTTCCTGGGGTGTGCACAGAGGGATCAGTCTCTCTTGTCCCTCAAATGCAGTGACTATGGCTGGCCATTGGCAGGGCTTCATTGGGGAAAGGTTTTGTGCCTTCCCCAGCATCCCCCCACAAGGGCAAGTTGCAATCTGGTCTTAAGCAAAGCTGTTAATTGGACAAACTTGTGTTCAGTTACTGGTAACAGTTGAAGGCCTGATCCTGCAAATGCACATGTGAGTAACTTTACTCCTGTGAGTAGTCCCACTGAAAGTCAGTGGACCCACTCACGGTGCTAAGCACTCTGCCCCTAGGCTTTAGTCACTATAATGTCCTAAGTGGGCCATAAGCCTGAGCCTTCCAGAAAGTCACTCTAGGCTTTAGTGGCGAAAGGACTAGCTATTCTGTCTGTTTTTAGATCTAGAAGTCACCAAATTAAATTAATAGGCAGCTGGTTTAAAACAAACAAAAGGAAGTATTTCTTCACACAATGCACAGTCAACCTGTGGAACTCTTTGCCAGAGGATGTTGTAAAGGTGAAGACTATAATAGGGCTCAAAAAAGAACTAGATAAGTTCATGGAGGATAATTCATCAATGGCTCTTAGCCAGGATGGGCAGGGATGGTGTCTCTAGACTCTGTTTGCCAGAAGCTGGGAATGGGCGACAGGGGATGGATCACTTGATGATTATCTGTTCTATTCATTTCCTTTGAAGCACCTGGCATTGGCCACTGTCGGAAGACAGGATACTGGGCTAGATGGACCTTTGGTCTGACCCAGTATGGTCATTCTTATGTTCTTTTCTCTGGTATAGCCCTGGTCTACATTTAAAATTTAGTTCGACTTAGATCTCTTAGAGGTGTGAAAAATTCACACCACATAGCGCTTAATTAAGCCAACCTAGACCCTGGTGTAGACACGGCTAGGTCGACAGAAGAATTCTTCCAGTAACCTAGCTGCCACCTCACTAGGTTAGCAAGCCTGCCTGTGAAGATGCTCTGCCCTCTCTTCGTTAGGTGGATCCCATCTCTTCCTAGCAATCCTTCTTCCCGGAACAACATCCCATGGTCGAAGAATCCAAAGCCCTCTCTCCGACACCACCTCCGTAACTACGCATTCACCTCCCTACCTGGGCCTTTTCCTTCAACAGGGAGGATGGATGAGAACACGACTTGCACCTCAAACTCCTTTATCCTTCTTCCCATTCTTGCTATTTTAACAGCAGATTCTTTTAATTTCCAAGAAATGACAGAGGGGCTTTCCAAGTCCTAAGAATAACATTAACTTACAGTTTACAAAGTATGTAGTTTTTGGTTACAAAATGTATGGCAGTGTGTGCTTAAGTATTATTATCCACCTCTGCAGATTAGGAAACTGCATCAGAAAAAAGGTTTATTCCAAAAGTAGCCTGTATCAGTGGGTGCCTCAGTTCTGGGTCCCCAGCTTTAGACTTCTTGAGCCTAAATTTCCTTAGAGGTTTTTAAGGTCAGGCTTGACAAAGCCCTGCTGGGATGATTTACTTGAGGATTGGTCCTGCTTTGAGCCGGGGGTTGGACTAGATGACCTCCTGAGGTCCCTTCCAACCCTGATATTCTATGATTCTAAGTGTTGAGCAACCACAGCTCAATCTGTAATCAGTGAGAGCCTGAATTAGACTTTGAATTCAATGGTGAGCCTCTGCAGAAATTGAAGTATTGGGGGATGTACTCATGGTGCTCACTTGTATTGCCTAGCAGGTGAACTGCCATACTCTGTTTCAGTTGCAGCTCTTCCAGTCCGTGTGGCTTTATTCCTAAGTATAATGAGTTGCAATAATCAAGAAGTCATAAACACACGAGTTAGAGTCACCATGACTAGGTCTGAGTCTGACAGGATGAGGCAAAGTTTTCTTACCAGTCACAGATTGAAGAGAGATGTACCTGTTCCTGAAATCCATTTATTCATGCTTTCCCTGGTTTTAAACACTTTGAGGGACATCCTGCTCCTCTCCTATTTCAAGGGGGGACCCCTTTCAGGAGATTGCATAGGGGTTGGGTATAGGTGGGGTAGGGTGGGATGGAGGATTTGCCACTAAATAGATCCTCCTGCTCCTCTTCTCCTGTAGAGAGAACTCTAGGATGGTGGAGTCTTCTTCAGTCATTAGGCTGGAGTAGTGGCTACAGATCGATTCCCCTCCTGGTCTGCAGTCTCTGGGGAAGAATTCCTTTTCTTCATTCCTTCCATGCAGAGAACCCCAGCAAAACAGTTGCACAGGATGATTGCTGGAGAGAGTCTTCCCACAGTAGCTGGTCCTGCTGAAATTAATGGTAAAACTCGCATCTACTTCAGTGGGGAAATGATTTGGCCCCAAGCACACAAACGTATATAAAATACATCCCTCAGTGTGAAAATAATCTGAATATATAATAATTGAAATTATAAAACTACACGGACAAAGCAAACATTAGCTTGATCACCGACATTCTATGCCCAGGTGATATTATTGATCCTTGGAAATCTAAGAATCCAAAGGAAACACTTGGCTTTTGATTCTCTGAATGGAAGAATTCTGGTTTTAAATGAACCATTTTATAATACAAGGTTCTCTAATGTGGTGATACTGCATGGTATCATAACCTGTTGGTGTGTTAATATTGAACAGTTGTCACAGCTACCTCCCCAAGTCTTATTGCTTAAGTAACTGAAGTTACTTAATTGAATGAACTGAACTATTTTAATATTGAATTTCTCTGAAGGAACATAATTCTGTGAGTGCTCATGCAGGAAAACTAGTACTGGATTCAAACATTTCCTTGTGCGACTATTCTTGGATTGTTTAAAAATTCAATGCTGCCAAAATGGGAGACGATGGTAAGATCCTATTTCAGCACTGAAGAAGAGTAATAGAATATTTAAAATAGAAAGGATTAGCTAGCTGTGAAAGCAATGCGAACGATGAGTCAGAACATGAAAATAGCTGTACAGGAGGGTACAGGATTTGCTTTTCAGAGGAGTCGGAGTGTTATGCAGTCATAGGAATTGCCCTCCACGCTGAGTGCCCTCACAAATTCCATATCCTCAAAGCAGAAGACTCCCAGTGTGAAGGTGGCCACTTGAGCTCATGCTGAATGGTGCCTTCAGTTAATCAGCCTTGAACAGTGCTTTGGTCAGTGAGTTTCACATGGAATGCAGGGGAGAGAATTTTAAAATTTTATTAAGATGATGTTTAAAAAAAATTGTGAACAGAGTTTGAGCATAGAAGTTTCTGGTTATCAGGGAATAACATACAGATTATCGAGGGTGCAAAGCTTGGCTTAAGATCAGGTGGCATGAGGAATACATAATCTGCAATATCCCCGATTGATATGACAACACCTCATCCCTGTGCTGATGCAGCTCTTTTGAGTAGTCAACTTGCCAAGTGAAGACTCAGATGCATCCCATTCAAACTTTGCTGGGTGGACAGTGGAAAATGACCTCCCATCTACGCTTCACTCCAGGCTGGCCTGCAGCAATGTGAGTGGGAAGGAGAAAGGGTGCTGCTGCTAAGGGATAAGCTTAACCTTTGCCCACCTTTTGCTGCTCTGGGTCTCAGTAGTGCTCAGTAGTTGGCCTCTGTGCTGATATAGAAAAGCCACTTCAGTAGTAACACCTGAAGATGGCAGGGGAAAGGAAAGGAAAGGCAGACACACACAAATGAGTTTAAAGCCCAGCTGCTGATCCCCTGATGCCCTCATGGAAAGAAAGCATTTCCCATGAGATTATCCCTGTGAGCAGAATGTTTAAAATACAGTAATTAACCACGGCTTACTGTGGGAGTTGGTAAGTGGAAAGAATATAAGCAAAATAAGCAATAAGCTAGAGAGAGAGGAGGAAAAATTTCTACCTCATTACCTCAGTACTTGGGAGCTGAGGCTTTAAAGTTTCAGCCAGTGGTTGTACGTGGCTCATAGAGTACTGGTCACAATTAATATTCTGATCTTTGTAATATAAAAGAGATATGTATAATAAGAAATACCTTGGAAACCTTTTCTAGACACTCAGAAGGAGGCACATGAAGAGGTAGACAAAATAATGCAAATAACCCAGATACGATCTTGCTGTAGATGTGGGTTAAACCCTGATTGTGTTTGGTTGGTAGCCATGGTAGGAGCAAATATACTTACCCACAGGCAAATCCCCACACACACACTCAGCTATCAAAACCAACAGAGTACAACACATTCTCTTCTGTTTACATTCTTGTACTATGCCCATCACTAGGATGAGTGCTAAATTGTGCTGCTCTGATAGGGCCAGATTGTTCCTTGCCCCTAGGGCTGTACAAGGATTTGGGGTGTGTGGGTGAATGTGAATGAAGCCTTGTCCCACATAGTACCCTTCACAGAGGCCAGACGCCAGTCACTGTGCTCAGGGTGTAATGCTCTCCACGAGGCAGGCTGATGGCAGAGCTGATCCTGCATGTGGTGAGGGAATAAATGGCACATTGTGCACCCTGCAAGAAGGTATAGCAGTGGCTGCTATGACCCATGATTCTCTGATGTCCCTGGAGGCACTGTGCCAGAATAAATACCTTCAGGTTCTCTTGGTAGGGCAGTGCACCTTTTCACCCTTTCTATTATGGAGCTATGCCTTTAAGCATAATCTAACCCAAACTTTGGAAATATGCCCCTGTTTTGTTTTGTTTTTTAATCCAAGTTACTCACGCTTCTAAACAAAGATTGGACTCAAGCCCTAAAGAAGGGGAAAAAGTCATTCTAGGACCAACCTATTAGACATGCACTAAGAAACAATTCGGTCTCTGGACTGGGTTAGGCTGTTTTTCCTACAGTCACACACATCTGTTGTCCTAGACACAAGGAGGCCATTAATGAAGCCACAACTTTGTCTTGTTAAAATCGATCTTGTGATTTCTGAGAAGGCCAGAGTCTAATTAAATTTGACATCAGTGGGCTAATGTGCATGTATTACTGCAGTTGCCTACTGTGAATGCTGAAAAAGCACTGTAAACACTACTGCTGAATCTGACTTTCACAATACGTGTTAATGGATGTGGTTGGCATATCTTACAGGCAGTACAGTGGGGCCAGTATATTCTGAAAAAGAATGCCCTAGACTTTTACACTGTGAGGAAACAAAGAAGAATTATTGACTGGTCTGTGTCTTTAGAAATATGAACAGCAGCATGATGATTTATCTGTCTAGAGAAATATTTTAGACTGGAGCTGTTGTAACAGTTGATATTCCAACCATTTCAAGATTTTCTTTTTACTTGTCTGAACTATAAAGTCAAAGATTTGCAGTGAAATGCAGTCTTCACCTACCATGGAGGACTGGCCAGAGAAAAATGACTATCGGGGCAGGTTTTTCATAGGATTAACAGGAGGAATTTTTAACTTTTCCCAGTTTTAGCCATTAAATAACACTTCTTGATTATGTTAAAAGTTGATAAATGCTTAGTTTTAATGATTGTACTGAATTTTAATATTCATAGAACAGTAGCACCTCATAAATATCATCATCCAGGCAGATCCCAAAGAGACATAGACTCCTTGTAGATTGAGTACCACCCAGCTGATCTCAAGCTAGATCTTTAAGACAGTTTTTTAGCTCAGTGTTCAGTCTGTGTCCGTCATCATCAGCAATCTTATCACAGTACTAATGCTTTTAGCGGTCACATGTTGATTGGCCGAGTAGCATAGTCCTTGGAAAACGTGCTTCATAATTTATTGGTCTTCCATTCGAGTAATATGTCCGTACCAAGAAAGCTCCCATGGAGAGAATAGCACAGCTGCATAGTTCATAAATATGAAGCTGTGCTCTTCTCTCTATATATGGCAGTATTCAATACATATCAAAACTCACTCTCAGTAGAATGTCCTGTGTTGAGCAGTAAAACAGTTTTTTTTTTTTTTTAAAGATCTACTTAGTCTTTAAAGCCAAATTCTGTCTGTGGATGCACATCTGCAGCTCCCAGTCACCTTTGGTGAATTCTTGGCCCCATTACATTTAATAGGGCTGGGATTTAACACTTTACATGGAACCTTGCCTGTGCTTCTGAAGGCAGAATTTTAAACACTTAGGCCTGGTCTACACTATGGAGGGGTGATCGACCTATGATACGCAACTTCAGCTACGAGAATAGAGGAGCTGAAGTCGATGTATCTTAGGTCGACTTACCTCGCGTCCTCACGGCGCGGGGTTGACAGCCGCCGTGTCCCCGTCGACTCCGCTTCTGCCTCTCGCCGCAGTGGAGTACAGGAGTCGACGGCAGAGCGATCAGGGATCGATTTATTGTGTCTACACTAGACACGATAAATCGATCCCTGATAGATCCATCACTATCCGCCGATCCGGCGGGTAATGTAGACGTACCCTTAATGGATGGGAATGCCATTAATTTGGAAAATGCTCAGCTTTTTCCATTACAAAGTAATCCCCCTCCATAACAGTGTGTGTCTAAAATGAGATACACGTGGAGAGTGAGGTGTAAGCGACAATCCATTTATCACCCAACCCCTCTCCCACATTTGCATCTCTACACTGGCTCCCCTTTGCATGGCACATCTAATTTAAGATTCTCATCCTCGCCTTTATGGCTCTGCACTGCTCTTGCCTCATATAAAGTCCTGTCTCTACTCTGCCATCAAAACCAGCTTGAATGCCCTATTTGTTTCCTGTTCCCACACCGGTTTACATGTCTTTTTCCATGCTTCCCTTGTACATTGAATGACCTTTCTTCAAGCTACCGACTTCTTCCCATAAGAAGTGGTCCAAAGTAAGAGGAACTCCCTGCCCCAAAACTGCCCACTCGTCAGGGTTTCTCAGTGCATCCTGTCTGACTTATATTGTAATATCTTTGGTGCAGGGGATGTCTTTATATTGTGTTTTGTACAGTGCCTAGTACTATACCAGCATTTTTCAAAAGTAATTATTATAGTGGTTAATTCTTGCTGGATGTTTTCAGAATCAAATATCTTGGTATCTGCAGTTTGCACTGCATTTGCCTAACACGCTGTTGGCACTATAAAAGTAATAATAATAATTTGCATAGATTTAGATGAAAATATTATCTTTTATCTCAGTAATAGCTGCCTGTCTGAAAGTGTTTAAAAGGAAAGCAATTTGATTACAGTAGCACCTCGGAGTTAAGAACACCAGAGTTACAAACTGACTGGTCAACCACACACCTCATTTGGAACCAGAAGTATACAGTCGGGCAGCAGCGGAGACAAAAAAAAAAAAAAAAAAAAGGCAGCAAATACAGTACAGTACTAAAAAAAAAAGGGAAAGTTTCAAAATAAAAAAAGATTTAACCAGGTAAGGAAACTGTTTCTGTGCTTATTTCATTTAAATTTAGCTGGTTAAAACCAGCATTATTCTTCTGCATAGTAAAATTTCAAAGCTGTATTAAATCAATGTTCAGTTGTAACCTTTTGAAAGAACAACTGTAAAATTTTGTTCAGAGTTACCAACATTTCAGAGTTACGAAAAGCCTCCATTCCCAGGGTGTTCATAACTCTGAGGTTCTATTGTACTTACTCCGAGGGGCTCAATCTTGCCAGGTGCAGAACTAGAACTAGAAGAAATATTTTAGCATGTGATAAATATCAGCTTTCAAAAGTGCTCATAACTTGAAATACTGGTCTATTTAGATGGCCAAATGCCCAAATTCTTGAAAATCTAAGCTCTGTGTCCAAATTTTTCCATGTATAAAATGAGAATAATAATATTTATCTCACAGGAATTAACTAATGTTTGGAAATACACACTGTTTACTTTTGTCCTGAAGAATCAAAGATCATTTTTACCGACTGTATATAGGAGTCACTCTCCCATCCCTGAAATGCAGCCTTCTCTTGCAGCAGAATAGAACCGCCAGCAAAATTGAATACCTGTTGAATCACTCATATGACTTCGTACTGTAGCTTGGATTTTCTTTCGGACTCTGGGAGGGGAATAGGGATTTGTGCTTGCAGATTTCTTTCCAGTATTAGGGCTATGATTTGTGAAATCTGACTAAATCCCGCTCCCCTTTGAAATCAGTGGCAAAATTAACATTAACATCAGGGAGAACAGGAGCAGACCCAAACTTATGGTTTGTATTATAACAGTGCCTAGAAACTAGGGATGTAAATACTGTTTAAAAAGTTAACTGTTTAAATGAAATATTTTTGAATCATTTAAACCGTTAACCGATTAAGCGGCTGGGGCCACTCTGGACGGGGCCGGCACAGCTGGGGCTGGGGCTGCTCCCGCTGGGGTCGGCATGGCTGGGGCCGCTCCAGCTGGGTGGCGCTGTTCTGGCCGGGCGGCGTGGTGGGCCTGCTATGGCGGGGCGGTGCGGCTGGGGTCGGCTGGCCTGCTGGCTGGTGTGAAACCACTGGGGCCAGCCGGCCGGCCCCGGGGTTAACGTTTAAGGTGGGTAAACCAGTAAGACTAATGCTTACCGGTTAACTGGTTAACATTTTACTTCCATACTAGAAACTCCAGTCAAGGTCAGGGTCCTGTTGTGGTAAGCACTGTATGCCCACATAGTCAGACAGACCCATCCGTATGTAAATAGAGGCACAGTGAGGTAAAGTGGCTTGCCCAAAGTCAGACAGTAGATTGGTGGCAAAGCTGGTAATAGAGGCCAGGGGAAGAGATCCTCACCCCTGCTCCAGGCTCTTTAACTGGGTAAAAAGGCTGGAGCAGCATATAGGCACCCTAAAAGCCTTAGTTCCAGCGATGAGAGGATTGCCCTAGTGCAGTTGCTGAAGCAGACTGCTGTAAGGCTGCTTTCTGAAGAGGATCCCTTTACAAGGTCTGGTGTAGGGAGTGGGCGGAGGATGGGAGGGGCATGTTGGGACTGGGGCCTCAGCATTGTGTAAATTTCAGGCAGCACTGCAGCCCTGAGACTTAGACTTTTATTATGTACCATAAGGTAGATTTGTACTATGTACTTAAGTTGCATGCCTCTAGGTAATTTCCTGCGTCCATGGATTTACTGATAATTTCAGTATGATTATGAAGATAATTTTGATCACGTTCGTGCTCTCACATTCTAGTCTGTATTTAGCTGTAATGGATAGCATGCTGCAGCTGTCTTATGCAGTCTTTCTTTAGGATAGCCTTGTAAATGAGGTGGCTTTTTCATTGCCTTTTGCTTTGTTGTTGAGGAAACTGCTGTTGTATAATAAAAATTCATTAAGTTTTCTCTCTACCTTCTCTGTGTTAAAAGTCGTGCAAATGTAATTTTGTTGATGTCCGTACATAACTTTTCTTCTAAATTAGGCAAAGTGTGCTGTGATTGCAGCTTAGTATAATAAACCTGATTGTTTTGCAGTGACCTCCCCCTCCCCCTGCTCCTTTGGTTGTTGTATCTACCTGCAGTCCCTCATCATGTGCTAACATTGTTAATTTTGGGGGACACTGACTTTTAAAAAAAATTATATGTGTGTGCAGCACTTACCTCAACAGGGCCTTGATCATTTATTGAGGTTTTTAGGTGCTACCCCAATATAAACAATAAAAATAATGTATTAATGGTTTTAACTTTCCTCCCCAAGATACCTTTACATTAAAAATATTTTTGCCTGTATTGATTTAATAGGTGTTAATCTTTTGCAAAAAGTGAATTGAAAACACTGAAAATAAGCATGCAGTAGAACATTGCTAATCTGCCCATTTCATGGCCAAAAATGCAATCTCAGCTGAAATGATGACTCATATCAATGAGAATCCATAACTTTTACAAAAAATGCTACAGTATGCTTATGTGTCAATTAAGTCCTAGTCCTACAAGGTCCTGAGTGCCCTCAACTTCCACTGATGTCTCTGTCTTTATACTTCTCTGTGACAGTACCTGGTACACTGTTGGAACTAAATAAATACAAAGGGCCTTCATTATACCATTGAGATCAGTGGAATTACACTGGCATAAAATTGGTGTAACAGTGTGGAGAATTTGCATTAACATGTTATGAAGTATTATCAATCACTAAAATTAAACCACAAATAAATGGGAAAATACATTTTCTGATCCATATATTTTTTTCTTTGTTTTCTTATTATGGCCTGATTCTGCAAAATGTTGAACTCCCTTAACTCTCCTTGATTGTAGTGGAAATCGAAATAGCCAGTACCTCATAGGAGGCACACAGCACTTTCCCTTACTCACTAATTCACAAAAACATAGTAATTTGCAATGGGTCTCCCATTCGTTAATTCAAATTAATGAGGTTCTATTGCATCCGAATTACGTTCAATTACTCTCACTGATGACACCGGCATTACTAAGGCAAACATGGCTCAGCACTATTCTAGTTATTCACCTCTTGAATGTTTGAAAGGGTCATATTCTGCTGTTATTTCACACACAGAACCCCCCACTGACAGCAGCTGGAGTCTTGCTAAATAATGAGGGCAGAACATAAAGCTCATTTGTTCTGTTGGATATCCAGACGATGAAGGGCACACAAATTGCCGCACTGGCCTGCACTGTAGTTCTGGGCCCTCCACGGATAGCGGGGGAAATGCCTGTACAGTACTAGCCACCCTGGAGTTTTGGTAGAGCATAACTGTTGAGGGTTGTGCCAACTCTGTTAAATCCATTTAAGCTTTCTGTAAATCTGATAAATAAGTGACTGTTTTCATGAGGGAGCCTTGTGACTGGTCAGAGCATGTTGTCATGTCACTGCAGTCTTATAAATAATGAGAACAGTGACTCACAATTAAGCTTTTTGTTCATATTGTGCTTGGAGCCCCTAACTATCTTTGGTTCACAAGGTGGCATAGTTATAATTTTAATGAATTTAGTTCTTGTTATAAAAGAAGAAGAGCCCCTTTTATAAGAACTACACTGGCATGTGGATACAAAGTCCAGGAAGTAATCTTGCAAATATTTTGTTGATTTCTTTAAGGCAATGCAGGGGCAGCATCAGCACTATTTTGGGAGGGTTTGGTAATATCCCAACAGAAATAATGGCAGTGATTCCTTTTTTAAAATAGTCTATGCAGCTTTCAAAAATTAACTTATTCTGCCTCATTTTCACAAGTCAGTCAACTTAATTTTTAAAAAAGTTTCTCCTTAAAAAGTGTATAAATGAGCAAGCCAAAATAAGAAAAATGTACAAAAGTATAAATGTGGAACAAATAGTAGGGCCACTTGGCAAAACCTGCCATGAATTCGTAGTTCCTGTACAGTGCACCTGTTTTCCCATCCAGCTCATTTCTTGTGGTGATGTTCCCTTCAACAGAGCTGTGGAATGCTGCTATGTGCAGGAGGCTATGAAAGGCTCAGTCCTGCAGAAGCCATCCTCCCAGACTTACGAGAAATCATTCTCCAATTTGTATAATTTTAGATGATTTAGCCAGAGTTCTCTTAGAATCTGGGGAGGCCCAATGCTATTATTTTCTAATAGGGCACAAGAAATTATTTTTGCTTTTTGGAAAATTGTGCAGAAATAAGCAAACTAGTGTCCTTATCCTGTTCTGGCTTTATATATATATATATATTTTTTAAAGGAGATATCCTATCTCCTAGAACTGGAAGGGACCTTGAAAGGTCATTGAGTCCAGCCCCCTACCTTCACTAGCAGGACCAAGTACTGATTTTGCCCCAGATCCCTAAGTGGCCCCCTCAAGTATTGAACTCACAAGCCTGGGTTTAGCAGGCCAATGCGCAAACCACTGAGCTATCCCTCCCTGTCAGCAATGTGGCTCACCAAATAATCCCATCCTTACTAGGTGCAACCCGCTGTGGGAAAGTTTAGTGGGTCATTAGAGCTGGACCAAGTCTGAATTTGGCCCTACGACTTTGGGTCTGGCTACATTCAAGCTGGGAGGTGTGATTGCCAACTTAGGTAGACATACATGCGCTAGCTCTGATTGGGCTAATGATTAGAATTAGAAGTCTAGCTACTGTGGCACAGGTAGCGGGAGGGTCTAGTCTGTGCGAGGCTGTCCAAGACCCTAGGCACATACTCAGGTGGCTAGTCCGAACTTCTGCTGCCCATGCCTCAATAACTAAACTTCTAACTTTAGGTGTTAACTCAATCAGAGCGAGCCTGTGTGTGTATGCCTGAGCTAGGAATCACGCCTCCTTAGTCCTTGCAGACTGCACCTGCTACTTCACATTCAGCTGGATATGTTGTAACCTGCAGTGGAGCTTGGATTTCATTGATGCTCAAACTGAGGGCTAGTCTACATGACCGTGCTACATCGGCACAGCTGCATTGGTGCAGCTGTGCCATTGTAGCACGTCTGGGGAAGACATGCTATGCCGACACGAGAGCACTCTCCCAGCCGCATAATTATTCCACCTAAGCAAGAGGCGGACGCTACGTTGGCAGAAGAGCATCTCCCGCTGATATAGCACCAGTGTGGACAGCGGATCGGTTGATGTAACTTGCGTCACTCAGAGCGGTGGCTTTTTCACACCCGTGAGTGACACGAATTACATTGACCTAAGCGGTAGTGTAGACGAGCCCTGAATGAGGTGGCATTTGGAGTACAGCACAGAGGCGCATGGATAGGCTGGTGGAGAAGGGTAGAGTACCATTCTGAAAAGTCCAGAGGACCAATATTGTTATCCCAGAAGGTGAAATGGGAACGGTTAGTTTAAATAGTTAATTTGAGAATCCTGATTTATTTTTTCTTATATAACGGATTTAATATTGAGAAAACTGAAATGTTAATTAACTGTTCTTTTTAAATTTTGACTTTTGATACATTTTGCTTTGCTTTTTAGGTACCCAGATAAGCTGTTTTTCTCCCAGCTCATTCTCCTGGCGCCAGGCTGCGTATGTGGACTCCTACTGCTGGGCGGCTGTGCAGCAAAAGCAGTTATTACAGAGCGATTCAGGACACATTCCCCTGTGGCTTCATAAAGTATGTACAGATATATTTTCTTCTTGAAAACTGGGTCCAATGCAGAAGCCTGTAGTTCCCCTTCCCTTCTCCCCATCCCCAACTTCTTCTCTTGTTGACTCAAAACCATTTATTATAGCACTTGTCAATTTATTTTTAGAGAGTCCTATTTACTTTCACTGGTATCCAAATATGGCATTGTTGAAACAAGTATTTGCTTTTAAAAAAAACCTCCTGGCTTTCCATACCCAGTAAATGTTGCCAGTTATCTGATTTACAAATAAAGGCAACATTCAAGTGTTATCCTCTGAAACACATCCAAGTAAACGTACTCCACGTATTTCCCTCCAGTGTACATTCCGAGTCATGTCTGCTGATTTGAATGACTCCTCTGTGCTCCTATTAGCACTGCACAGTCTACAAAGCTGTAAGAGCGTGAGTTGGATTCTGTTTCATCTCATGGACATTAACTAAGGGACAGATTTTGCCACCTTTACTCAAGTAGCATAGTAAGTAGAATAGTATCTTACTCTACCAGTAATCCCACTGACTTCAGTAGGACTCTTCCTGGAGACCTGCTGAAGGCCATGGGACCGTTTAGCACGAGTAAGGGTGTCACAATCTGATCCTAAGGCCTTGGCTACACTTGCAGATGTCCAGCGCTGTGAGTTAAACCTGACTTCGTGCAGCTGAGTAGGGAAAGCACTGCAGTCTGTCCACACTGACAGCTGCCCAGCGCACGGTCGTGGCCACATTTGCGGCAATTGCAGCGCTATAGGGAGCGGTGCATTATGGGCAGCTATCCCACAGAGCACCTTTTCCCATTCTGGCGCCGTGGGTTGTGGGAAGGGGGCGTGGGTGCAGGGCATTCTGGGTCCTGTCCCAATGCCCCGTGATACATCGCTTCGCATCCCAGAAATCCCTTTGTTTCCATTCACCTTTGGCGCCATCTTTCAACGGTTTCTGTGCAGCGCGATCTGTCTGCGGGAAATGGAGCCCGAACTGCTGAGGCGTATGCTGACTTATCTCGCCAGCACATCACGTTTGGTTGTCGAACTATTCCTTAAGATCCAAAGTGACAGTGAGAGTGAGGAGTCCAACGATGCTATCGAGCCGCGTAACGCGTACGACACGAAATTGCTTGTGGCATTCACGGACATGCTCAGCACCGTGGAACGCTGCTTTTGGGCTCAGGAAACAAGCACCAAGTGGTGGGATCACATCGTCATGGAAGTCTGGGATGACGAGCAGTGGCTGCAGAACTTTCGGATGAGAAAAGCCACTTTCATGGGACTGTGTGAGGAGCTTGCCCCCACCCTGCGGCACAAGGACACGAGATTGAGAGCTGCCCTGCCAGTGGAGAAGTGGGTGGCTATTGCAATCTGGAAGCTGGCAACTCCAGACAGCTACCGGTCGGTCGCAAACCAGTTTGGAGTGGGAAAGTCGACCGTTGGAATCGTGTTGATGCAAGTTTGCAAGGCCATTAATCGCATCCTACTCAGAAGAACTGTGACTCTGGGTAACGTGCAGGAAATAGTGGATGGCTTTGCACAAATGGGGTTCCCTAACTGTGGAGGGGCGATAGATGGGACGCACATTCCTATTCTGGCACCACCCCACCTAGGATCTGAGTACGTTAATCGGAAGGGGTATTTCTCTATGGTTCTCCAGGCGCTTGTGGATCACCGTGGGCGTTTCATTGACATTAACACAGGCTGGCCCGGAAAGGTGCATGATGCACGCATCTTTCGGAACACTTGGCTGTTCAGGAAGATGCAGGCCGGGACTTTTTTCCCAGAGTGGAAGATCACGGTAGGGGAAGTTGAAATGCCCATTGTGATCCTTGGAGATCCCGCTTACCCGTTAATGCCGTGGCTCATGAAACCCTACACAGGGAGCCTTGACAGCAGCAAGGAATGGTTCAACTACAGGCTGAGCCAGTGCCGAATGACTGTGGAGTGTGCCTTTGGCCGTTTAAAGGGCCGCTGGCGATCTCTGTATGGGAAGCTGGACTTGGCCGAAAACAGCATCCCCGCGGTTATATCCGCATGCTGTGCCCTCCATAATATTTGTGAAGGGAAGGGTGAAAGCTTCACTCAGGCATGGACCTCCAAGGTTCAACACCTGGAGGCTGAATTTGCACAGCCAGAGCAGGGCTATTACAGGGGCCCAGCGCGGGGCTGCAAGGATTAGGGATGCCTTGAGGGAGCAATTTGAGGCTGAAAACCAGCAGTGATATCTGGTGCCCTGCACGGGAGTGAAGTGCAGTAGTTCCAATCTTTAGGAATCAGTGTTTGCTAAGCAGACAAGCAGACTTGCAGTGCCTGTTTATTTCCTGAGCTAAGGAGTCTTTTACTTTATGCAATAATAAAGAATGTTTTCAAAGCCAAAGAATCCATTTATTGTAAAGAAACAAGGGGGTGGAGTGGGGAACAGTACAATCACAGATTCGCGTATGTCCTGTCTGGTGTGCTGTGCAGTGAGTGCTGCACTTCAGGATAGCTATACTGCATGGTGATGGGGGTTGAGTGCAGAGGGTAAGGGTCGTGGTTTTCAGGGCTGGGTGGTGAAGATACTGGTGTTGGAGGCAGCGGGTGGCGTGAAGAACACGGAAGTTGGGGAAAGTGGGTTGGAGGTGACAGTGGGGCACAACGGAAAGAGTTTTGGGACAAGGGCTGTGGGGGGGGGGGGTGGCGTTTGCAGTACTGCTCCTCTTTCTGCATGGCTACCAGCTCCTGGATAGCGTCTGCTTGGTGCTCCAGGATGCTTATGAGCCTATCAGTGCTTTGCTGCCGGTGCGCGGTGCTTTGCCGCCGGTGCGCTGCGTTTTCCTGGCGGATCCTGCTTTCTCTCTCCCTCCAGTTCTGTGCTTTCTCATTCTCTTTAATAGATTGCCGCATCACTTCTTGCAGCATGTCTTCTTTGCTTTTTTGCGGTCTCTTCCTGAGTCTTTGCAGTCTCTGAGCAGGCGATAAGAGGGACGGCTGAGGTCTCAAGGTTGATGCAGCTGTATAGGCAAAATGCAACATTTAACAGAGGCAGCATTGTTTATACCAGACAGAGTAATGATTCCCCCCGCACTTAAGGAGTAGAAAACACACAGGGTCTACACAATAGCATAATTTTCCCGTCCAAAACAGAGCACACATATCCCACGGGAGCCTCAAAATGGTGAGTAAGGGGGACTGATTGTTTCAGGGCTGCGCTGTCCTCTGGGTTTCTGTGCCTTGGGGAGAGCCAACAGCTTCAGGGGGCACCTACACTGAACACTGTCCCAACATTTTCCACAGGAGTTCGTCCTGGATGATATCTCGCTGCTGAGGGTGACCTGGGAAGCAAGGGAGGGTCTTCTGCTGCAATGCGGCTTCCACCCTGGCCCATATGCAGCTTGCCTGTGTGCAGCAATGGTCCCCCCACCCCTCGCAGCACAGTGGCGCGGACACATTAGCCTGGCTGGGACAAGAACCACGGTGGCTCTCCCGATAAACCTCCGCAAGCGCATTGCACACGTTCTGGATGAGACATTTGAGGAGATTACCGAGGCCGATTACCACGATGTGATAAACCACATCAATGCACTATTCCGCATCTAGGCATGCATGCTCACCCTCCTCTCCCAAAGAGCCCGCACCGAAAAAATTCCTTCCTGAAAAAAAAACCCGCTTACTGGCAACCTGCCCTTCCGTTTGTCCTCCTCCAAGTACCGGCCGCTGCGACTGGCTACCTTCCTCCTGGCTCGAGAAGAGCTCCTGGCTGCATGGCTCCAGGGATTCCGGGGTGTCTCCATCTGGCCCACCGCCATCACTCCCGTTTTCCTCTTCCTCCTCCTCCACCCCCCCCGCTGGCTCTGAAGTGTCCATGGTGGTGCTCGGAGTGGAGGTGGGGTTAACCCCAAGTATCACATCCAGCTCTTTGTAGGATCGGCAGGTCGCGGGGGGAGCACCCGAGCGGCCATTTGCGTCGCGGGCTTTGCGGTAGGCACTCTGCAGCTCCTTCACTTTAATCCTGCACTGCAGGGCGTCCCGGTCATGGCCCCTTTCCATCATGTCCTTTGATACCTTCCCGAAGGTATCGTAATTCCTACGGCTGGAGCGCAGCTGGGACTGGACAGCTTCCTCCCCCCAAACACTGATGAGGGCCAGCAACTCGCCATTGCTCCATGCTGGGGCTCGCTTGGCGCTTGGAGGCATGGTCACCTGGAAAGTTTTGCTGATAGCACTCCACGCCACGCCGGGCTGAGCAAACAGGAAGGGAATTTTTAAAATTCCCGGGGAATGTAAAGGGTGGGTCACATGGTTGGTTACCTGAGGCCAGGGCAGTAGAGTTTGAACTGATGACCAGAGTGGCTAGAACAGTCATTGTGAGATACTGCTGAATAATTCTGGAGGCCATTCACAGCGCATTGGGCGGCCACACTGGCGCCGCAGCGCTGCAGCGGCAGCGCAATACTCGCTATTCCTCTCGGGGAGGTGGAGTACATGCAGCGCTGCAACCACGGAGATACATCGCTGCAAATGCCTTGCCAGTGTGGACGGGGAGTGAGTTACAGTGCTGGGGGCGGCTTTACAGCGCTGTAACTTGCAAGTGTAGCCAAGGCCTAAGATCCAATTGCAGAGCTAATAGCAATAGTCTGTATTTATTTTGTTTTCCTTTGAGTTGGCGAACTTTTGTTCTTTGCTTTCTCTTTATTTAGTTTTATTCCTAACAATTGGGCAATGATATTCTCTGGCATGTAGCAGCAGACCCTTTAATGCTACCCATGGTGAACACCTGAAGTCATTCACAGTTTTTAATTTTTGCCCAAAGGGCTTAGTCGTTTTGGCAATAGGTGCTATCCCAAAGATGGATATATGGCCTTATTACCATGCTCTCTCTAGTGGTTTATGTAGCATTACCCATGATTTTTTGTGATGTTTACTTTAAATTAGGGCAGTCAAGTGATTAAAAAAAATTAATCGCAATTAATCGCACTGTTAAACAATAATCAAATACCATTTATTTAAATATTTTTGGATGTTTTCTACATTTTCAAAATATATTGATTTCAGTAACAACACAGGATACAAAGTGTACAGTGCTCACTTTATATTTATTTTTGATTACAGATATTTGCACTGTAAAAAACAAAAGAAATAGTATTTTTCCAGTTCACCTAATACAAGTACTGTAGTGCAATCTCTTTATCATGAAAGTTGAACTTACAAATGTAGAATTATGCACAAAAAAAACTGCATTCAAAAATAAAACAATGTAAAATTTTAGAGTCTAAAAGTCCACTCAGTCCTGTTTGTTCAGCCAATCACTCAGACAAACAAGTTTGTTTACATTTGCAGGAGATAATGCTGCCCGCTTCTTGTTTACAATGTAACCTGAAAGTGAGAACAGGCGTTCTCATAGCACTGCTGTAGCCGACGTCGCAAGATATTTATGTGCCAGATAGGGTGACCAGACAACAAGTGTGAAAAATCGGGACAGGAAGTGGGGGGTAATAGGAGCCTGTATAAGAAAAAGACCCAAAAATCCAGACTGTCCCTATAAAATCGGGACATCTGGTCACCCTAGTGCCAGATGAACTAAAGATTCATATGTCCATGCTGATGATGGGTTCTGCTCAATAACAATCCAAAGCAACTTTCTTTTTTAGTGGTTTGGGTTCTCTAGTTTCCACATCAGCGTGTTGCTTTTTTAAGACTTCTGAGAGCATGCTCCACACCTTATGCCACTCAGATTTTGGAAGGCACTTCAGATTCTTAAACCTTGGGTTAAGCGCTGTAGCTATCTTTAGAAATCTCACATTGGTACCTTCTTTGCATTTTGTGAAATCTGCAGTAAAAGTGTTCTTAAAATGAACAACATGTGCTGAGTCATCATCCAAGACTGCTATAACATGAAATATATGGCAGAATATGGGTAAAACAGAGCAGGGGACATACAATTCTCCCCCAAGGAGTTCAATCAGAAATTTAATTAATGCATTTTTTTTAACGGGCGTCATCAACATGGAAGCATGTCCTCTGGAATGCTGGCCGAAGCATGAAGGGGCATACAACTGTTTAGCGTATCTGGTACGTAAATACCTTGCAATGCCAGCTACAAAAGTGCCATGCAAATGTCTGTTCTCATTTTCTGGTGACATTGTAAATAAGAAGAGGGCAGCATTATCTCCTGTAAATGTAAACAAACTTGTTTGTCTTAGCGATTGGGTGAACAAGAAGTAGGACTAAGTGGTCTTGTAGGCTCTGAAGTTTTACATTGTTTTGGTTTTGAGTGCAGTTATGTAACAAAAAAATTCTATATTTGTAAGTTGCACTTTCACAACAAAGAGATTGCACTACAGTACTTGTGTGAGGTGAATTGAAAAATATTGTTTCTTTTGTTTATAATTTTTACACTGCTAATATTTAGAATCAAAAATAATATACACTTTGATTTCAATTACAACACAGAATATCATGTATATGAAAATGTAGAAAAACATCCAAAATATTTAATACATTTCAATTGGTATTCTATTAACAGTGCGATTAAAACTGTGATTTAATCGCGATTAATTTTTTAAATCACGATTAATTTTTTTTTTTAGTTAATCGCGTGAGTTAACTGTGATTAGTCGACAGCCCTACTTTAAATATATTGCTCTGGGCAGTCTGTGCAAGC
Organism: Terrapene triunguis; assembly: GCF_002925995.2. Taxonomy (NCBI): domain Eukaryota; kingdom Metazoa; phylum Chordata; order Testudines; family Emydidae; genus Terrapene; species Terrapene triunguis. The sequence goes on from NW_020664448.1 coordinate 16,201,710, forward strand.
TACCTAAACATCAGATACTCTAAACATTAGAAAATGTGGCCAAATCAGGGTGCCTAACTTTAGGCTCCTATATCCATATTTAGGCCCCTAAATTGGCCTGATTTTCAAGGATGCTGAACACTTGCAGTTCCCATTAACTCTGAGTGCTCAGCAGGGTTGCAAAGCCGGCCACTTCTCAGTAGGGGGTTAAATGCAGATTTTGAAGCCCAACTCTAGGCACCCAAATTTTGATCCATCTTTGTTAACTGGGAAAAGAGTTACGCTACCCCCAATGACTCTCTTAAATGAGCTCGTTTATACTTGACACAACTCCTGAAGCATTACCGGGAAGTCGGTATTAATGGATGCCATTCTATTTCTGTCTCATTAGTCTTCACGCTTAGTGAGGTCCCAGGAAAGGAGCCACATCATAATTGTCAACAGCAGCCTCCAGTGCCCTTTGGGGTGTCTCTAGGTGTTTGACTCCCATTTGTTGTTGCCAGGGATAGCTGCCGCTTGCTGCACCTGTTACTTTGCTTGCTCTATTGATTGTACTTTCGCATCAGAAAAGGGATTCAGCTGTCTCCCGAAACAGACTGTGTGCCATGAGGTAGTAAAAGCTCATCGTCCTGCACCCTTTGTGTAGATAAGATGATAAAGCACACTGTGTTTGTGTTAGCACAATGACATTAACAAGAGAAGGGAACCTTGTTTATTTCATATAAGGGAAGATTAACCAAACTCATCCCGAGTGCAAGGTAACTGAAGTCAGTAGAGAGACATCGGAGATAAATTTGGGTCCAAAGTTTTTAAAACAGTGTTCAAGTTTGTATTTGTGGGTTTGTAGTGACACATTTGTTTGCAGAACACCGCAAGTGCTGTTTAGTATTGTGACTCGCTTTCCACTGTGATGTAATGGCATGCAGGAGTGCTCCATTTAAAGTAGCTAAGGAGGCACTACATTGTGTTGTTTAGGTTAAAGGCATGGGGATAGGGGAGAAAATGCATTTCACTTTGAAATGAATACTCCTCCTTGCTGCTGCTTGTTTTCTGATTTATGTCAAAGTAACACCATCAAAGTTTTGAGAACTAGGGGTATGTCTACACTATGAAATTAGGTCGATTTTATAAAAGTCGATTTTTAGAAATCGATTTTATACAGTCGATGGCATATGTCCACACTAAGCACATTAAGTCGGTGGAATGTGTCCTCACTACAGTGGCTAGCATCGACTTACGGAGCGGTGCACTATGGGTAGCTATCCCACAGTTCCCGCAGTCTCCACCGCCCATTGGAATTCTGGGTTAAACTCCCAATGCCTGATGGGGCAAAAACATTGTCGCAGGTGGTTTTGGGTACATGTCATCAGTCGCCCCTCCCTCCGTGAAAGCAACGGGAGACAATCGTTTCGCTCCTTTTTTTCCTGGGTTACCTGTGCAGACGCCATACCATGGCAAGCATGGAGCCCGCTCAGCTCACTGTCACCGCTGCTGTTGTGGGCAAGTCTACTGCGTGGGCTGCTGTGATCCAAGTAGCCAGTGCAATCATTGACGTTCTGTTATCAAGGGTAGTGACTCTGGGAAATGTACGGGCCTTTTTAGATTTTAGGTGCATCATATTCCTGTCCTTTGTCGTTGGTAAAGAAGTCTTGCAGCCGTACATTCTAGGCTGGTCGGTGCTGTAACACCCCATAGCACTTCTGTGGTTGACACATGTAGCAGCTCCAGGGCTCTTGCTCTTTTGCCTTGGCCGAGGACCTACCAGGACCTCAAAGCATTCAACACAGAAGCACCAGCAGCAGCTGGCATTGCTACACAGCAGCAGCTCCTTGCCTTCGCAGCAGACGGTGCAGTAGGACTACTACCCGTCCTTGTCGGACACGTAGCTTGGCCAGGGGTTCTGGGAACGTCTTCCCTGCCTGGCTCCTAGCAACCTCCAGGGCATGGTGTACGGCTCCACCGCTTCCGCTGCAGCTCTGCTCTCCTGCTCCCCAGCAATGAGCTCGGGGGATCCATTCTGGTTCTCCTGGGTGCTGCTGGCAGCAGACGGTGCAGTAGGATTGCTAGCCGTCCTCATCCACCGCTTCCACTGCAACTGTGCTCTCCTGCTCGGGGGATCCGTTCATGAAGCTTGGACAGTAGTAAGGAGCAGTTCAACTATAGGCTGAGCAAGTGGTGAATGGTGGTAGAATGTGCCTTTGGACATTTAAAGGCTCGCTGGCGCTGTTGGTCAGACCTCAGCGCAAACAACATTCCCCTTGTTATTGCTGCTTGCTGTGTGCTCCATCATATCTGTGAGAGTAAGGGGGAGATGGGAGGGGTGGGAGGTTGAGGCAAATCGTCTGGTGTCCGATTTTGAGCAGCCAGACACCAGAGCGATTAGAAGAGCACAGCAAGGCACCCTGCGCATCAGAGAGGCTTTGAAAACCAGATTCATGACTGGCCAGGCTTTGGTGTGACAGTTGTGTGTGTTTCTGCTTGATGCAAACCCGCCCCCTTAATTGATTTTAATTCCCTGTAAGCCAACCACCCTCCCCCCTTTGAAATCAAGTAACTATTGTTTTGAAACCATGGATTCTTTCTTTATTAATTAAAAAAAAATGAGATAACGGACAAGGTAGCCCGGGTGGGGTGGAGGAGGATGGAAGGACAAGGCCACATTGCTTATTGTAGCCACACTAAAAATCAAACTGTTTGAATGACAGCCTTCTGTTGCTTGGGCCATCCTCTGGAGTGGAGTGGCTGGGTGCCCGGAGCCTCCCCCCCGGCGCATTCTTGGGCGTCTGGATGAGGAGGCTATGGAACACGGGGAGGAGGGTAGGCAGTTATACAGTGGATGTCTGTGCTCTTGTTGGCTTTCCTGCAGCTCCAACAGACGCTTCATCATGTCCGTTTGCTCCCCCAATAGATGCTTCATCATGTCCGTTTGCTCCCCCATTAGCCTCAGCATCGCGTCCTGCTTCCGCTCTTCGCGCTTACTTAATTCTTTCCAGGCCTCTGCCACTGAATTCCCCCATGCATTAAGCTGTGCCCTATCAGTGCGGGAGGACTGCATGAGCTCAGAAAACATGTCATCGCGAGCGTGGTTTTTTTCGCCTTCTAATCTGTGATAACTTCAGGGACAGAGATGATAGGGGGAACGTAGAAACATTCTACGCTCTACAATTCTTGGGGGACTGCATGGTCACCTGTGCTGCTGAGTTCTCCACGCTGACCAAGCAGGAAATGAAATTCAAAAGTTCCCAGGGCTTTTCCTGTGTACCTGGCTAGTGCATGGGAGTTCAAAGGGCTGTCCAGAGCAGTCACAATGGAGCACTCTGGGATAGCTCCCGTAGGCCAATACCTTCGATTTGCGTCTGCACTACCCCAAATTCGACCCAGCAAAGTCGATTTTAGCGCTACTCCCCTCATCGGGGAGAAGTACAGAAGTCGATTTTAAGAGCCCTTTAGGTCGACGGAACAGGGTTGGTTGTGTGGACACAGTCATTTTTAAATCGACCTAATGCGGCTAAATTCGACCTAACCCCGTAGTGTAGACCAGGCCTAAGATTGCATTTAGTATTATGTTAAATTAGTTTGAATCATAATAGTATATAAGTAATAATGAACGCAGAGGAAGTACAGGAACTTTTTTTGGCCCTGTTTTGAGATGGGTTAAGAAAACAGCAAGTAAATAAGAAACAGATGGGTTGGAAAATGTCATATGTATTGAAAATAGTTTGGGATTCAGTTTAAGATCTAGGGCCAGGATAATCTCTCAGCCAGATTGTATTCCCTCAGGGTTCCATGAGTAATATGCCTACCCTTTCTCCCACTGAAGCCAATGATAAAACTCCCATTAACTTCAACAGGACTAGGATTACATCCATAGTGAATTTAATTTCCGGGCTTCTGGAAATTTGTTGGTTCATTTCTATTTGCAGAGGGGTTTTCCCAGGCATAGTCTTTCTCTTTCTCCCACGAGGCAGAGTACTTCAGAACCTGTAGTCAGTTAGCCTAAGACATCTGCTGGCTTTTGAGCCTTCTCTTCCCCTTCAGAAATATCTTAGTCCCACATTGCTCTAATTTTCACTTATTTATCTTTTTTCTGTTCCCCATACTTTTCTCATTATATGGCAGAGGATTTACTTTTCTTAAAGCTTGATCCCTTCTTGAGGTTGCAGTTTTCACAGCTCTATTAAATTAGAGTTAATACACTAAATTAATGCTGTACTAGCCTGAGTGTTTGGGTCACACTGGTGCTGCTGTTTATCCAAAAGTCAATGAGAGCTGAACATGCCATAGCCAACCTTTTCTGTATGTTGCTAGAATCTTCCCATGCCATGGATTCCCGGGTGTTAGTGTGCCTTCCTTAATTCAGCCTCCACCTTAATAATGCTCTTATTGAGCGCTCCACCTTTATAAAACACTTTTATTGGGTGCCCTGCAACTGTCATTACCTGCACTTTTAAAAAACAATTCAGCCCAAACATGAATTTATCACTCACATTAAAGTGCCCTTTTTAATTTATTATTTTTAGTTTATTTATTAGCTCCGGAAGGAATTGACAATGGTATCATCTGCATGACAGAGAGATTACAGGCTTGGGATTCAGGCTGCACTCTGTGCAAGTTGGGGAAAATGCCCCGGAGTATGGCTTTAAGTATTTTGTAGAGATTCATTATATGTTGTGTCAGAACCTACAGAGAAAGACAGAGCAAGCAGCTGCACATATTGAATATAGGTATTTGAGTATGCAAACAAACTTAAAAACAAACTTTACTTCATCTCATGCACACATTTTGCATACACAGTTAGAGTGCATCATATTTTGATGATGAAACATTTTCCATCCAGTAGTAACTCAGGAGGATGTTCAAACGTAGCTGCTAAAGTTGGACATTTTTAAATCAGCAAGTCTGAGTAACTAGCATCTAAGAGTTTTAAAAAAACTGGCCAAGGCGCTTACTAGACTTAAAGTTTATTTTCAATAACGCTTGGAACATTGGGGGAGTTCCAGGAGACTGGAAGAAAGCTACTGTTATGCCAGTATTTTAAAAGGGTAAACTGGATGACCCAGGTAGTTATAGGACTGTCAGCCTGACATTGATCGTAGGCAAAATAACGAAGCGGCTGATACAAGAATTAATGGACGGTAATGTAATTAATGCCAATCAACATGTGTTTATGGAAAATAGATCCTGTCAAACTAACTTGATATCTTTTTTTATGAGATTTCAAGGTTGGTTGATAAAGGTAATAGCGTGGATGTAACAAACTGACTTCTGTAAGGCATTTGACTTGGTACCGTAAGACATTTTGATAAAACAACTAAAATGATAGAAAATTAACATGGTGCAGGTTAAATGGATAAAAAACTGGCAAACTGACAAGTCTCAGTCACTTTGGGCCAAATTTTCAGAAATAAGCACTTTCATAGATTATAAGGCCAGAAGGAGCCAACTAACCCTACCCCACTCCTCCTACGTCCCTGCCCAAACTGGCTGCTCAGAGACCAGACCCTGTGGATCTGTGATACACACATTGGAATAAATATTTTCCATGTCCAAGTCTTAGGCTAGCATTTTTGAAAAAGTTTGACTTCCAGTTAGGTGGGTAAATAAATGGTTGTGTTTTCAAAAGAGCTCAACCTATTAGCTCTCATGAGCTCTCATGAAAATCTGGCTCCAGTGCAGGTACAGAACACTTGAAAAATATGGTCCTGAGCTCTGCTGAAAATCTGGTTTAAAGTTTTCTTTTTAATTAATATTAATTAATACCTGGTGTCAGATTTGGTGGCTTATGTGTAATAGTGGTCAGTAGGGTAAGAAAGTAACACATTTCTTTTGTGGCCTTAATAGATTATCAGATATATTTTGTGACTTAATTTTATATCTTCTGAGGTAAATACAGAACACAAGAAAATGCTTTTGTAAATAATGTGTCAGTGATATCAGTGAGGGAGAGAGGCTTTAAAATACCGATGTCACTGTGTATCATGTTACTAGAGCTATCGTTAACATATAAAATGATGTCTCCTACATTACACAGTGTGGTGGCAGATAGGAGCTGCAGAAGATTACCAGAGCAAATTTTGCATCTTTGATTACTCTGCTGTGAGTCTTACTCACAAAATACAGGCAGATAGTGCTGCAAGACTAATCCCTTTTATACTGTATTATTATTGAAGTCATGTGTTAATATTTCAGTTGATCATTCTGGTTTAATAATGTTAATCAAAGGACATTCGTGGCCTGGCTGTGGAAGCTATACTTAG